>NC_143131.1:50233439-50535492 GCF_059928025.1 Delphinapterus leucas | reverse complement strand
CTCAGAGGCTGAGGGAGGAGGACATTTGATAGCTCTAATTTTAAATATTGGAGGACTGCAGGGATAGGTGTCTTGCTGGAGTACTAGGTGGCTTATTTTATTTTATTTTTTGGTGTAGTACTTTCTGGAAGACTGGGAGAAAAGCAGAATTTTGATTTTCAGCTCTGAAATAGCTATATAGTTATATACTGTACAGATACTGTAGGAGATAAACACATATTCCACCTTCCTCTTTTATTATAAAACCCCAATTTTTGTAGGTAATTTATCTTCTACCACTCTACCTTGCGCTTCATGAAGCCAGTCTTGGTAATTCTGTTTCTATTGCTACTGATTGGTTTAGGAATAGCTATGTGATTCAGTTCTGAGCCACTGAGATTTGAGGAGACACTGGCAGGGAAGTTTCTGAGACAGGTTTCCTTCTTAAAAAGAGGCACAGGAAGAACAGATAAAATTGTTCATATATGGCAGCCATCTTGCAACCATGAGGCAACTAGCCTGAAGACAAAGTCAACATGAGAGAATGGCAGAGCACAGAGCTGGGAAGTACCTGCATCCTTGATGGGACACTGAGCAATTGAATGGAGCAGCCCTGGGGCTGCCTGTCTTATGTGAGATAATAAATGTTCATTGTTTAAGGCAGTTGAGTCAAGCTTTCTGTTACTTGCAGTTAAAAGCCAACTATCTGATACTTTCCTAAGAAAAGTCCCCACAAATCACCTGATGGCAGTGTCTTGATAGAAAATGCATGGTTCTAAGAAGGAAATGAAAGGTCTTGTTTAGACTCTGTCACAAAATTGTAAACAGGAGTGAAAAGGTCTTCCGTTGTTTGCTAGGGAAAGCTTCAAGAGGTTTCCATAACTTTTAGGAATTCTGAAGACAACTGTGAGTGTCTGTGTTATGTATTCATGATTTTAAACTTAACGGAGAGCTCCTTTCGTATTTTTGTCTTATCAGTATAAATGAATGTTTCAAAGCCACTGCAGTTATTATTTCTTGAAAAGGCACTAGATGAAGGAATGAAGATGGCTAATGTCAGTGAGCGCTCACTAAGCCCTGGGCATATGCTAAGTGCTTTACATAAGTTATCTTCATTGTTCTTCAAAACAGTCCTATGAAGTAGGTTCTATTATCATTCCCATTTTACCAGGGAAGACATTATGGCTGAGAGAGTTAATAAAACTTGCCTAAAGTCACAAGTAAGTGGTAAGTACTGAGGTCTGAACCCGAGGTCTGTGTGACTCTAAACGCCAGGCACTGAAGTCTTACACTGGGCACAAAAACATATTGGCCACTTTCCAGAGTCTTCCTTTGGTTGTTTACCTTCACAGACCCAGAAGCAATGTCTGGAGGTTCCCTTGTTAGTTATGCAGTCAATCTGGTTACACAATAAAGGAGAGAGGCCAATTCTGGCACTAATTTTAGGGCAAACCACAGATGTCTTTGATGTTTTCATTGTACATGAGAACAGAGCCAGTGATCTGACAGCTGCTGGCAGCTCTGATCAAATATGCAGAATATTAAGGCAGCTTTATCTCAGTGCCTAATTACAGCTGGTACAGAGGAAATTTATTTTGCAAAGGGGGAGATGTCAAATGGTATAAATGCAATATATAACCAGATATGATTGCCTCATTCTATTTTCTCAGGGCTGTCCAATTACAGAGCATTTTTGGAAAAGTGTTTATTAAATGATTTTCCTCTCAACTTTATTTTAAATATTATTGGAACAGCTCAACTGCCTTATTGTCTTCTACTTCAATTTATTTTCTTCAATATAAAATATATCCAGTACTTAATTTCAAAAATAAATGTAATTATGACATTCTTGTCCAGTCCAGACTTTTATACCCACATAACAGTGTAATAGGACCATAATTTAATGTCTTTTACTATCAAAAATTGTTTCATATTAGTAATGACAGAGAAATGGCTTTATAATGCCAATAAGAGACAAAGAGCTAATAGTTGGCTACTTCAAGTACCCGTAATCATAGCTGGATGAGGCTCTGCTTCACATGTTTGGCCAAAGATGCTGCAAGCTATGTTAGGTTGGAACAAATATGCCCAGATTTCCTTCAGGGAAGGGCTTGTTGCCCAGCTGTGGGAGGGCACTCCAGCCGTTTGCTCCTTCAGGATCTGCCTCAGCTGTAGAGACAACCTCATGATGCCATGCCATTCCAGGGACTGAGTGAAGAGGGGTACAAAGGCCCAGCACTCAGTTATTATTTCTTGAAAAGGCATAATGGTATGGGAGACTCTGAGGGGCAAGTCTCCCTCTAGAGCTCTCCCTCTGCTCAACCTTCCTCCTTCCCCTTCCTTTCAGTGCTGATCTCTCATAAACATCTTACATCCCAGATTCCATCTCTGCATTTCTCAGCATCTGCTTGTAGAGAACCCAGCCTGTGACACCATGTAAAGTGAATCACCTTAAAACAGTTCTACTTCTGGGGGGATGATCTTTCAGCCATTGTTTGGGAGTAGACTATATGTTGAGTTAAAAGTCCATTGATGACTTTCATTATTAAATTGACACATTAAAAGTTATCAATTAATTATATACCAGAAATTTAATTTTTCTCAACATACTGAAATGCATTGCTAAAACAGTACTCTTTAAAAAAAAACAAAAAACCTTTCTTGACTTCATTGTAGCATCTGACTCTCTAAGCCCCTCTCTCCTTAAACCTTTTCCCTTTCATTTAAAAGAAAAAAACATACTTCTGACTGTTCCATTATAATTGGTGCTTGCTGCCTGCTTTATGATGCTGTACCCCAAGATTCTGTTCTTGGCCTTTGCTCTTCTAGTCACTTTTCCCAAACACTTATCACATGACTTCAACATCCGCCTAGACACTGGTTATGTCCATTTTCAAGTTTATGATTCAGGCCTTGTTGCTGAGCTCCAGAGCCATATAATTTCCCCAAACAAAAATACCCTGAATGGAATGTTTTATCTCCACATCCTTCCTTCCAAAACATCCCAAAATGTAAATAACGAACAATGGCAACATATTCATCCTCCAATAGTCCTGTATCCATGAATAGTACCACTATTCACCCTGTGATCTTAGCTTGAAATATGGGAAACAACCTAGACTTGCCCCCAGAAACTCTCCATATCCAAGCAGTCCTGAGACCTTAGATTCTCCCTTCTAATCAACTTGAGTCATTTCACCTCTTTCTTTCCACTGTCTTTTATCCTCTCTTCCATGGGTGGCTTAAAGTCTCCAATATAGATAGTCCTATAGCCCTTCTCCTTAAACCCGTCCTTTTTTTCTCTACCATCTGATCAAGCTATGTCACTGCTGAAAATCTCATGGCTGCCAGCTTAACACACAAGGTCCTTAATGATATGGGCCTTATCTATCTAGTCTCATTGTCAGTCATTTTTCAGGGTCTACCCTGAGCCCTGGGGATAAACACATCAGTCAGAGCCATGTTCTGGTGCCTTAGCAAGATGTGGTTCCTTCTGCCTTCTGCCATTGACCCAGCAATCCCACTACTGGGCGTATACCCTGAGAAAACCATAATTCAAAAAGAATCATGTACAAAAATGTTCATTGCAGCTCTATTTACAATAGCCAGGACATGGAAACAACCTAAGTGTCCATCATCGGATGAATGGATAAAGAAGATGTGGCACATATATACAATGGAATATTACTCAGCCATAAAAAGAAACGAAATTGAGCTATTTGTAATGAGGTGGATAGACCTAGAGTCTGTCATACAGAGTGAAGTAAGTCAGAAAGAGAAAGACAAATACTGTATGCTAACACATATATATGGAATCTAAGAAAAAAAAATGTCATGAAGAACCTAAGGGTAAGACAGGAATAAAGACACAGGCCTACTAGAGAATGGACTTGAGGATATGGGGAGCAGGAAGGGTAAGCTGTGACAAAGTGAGAGAGTGGCATGGACATATATACACTACCAAACGTAAAATAGAAAGCTAGTGGGAAGCAGCCACATAGCACAGGGAGATCAGCTCGCATAGCACAGGGAGATCAGCTCGGTGATTTGTGACCACCTGGATGGGTGGGATAGGGAGGGTGAGAGGGAGGGAGAGCAAGAGGGAGGGGATATGGGGATATATGTATATGTATAGCTGATTCACTTTGTTATAAAGCAGAAACTAACACACCATTGTAAAGCAATTATACTCCAATAAAGATGTTAAAAAAAAAAAAAAGGAATACGCTTTCTGTTCCCCTTTATCCTCTTCAACTGGCTCTTCCCCATCCTTCAGAACTCAACTCCTGCTGAGACCACTTTTGGAAAGATCTTCCCAGACCCTTCTCCCCTCGCACCTGAGCACATATCTATCAAGGCATTTATCATATTGTGAAGGGATTTTTTCATTCAAACTGGTCTACAAAACTCTTTGAGAACAGGGGTTATACTTTATAAGAGTTTATATCAGGATATTTAGCATAGTGCCTATCACATAGTAGGCTTCATAATGTGTTTGTGAGATGAATGGAAATGAAGTTGTTTAAAAATGTACTCACTTTTCAATGAACCGTTGTAATGGTAGATTTGTAAAATGCACATGCACATGTTGATATTTTACCATGTCAACCCTTGGCACATTTTAGAAAAGGTTTTTATCAATACTATGTATCACAACACACAGATTAGCAAAATTTACATTGGCTTTTACTTTAAAAATTATCTATAACAAAATTATTGATATATAAATTACATGTAATATGAAATTATTTCAGATAATTTTATAGTATATGCTTTATTATATTTATATATTGTATAATATAAATTATTCCTAGATATTATGACATTTATATATAATATCGTATACCTTATATACTTATTATTTATTGTATATGTATATATATATTTTTTGGTTGCATTGGATCTTCATTGCTACATGCAGGCTTTCTCTAGTTGTGGCGAGCAGGGGCTACGCTCTCCGTTGTGGTGCGTGGGCTTCTCATTGCGGTGGCTACTCTTGTTGCAGAGCACAGGCTCTAGGCGCATGGGCTTCAGTAGTTGTGGCACACAGGCTCAGTAGTTGTGGCTCGTGGGCTTAGCTGCTCCGCGACATGTGGGATCTTCCCGGACCAGGGATCGAACCTGTGTCCCCTGCATTGGCAGGCAGATTCTTAACAAGGTAAGTTAAGTTGCATCCCCCAGGGAAGTCCTTATTGTATATTTTTAATATAGATTTCTATAGCTATATAATATGTGTTATAAAATTATTTATATAGATAATTTTAAAAAACTATTATTATAGGTAATTTAAAATGCAATATAAAATTATTTTAATATAGTTTTGAAAGGAAAAGCCAGTCTACATTGGCTAATGATCTACTTTGGCTAATAATCTACATGTTGCTAATGAGGACTTTTGAGTAGGTGTAGTGTTTTTCATGGAGTAGCTGACACACAGTTTCTGCCTCTTCGAACTGATTGTCAACATATGGGTAAATAACAATCTGCTGACTTTGAAAAATTAGTTATAATCCATTTCACATAATGCATGCAAAGCACAGCAGGCAATGGCCCATAATTGAAGGATTAATTTTGGGCCTTAGGGTGGTTTTTAAAATTCACAGGCTGATAGAATGTTACACCCCATATGGACCCAGCATATTCTCATCAGGGAGTTTCTTCCTACAGAATATGACATGTACTGAGTACCAGGAGAGAGAGAAGTTCTCTATCCATCAGCACAGCAGCTGGAGATCTTCCCTGACGATAAGGTGAGCAGAAGGCTGAAAGTGCTTTAGAAGAATTTGAATGGGACCTGAAATGGAACAAATCTGTAAAACCACTTAGGTCAGTTCTAATTTTTCTGCTATCAAAGGCACACTGCGGCATTTTCCTGTCTCATGCCTAAACCTTGCATCCTGCTAAAATTGCTCTACGTGCACTGCTCCCTTCAGATCTTAATGGCTTACCAGCGTGGAATGAGAAGCTGCCATGTGACTATTCTATCTCTTACATCTCTTCAGTGACTTTCTCTGTTTACTCCCACCCATCTGCATCAATATATACCATTTCCTTGAAAAGTCTGCGCCTGTTCTTTATCTCCAGTTACTGCTTTCCTCTCCTGTTTGTCTTGTAGGACCCTTTCTGAATCTCTCAGGAGGGATCTCTCCAAGCCCCATTTTTCACCAGTCTAATTCCAACCAGCCTGTGCTGGTTGGGAAGTAGGAGAAAAGAAACTCTTGCTACTAACCTGCATGGTCCTCTCTGCTCTTGGGTAAGGGTATGAGTGTTTTTATGAACTATTCTCATTAGTATGAAATGCCTAACAAAGCAGTGATTTGGCAAGCCTGAAGTCACACACTGGGGCTCATAGCAACTTGCTTCTACTAGCAACATGAGGATTAGAAACACTTCCTTGCCAAGTGGCTTTGAATCAGCTAGAATTGGGGGAACAATGAGGCTGGATGCCCTTTGCTGAGGGTGATAAGGTTTTAGAGTATTTGTTAATTGTCCAATCATTTGTTTAGAGAGGCAAAATATACACACATACATTAAAAACATTCCTTGGTTACTTATTAGGCTTTATGTTATTTTTAGTAAGAATGCTTGAGTTTGCAAGTAAAGCTTATAAATCACTTCTCAGATATCTTTGCAAAATGAAGTTAAAAGATGATTTTTAAAGAATCAAAAATAGTATATATGATTTATAGCTGAATCAGGAAAGCATTTGATGTTTTTAAAAAAGGAATAATTGACTAAAATTTAAATTATCTGCTTTCCCTAAAAACCCAGAGCTGAGCAACAAAAAGAAATGTTGAGAGTTATGCTGGGTATGTGTGGGGGAAGGAGGTGGGTCTAAACTGGGAATGAAATTTCTTGGAGAAAACCTACAAAACTGGCCAAGCACACATGGATTGCGTGACTTCATTTAGTTGGAGAAGGAGTGCTGAGCACCACACTGAACTCAGATGTCTTCCCCTAGGAGAAATGATCTCTCTTTTCTTGGAATGGCTGTAGCACTGAAAGTCTGTTCCACCCTTTGGCACTTATCTTATGCTATCCTGTAATAATATCTCTTTTAGAAATGTTTTATCTCTTCATTATAACAGTTCTCTTTTTACATGCCTGATTTACCTAGGATCTCCATTCATTCCAGGTGGCCTGAGGCAACTCTGATTTATACCTGTTGCCATGGTGTAATTATTAATAGTGCCCCTTTCACTCTCAAAAATGTCCTGGTTTGGATGATAACTTACAAGGTTACCACAGTCTTACCCCAACTATACTGAAATCTCCTGTGCAAGAAACAAAACACTAGGAGTTTGAAGAGATAGCAGTGAAGGGATTATTTACTGAAGTGTGGTCAAGGTTAAGGGAATCAAGGAAGGATGTTAAGGTATCAGGCCTGAAACAAAGGGTGGAAATGATGTTATGGGAGCCCATGTGAGATGTAAAGCCTTAGAAGAGGGTCAGCCCTAGAGAAGCCATGGTCTTAGAAGGACTCAAACACTACAGAACTGGCCAAGAAAGAAAAGAAATTCCTTACCACTCTGTCCTTCTATCATTGGTCTCCTGACTGTGCTTTCTATTGTCTGAAAACAAATGGAAGCCAAAAGGCAAAGGACTCCTGGTGAGAAAGTTGGAAGGTGTTAGCTCCCCTCAGAGAAAGGGCAGAAAAAGGCAGAGGATGGATTGAGGGACTCAGGGAGTCGGGGATCAGTGGGAACTGGCAAACAGAGACTATAGCTCCTTAAATGGAGTCTCCTGCCTTCAAGTCGATTAAGAAACATCTGTGGGCACACACATGCAAAACACCGCAGGAAAGGCCACATGAGCAAGATTTGGCAGCTACTTCAAGGAATATACTCTCCTTGTTGGCGGAACAAGAAATAAACTTAAGAAAGTTAAACTATAATACCGAAGGAAAATAACAGTTGAGTTCAGCAATATAAAAGAGGTGCTTAGCAGTACGTGTTGATTGTTGGATTAATGGCTATAGACCCTAGATGTTAAAGGAATTAGAAGGATGAAAGATCACAATGAACTGGAAGAATTTGAAAAAGGATTTATGGAAGGGGAAAGGTTTTCAGTGGCACCAAAATCAAAGCCACAGTGGCAAGGAGAAGTAGGCCTTCTTTGGGTGAATGGCATGAAAAGAGCATAGGTGTCAACGTGAAACACATCTTCCCCTGGTAGGAGGGCTGGAGACCCTTCAAAGATTTTCAAAAATTTCAGAACTGCCCCAGGATATTACCTATGGAAGTGTCTAAAGGGAATTAATTGGGTTGTAAGAGGCATGAGTTGTGACTAGCCATTTATTCATTTCTTCAACAAGCATTTGTTGAGGGCTTGGTATGTGTCAGGCACTGCTCTGGATCTGCTGATGCCAAGTAAAGTAAGATGCTATCTTTTCCCTTAAGGAAAGTGAATGGAAAAGGTAGCCTAGGAAGCAAGTCATTGTTTTGCTCTGTGATTATAGAGTTGTGCAGAGATGATATGTGAGTATACAGGAGATCATCTAAATGAGACTCAGGCAGAGAGGGTGAAGGTGGTTAAGGAAGACTTCCTAGAGGAGGTAACACAATCTGAGTTCTGAAGGGTGGGTAGGAGCTTCACAATTGTGTATCCATTTATTTATATCCATCCTGCTTCATCCTAAAAAAGGAAGTAAGATGATTTGCTTAAGAAATACACACAGCAGAATATAAAGAAACTCAGATAAAACGTGGGGTGAGCTTATTTGCCCTTTATATACACTTCACATTTGATCTCAGAACAGCCTTAAAAGATTGTAATTATATCCTCATTTACTGATGAGGAAGCTAAGCCTTGGTGTTTAAAATACCTTGCCCAAATCACAGTCTTGACAGGCAGTGGTAGAACAGAACCAGGCTTGTTTCACTCTAGAGTCTGTGATTTCTATTACAAAAGATGAGCTTGTGTTTTACCTCCCTGCATAGAGCTTGTGGCCAGAAGGTGCTTCACAGGGTAGTAAAGGATAGTCATGCATTTTGAAGGACTGAAGAGTAAGTCAGTGAGGGGACTGTGAAGGGTGGACCAAGCAGAAGAATCCATGTGTTCAGAGGAAGAGGGGTGTGAGAGAACATTGCATGTTGGAAGGATAGTAATAGCTCATTATGGTAGGAAGATTCTTAATAGAAGAGTGGTGAGAGATGGGGCTGGAGGGAAAAGTAAGCGCCAAATCTGAAGGGCTTTGTTTATCCCTTTACCTGAAGGTGGTGGAAGCATAGGAAGGAGTATAAGCAGGGAATGCTACCACCAGCCCAGAATTTTAAAAAGCTCACTAGGACAGCAATGTGGGCAAGTCTGGGTCAGGACAAGACTGGAGGTGGGGAGGGGAGTTAGAAGGCTTGCTGCAGTCATGGGGCAAGAAGATGATAGGAATGGGGCAGGAGAGGGTTAGATTGGGAGCTATTAGGGAGAAACCATTAGACAGAAGTGGGCACGTGGATCTGGGGATAAAGGAAAAAAATTCTCACTTGAGCAGCTAGCTGGGTGATACCATTCATGAGAAAGGGATCCTGGAGAATAGTTTGGAATTTGGGGGTGCTGAGCTTGGATAATGATAGCCAAGAATAACTATTAAAGAAAATGAGCTTAGCTTTTTTACCTTCCTATTCTAGTTGCTTAGTTTATTGTTGCCTTAGAAAAAATACGAGAGCCCCAGAGAAAATATTCAATAAATAATAAAATTTAAATGTAATAAAAGTTAAATGTATTTATTAATTTTGATAAAGCTTATTTTTTATTGCAAAAGAGATATGTATGCAGAAAATTTAGAAAATACAGACACGCACAAAAAATTATTGCTGTTACCCAAATACAGTCTTAGAATGACTTGTAACATTTTGGTGTATACACTTTCAAGTTTGGGCATGCTTTGCTTTTATAAAATGGTTGTACAAAGAAGAGTTGTTTTTAAAGTGCTCTGAAAGAAATATATAATGTCCTTTAATTCTCAAGTGAATTAAATGTCATGAAGGAAAATAAACTGATGTAAATATGTATCAGAGGAAAATAATTATAAAGGAAATTGGTATGGCCATTAAAAAGGAAGTGTGGAAACTATCTGTGAGTTGAGTCACCCTCTGTTTTCAGTGAGGACAGAGACCATGTTTCCCAATGAGATTCCTTTGCTTTAATGATTTTCTCAGTGTTTCCCCAAAGAGCATAAAAAATGTGATCAACTCTTCAAAATGATCTAGGAGCTGATCAACCTTGTGAATAATTGCAATCGTAGTTAAGTTCAACTTCCTTTCGATAGTGTACAATGAATCTTTTGCATACATCTTTTAATGTTTTTGCTTAATTTAGAAGCAATCCTTGGGGCCAGACAACACATTGTATACTCTTTTTTTGGCTGATCATTTTCCTCTTCCTGAGAATTCTTACTAACTACACTCTGTGCTAGGTACCCTCGTCAGGCCTCTAGTAGTCAAATACCCGAAATTCCTCTTCCCCAATAATGATGTTGCACACTACTGGAAGAGATATTTCTGGCTTGTCTGAACAAGGCTAGATTCTTGATCCAGCACAAAAGGGATATTGGAGGCCAATGATAAAGTGGTAGTCTCTGTTCAGACAGCAGGTTCCCCCAAAGTGTTTGGAAAATCACTCATGCTTTTGAATGCCAAAACATCTTGGCCAGATGTAGGTACATCTCAGCAGTCTCAGCTCCCATTTTCTATTGCAAATATCTTTTATTCTATAATAAAATGAATAGATAATATAATCTAATCCCACACATAATTTTACAGGATGGTGGCCTAAGTATAACATAAAGGAGAAATTAAAGAATGTAATTTTTATAATAAAGAAACATGCATTTTAGATGCTGGCACTTATAGAATCATTGTGACTGTGACAGCTACAAATGCAGACTGATACTGCAATGTTGTATTAATGATTCAAATACCACACCTGGCATCATCGTTGGTGAAGTGATTTTTTTAAATGATAAATAATTCTAAGTGAAGTTATGAGTGAGACAATATCCAATCTTCTTTGCATTTATGTGGTAGTTGCATTCCTAGGAAATACAGTGCATTTAAAACTATTCAAAAATATTCTGTGTTTTATGTATAAAATAAAGTTATGTTTTAGGCTCAGATCTTTGTAAACAGGTTTTTCACCTAGGAAGGACATTCAAAGCTCATCTCTGATATGGACAGCTCTTTGTTTGCGTGACTGACTCACAGATTGTTGGATATCGCTAATCCCAGGACCCCGGTCAGTTATACCCTATTCATTGTGTGACTCAAAAACTTCCACAAAATTACAAAATGTCCCCGTAGGAGGGTATATTTCCCCTATTTCACCCCAACCACTGTTTTAACAGATTTGGACTCTTTTTGACCCAGAAGGATCTGCCTCTGAGGTAGAGAGAACTAGGTTAACCTGAGTTACCTCATGATTTTTCAAAAACTGTGGTAAAATATACATACAATACAATTTGCAATTTTAACCATTTTTAAGTGTACAGTTCAGTGACATTAAGTATATTCACATTATTGTACAGCCATCACCAGCATCCTTTTAACTTTTCACCTTTTCCTCCTGATTATTTTTTTAAAGAAATCATGTAGCACGTCTTATTTCTAGTTTTTTTCAGGTCTTCCTAATGATGCCTGTTGGGCATTGGTCTGTTTCTTGATTCTGTTCAGGCCAGATTTGTGACTCAGGTTTTCGTCAAGTTGGCCATGCACTGACCTCTGCCTATGCTGACCACAGTCCTACCTGCCGTCAAGTGGTAACCACGTATCTCCCCCGTTCCCACAGGCCTTGGTCTCCAGAGCTCAGCTGCTGTGTCTAAGGCTGAGTAACCCTATTATTCCTCATCAATCCCCATTCCAAAAAATTCACTTTTTATTACATCATTTCAGTGGATTTGGTCATTTTAGACCTCCTCATATGCAACCTTACATTCCTGCTTTGTTTGTCTACACATGCCTACCTGAAGTCATATCTTGTTAGGCTGCATAGTTGTTAGAAGAGGCAACTTGGTATGGTGGAAAGAGCACAAGACCTGGAATCAGCAGATGTGAGTGTTAACTCCAGTTCTGTCATGTACTAGCTGACAGAGAATACAAGAGCCTTCAATGCTCGGAAGCTTTATTTCCTCATCCGAAAATGAGAGGGCTGGTCACCAGATACTCTACAGCTTTAAAAATACACGTTTCCAAATTAATTTCTATAAAAGATAATATCTGCTTTACCTAGTTCACAGGACTGTCAGGTCAAATGGAAATGAAAATCATAAAAGTATAGGTATTATTAGATAGCCCTGACTTATAAAAAATGCTTCAACATTCAAATATGTTGAATGGGATTCAAAAATCCCCTCTGAGACTTAACTGCATAGCTTTTCCTTTCTGTGTGTTGGTCATTTATTCAATCCTTCCTTGGATTCCATGAACTAATCTCCTCCTCTTCTCCCCCCACTTTGGTTTAAGTTAATTGAGCTGGGTTTATTTACTCTCTCATTGCAGCTGGTTAATTAAGCTGCAATGAGAGAGTAACTAATGAAGAAGGATCCTGAGTGTCCAAGAAGCCCAGGAATGTGATGTGCTTTAAAGTAGATGATATCAAACTTCTTCAGGTGTTGTCTACCTGAAAGTCGAGGTTCTCCTATTCTAACACTATCAAGCATTTATATATTTATTTCCCTCACATACGATAGGAAAAATGATTATCTTTGTAGAAAATATGACTTTATTATATGGATGCAGGCAGGTCTCATACATCTAAGCTTTTTATTTGCTACTTGTTCCTTCATGTTGTCTTTTAACTTTCAATCATAACTGACAAAACCTAAGAAAAATTATGAGAGAAATAAATTTTTTATTCAATAATTGAACATTCACCATGTATCAGGCATTGAGCTAGGTGCTAGGTTATAATTGTGAATGAGATTAAATCATTGTCTCCAAGGAGTTTATAATCTAATGGTGGGATAGGGGGAGAGGTAAATGGGCAGTTGAAACACAGTGGCTTTAAGTGCTCTGATTTGAGCACCATGTAAAACTGTGGGTCACCTAATCAGTGTGGAGGGGAAAGAGGTTTCCTCCAAAGAGGTGACATCTAAACTGAGACCCGAAAGTACACAGATTTAACCAAATTCAGGGACTTGGGTTTAGGGAACAGAGGAGGCAGGCATTCTAGACTGAGGCAAAAACATGGCAGAAAGTTGTGGTGGCAAGAGAGAACATAGAATTTCAAGTAACTAGGTTACAGAGTACAAGGAATGAGATGGCAATAAACTGGGGCTGGATAAGCAATACCTCTTACGCCACACAAGAGTTTGGCTGTTGACTGAGGGCAGTGGGGAGTAGATTTTGAGCAGTAAGTTAAGGGGAAAAAATCAGATTTGAGTTTTAAAAAATGTTTGGAAGTCCAGTTAGGAAGCCTGTGACCTAATGCAGGTTTGAACTGATGGTGCCTTCCTTGACAAAGATGGTGGCAATAGAGATGGAGAGGAATGCACTAGATCAAGAGAAACTGAGGGTGGAATTGATGGGACTGGGTCATGGATTGGACGTGAGGGAGAGAAAGTCAAAGATGATATTCAGGTGTCTGGTTTAGGTGCTTTGCTGGATGGAGGTGCTGTTCCTTGGGAGATGACGAAGTCGTTGCTGAGAGTGGCCTGTAACACAAGCAATGGAGATGTCCATCAGGGGGTTAGATAGATAGCACTGGTGCTCGTGGGATCTGGCAATTTAAGTGTTGACTGAATACAGTTAATAACTGATACTGTGGATAAGATTACACAGGTGGAATGGATGAGATTACCAAAGGAGAATGTATTATGTAAGAAAATCATCGAAGGGCTTCCCTGGTGGCGCTATGGTTAAGAATCCGCCTGCCAATGCAGGGAACATGGGTTCGAGCCCTCGTCCGGGAAGATCCCACATGTCGTGGAGCAACTAAGCCTGTGCACTACAACTACTGAGCCTGTGCTCTAGTGCCCGCGAGCTACAATTACTGAGCCTGTGTGCCACAACTACTGAAGCCCGCCCGCCTAGAGCCTGTGCTCCACAGCAAGAGAAGCCACCGCGATGAGAAGCCTGCGCACCGCAATGAAGAGTAGCCCCTGCTTGCCGCAACTAGAGAAAGCCTGTGCACAGCAAAGAAGACACAATGCAGCAATAAATAAATAAATAAATAAATATGTTAAAAATTAAAAAAAAAAAAAAAGGAAAATCATGGAAGTGAAGACAAATCTCTAGGAAACCTCAACATTTAAAAGATACCACTTTTGGTAGCAGTTCCAATAAACGGCCTGGTCTCTGGAACTCTGCACTAAGACACAGGTCCCCAGGAAAGGTGGTGACCCTACTGGATTGTCATACATCCTGTGAATGAAGCATGTATTACAACAGTAACAGAAAATTTACAAATGAGAAAGAAAAAATAATTTGTCAGCATCCCACAACTGTACCCATTTGTTTTTCCTGTGTTCATTTGGGTTTCTCCATGGAACTCATAATCAATGCTGAGTCATCCCTCAGGATTCACCTTTGGCTTTTGTTTTGGTCAAAAGATGAGAGTTAGTTTCATGCTTGAGGCAAACACATGCTGAGACTTGAGGGGCCTCCTGCATTTTGAGCTGAGAGAGAGCCTAAAAGAGACCCCTGTTCACGGGCTCAAAGTGTATGAGATCAATTGTAGAACAAATATTAATATTGAACATCCCTGCTAGCTGTCTGAGAAGGTTTCTTATTTCAGGCCCCTTCAGACTGTCATTTCCTGGGCTTGCTTTTAAAAGCAAAGACCAAACTTATTTTTGAGGAAGGACAGAATTAAAATTCAGCACATAGTTATTCATGCTGAATAAATAAATTCCTCTTCAGAAAGTGAAGTAATCCTTTTCCTCTGGGATTACAGAACTGCTTACAATCACTGTTGTCCTCACATCAAGAGCTCAGTCTTTGTGGCATCTTTACTTTCTTGAAGGAGGAAGTCAGGTAGCTATTATCTAAGCGTATGTCATATACGTTGATTTTCCCTACTACAGCTGAACGTTTGGGGATATACAAGTAAATGTTTCTTGATCTGCGATCTCCCTAAAGTGAATGTAAAAATGCCATGCCTGAATTGAAGAATAGCATGTATGGTTAAACTAGCAAGGATAGCAAATATTGTCCTCTGGTAATCTTCTGACACTAAATGAGGTTTCTCATTATTTTGTGCCTTTTCCATCCCATTTCTTATAATGCTAGGATCCCTAATTCTTCTATATGTTATCATGTTGGGGGCCTAATTTATCAAGAATACTATTTTTTCACACAATTTTCCTCTGAACAATATGGCAGGCCCCTAGTTTGTCCTGATCTATAATCCGACACTACTCTATACAGATACATAAGCAAACACTCTTCTTTCTTTTTTTTTCGGCCTTAGGAACCTGCTCATGTATCAGATTTTGGTGGCATGTTTTCAACACAAAGCTGATGTAACGCAGTTAGTTTTGACCCTCCTGAACATGTGGGGACATCATGGCCGAGACCAACAGGCTTCTGGCCATCGCATATTTTTGGAAACAGAATCATAACATACTCAGTGACAGTGTTTATTCCTAAGGGAAAAATGTAATAATTAAAGATTGCATTCCTCGGCTAGGGATATTTGGCCAAATACCCCAAAATATTATTAAATAAAGTACATGACAATGTAAATTTCTAAACCAATAAAAAAACAGTAAAGTTCTCTAGCTTCTATAAAATGGGTTGATTACACCAGGGACCCTAATGATGTATAAAATGTACTAATAGTACAGAAAATGTGACTTCAGTGTGGGGTAAATTTGCTCTAAAATTAATATACTGCTGATAATAAACATTAAACATTCAACTAAGAACATCTTTCTCAGAATAGAAAAGATTTCTGGTTGCATTTTGGAAAGCTCAGATTTCTTTAAAACATCTGTCCAGGGAAATTTGAACTAATTTCTCTTTTATTTCCCTCTCTTAAAAATTCCCATTAGCAAGCAAATGTATTCAAAACCATCCCATTGATCTTATAACCGTATTTTATAAAAATATCCTTGAGCTTTTGCTTTTTGTCCTATAGCCTGAAAGTGCTGAAGTAGGGGGTCTGAATGGCACACAGGGACGAAGGGAACTGGGAAATTAGGAACAGCCAAGCTTGGAGAGGGACTGCTAGTCTGGCAGCGTGGTAGACATGTGGAGGGAGGGGCTTGGCTTCATACTTTCTGTGTTCTGACCTTGTTTCCAAGGACATAGTGTAAAAAGTGAAGACCTTTTGGAGCTTATTTAAAACTATAATGGAAATTAAAGAATGAAATTAAAATGCTAGTTTCATAATAAAATCACAGCTTGGCACTCTTCCTCTCCAAAACCCAAACAATTCCCCCAAAGCAAACCACCCATCCCAAATTCAGACACAGCCCATTCTTCCATTTCCCCCAGAGCCTTCTGGTCATATCAATTCAGTGTCATGCTTTTTTCTTTTTTTTCCAACCTCACTGAGTGGCATGTGCGATCTTAGTTCCCCTACCAGGGATTGAACCCGCGCCCCCTGCTGTGGAAGCACGGATTCTTAATCACTGGACTGCCAGGGAAGTCCCCAATGACATGCTTGCTGAGGCCATAAACACCCAGGCACAAATACAGTCAGGGAACCCACTCAATTTACCTGATGCAACCCTGCTGAGATTGTCTGTTTCCATGGACATTTAATCAAGTCATAGGAGAGTTTAACTTTCTCTCTCTCCTCATCTCTTCTCCTATCCGCTTATCTATTCTCCTCAAATCTCCTAGACCAGTCCTGGCGAGAAATTTGACCCTTAAAATGAGTACAATATACCGAGCACTTACTATGTGTCAGGCACAATGCTAAGTATATTACATGTATTATTGCATTTAATCCCCATGTGAGTTAGGGAGTTTTAATTTCACTGTACGGTAAGAAAGCTAAGACTCAGCAAAGTTCATTAACTTGCCTAAGATTACACAGCTAGTTAGCGGTGAGGCTGAGATTCTCACGCAAGTCTATCTTGCTTAAAGCCCATGCTCATAGCCCCTCTGCAATACGACCTTCCTATGTGGCCACTGTCCTCACCTCAGTACCTAGTGTTCTCATGAGGCACCTCTGGCTTCTGAGATGTCTCTCCCTCCTGTGGCAACTCATGCCTGGGACGTTGCCTAATATTCTTCACTGCATTCAAACTTAACATTCACTCGTTCAACCAATTTTATAAAATGCCTCTCTGTGCAAGAAAGGCCACTTTGAAACCAGAGCTCTCCCAAGGAAACCAAAGGCTCCTTAGAAACAACGTTCTAATCTGGATTGCTATGGAAGTAACTCAGAAGCCCTTGTCCCCTCCACTTCTATTCTTGGGTGGGTTTGGTCTCTAGTTGGTTTAGAAATTCTTCACCCTCTTTTAGACTCCCTGAGGGAGTGGCTCATTCCAGGGCAGCCCCACCTCATTCGGCCCATAGCAGGCTTCCCTCCTGGCTCCACTCCCCAGAGGCTCGCACCGAGAGCGGACAGCTGTAGGGCCCACGCTGCGCAGGGGCGTGCATGTATGTCCCCAGACAGGACATAGTCTCATTCTCTAATGGCTGCTTTCTTGCTTTAGTCACATTCTTTAGCTAAACCTTTCGGGATGACTAAGACATTCTGTGCCCTGAAAGTGGGAGTGGTTTTAAAAAGTGACCTCAACTATTAGATTCCAAAGATCCAAGCTTCCACCCCCATGTACAGTTATCTGTAGCCAGGAAGTCTTTCCATTCGTCTACTTTTACCTCCTTCTGTGTGCAAACGTGATGTATCCTATTTGAATTCAAAGTGGCTCAAATTTCAAGTACCACTCATTAGGGATGCTGTTCCCTAAATACATAGACGCCTCTGTCTACATATTCAGGTAGTGAGTGGGAGGGAGGCAAGAGATGCCAAATTCACAGCTTGTTCTCCTCCATTCCCTCTCATCAGACTCTGTTTTATTCTCTCTTCAGACACCTGTTTCTCCTTGTCTTCCAATTGACAATAGTAAGTATTACCTCAGAATCCAGAGCGAACCTCTAAGTAAGCGCTCCTTGGCTGAGAGTACTTTCAATAACTAATAGCAATAGCAGGACTGAAATCAAGTTGTAGGGGGATTGTCGCCACAGGACATTGTCACCACGTGGAGTATACACCACCCTCACATACGGATAAGTGGGAAAGCAACTGACCTGAGATCCTTTTCCCAAAATGGCTCTTTCAGAATCATGTCAGGGTGCCTATAACTTCCATCGTTAGTTACTTTTTTAAAAAAGCCAGTTTCGCCCATGCTAATGTTCAAGGAAATATTAACAAGTGCTCAATGCTGGAATACATTTGGGAAATGGGGTTAAACTAAGAAAAGTACTTTTTTTAGCTGCAGGCTGCCCAGAGCCTTTACCATGTGAATATGCATTATCACTCTTTGCAAAGGGGTTTGTCATGGGTAGCATTTCCCAGTTATTCGACCATGGAACCTCATTTTTCACAGCAGACCTATTAATAGCTCCTAGAACAGAGTTCCAACAATCATAGTGTGATGAACACTGAAGGTCTTTGTCCAAAGCTTTGAAGGTTTTTGTCGAGACTGCATGTATTATCCAGGAGAGGTAATGGAGTTGACCACTATTATCTAAGAATAAGGTGGCTGAAATTAGCTAGCAAGTCGCTTGGCATGGCTTCCTGTGTCTTGAGTTTGAATCCTTGTTCCATCATTGCTCTGTGACTGAGGACTGACGCGCCTTCCTCCTCTACGTTTATAACCCTCACTTTACAAGGTTTTGTGGGCATCAGAGATAATGTTTGTAAGACCCCAGCAACAGCTGCCCTTCTGCCCCCCCAGTCCCTACAGCAGAACACTGTAAGAAGCTTTGTCTATTTTAGACATTCTCTGGCTTAAAAGGAGGAAAGATTTTCCTTCCTAACCTAATTGAACTTAATCCCCACCTACACCTTCTCAGAGCTTTTCACCTCTGAAAAATGTGGCCTTAATCAAACATGACTGCTAAATATGGGGCAGAGTGAGAGTGGGCTGGCAGAAGATTAAAAGGAAAAATGCTGAAGGATATTTCATATTAAAATTTCCTGGGCAATTTAAAAGAGGGGTTTGATGCAGAGAATTTTCACAGGAGTAGCTGCATACGGGCAGAATCGATGAACCATGGCTTGGATTTTGTAGAAATGTTTCCAGTCGCCAGTGAAGGCAAACAGCTCATAGGTGTTCCACTGCATCTTGACCAGCTCTGTAGGCACGGAGACAGGTGATTAAGAAGTGACTTGGGGCCCTGCCCTATGATGCTGACCAGACTCTCAGCAAGCATCTGAACACACTTTCAAAATTAAGTTCTTGAAGATTGCTTGGGCGTTATGCCTTATGTTAATATAGCTCTTTAGAGTTTTAAAGGACCTACTTTTTTTTTTAAAGTTGCTTTGAGCATTCTTTTATTTATTTATTTACGTTTACTTTTGGCTACGTCGGGTCTTAGTTGCGGCACGCGGGATCTTTTCATTGTGGTATGTATGCTCTTTGCTGCAGTGCGCATTCTCTCTAGTTGTGATGCGTGGGTTTTCTCTCTCTAGTTGTGACACGCGGGCTCCAGGGCGTGTGGGCTCTGTAGTTTGCGGCATGTGGGCTCTCTAGTTGAGGCGCACGGGCTCAGTAGTTGTGGTGTGTGGGCTTAGTTGCCCCGTGGCATGTCGGATCTTAGTTCCCCTACAAGGGATCGAACCTGCGTCCCCTGCATTGCAGGATGGATTCTTTACCACTGGACCACCAGGGAAGTCCCATAAAGGGCTTACTTTTTTTTTTTTTTTTGTGGTATGTGGGCCTCTCACTGTTGTGGCCTCTCCCGTTGTGGAGCACAGGCTCCGGACGCTCAGGCTCAGCGGCCATGGCTCACGGGCCCAGCCATTCTGCGGCATGTGGGATCTTCCCGGACCGGGGCACGAACCTGTGTCCCCTGCATCGGCAGGTGGACTCTCAACCACTGGGCCACCAGGGAAGCCCAAAGGGCTTACCTTTAAATGTCTTTTCCCAATTGATTACAAAAAGACTTTGTTTCATTAAAAAATTTAAAAAGTTTTAATTATTTATTTATTTTATTGACATATAATTGACATATAAGATTATATTAGTTTCAGGTGTACAACATAATGATTTGATATTTGTATATTTTGCAAAATGATCACCATAATAAGTCTAATTAACATCTATCACCATACATAGTTACACTTTTTTTGCTTGTGATGAGAACTTTTAAGATCTACTCTCACAGCAACTTTCAAATATACAATATAGTATCATTAACTATAGTCATCAGGCTGTACATTCCATCTCCATGGCTTACTTATTTTATAGCTGGAAGTTTGTACCTTTGACCCCCTTCATCCATTTGGTCCACCCTCTACTCCCCGCCTCTGACAACCACCAATCTGTTCTCTGTATCTATAAGTTTGAGGTTTTTTCTAGATTCCACTTAAGAGCAAGATCACATGGTAAGACTTTATTGTTTTAGAGCCGTTTTTGGTTTACAGAAAAATTTCCCAGAAAGTACAAAGGGTTACCATATAACCATCCCCTCCCCCTGCATAGTTTCTCTTATTATTAACATCTTGCATTAGTCTATTATAATTGATGAACCAATATTGGTACATTATTATTAAACAAAGTCCATAGTTTATGTTAGGGTTCACTCTTTGTGTTGTACAGTTCTGCGGGCTCTGACAGATATATGAGGTCATGTGTTCCCATTACAATATCGTACAGAATAGTTTCACTGCCCTAAAAACACCTGTTTTCCACCTAGTCATCCCTGACCTCCTGTCAACCACTGATCTTTTCCTGTACCTATAGTTTTGCCTTCTCCACAGCGTCATATAGTTGGCAAAATTGATTTTAATCTTCATGACAACTCTGTAGCTCGGTAACTTTTATTACCTTCGTCATAGAGGAGATAAATTCATTGAAGTGCAGTGACAGGACTAGAACCAGCCAACAGCATGAACAGCTGCCGATCTCAGAAAGGGGTTCGTTGCTGAGGACATAGACTTTTAGCTTGCAGGAGGCCTCTCAGCCCAGGCACTTTAATTTCTGATGGTAGCTAGAAGGAGGAAGGTTGCACATCTTCAAAGGAAACTGGATGTCTGATACTGGTTAGATGAGACTCAGAGGTGGCTTCAGAGACAATGGGTCTAGTGCCCCCTAATTAAGAAGGAAAGACAGGCCCTGCTAGGCTGACTCAGAAGCCTCGCTGAGTCATCTTATTTGTCCTCTCTGCTGCTATTTATGGTCTTCCCAGTTGCTGATATTTGTTGGTTAAATGCTCACACAACCAGTCTTGCCTAAAGCGGTATCGCTATGGGGTGTTGAGAATAAATAGGGTGACAGGTGTTGTGGGAGAGTCATTTTAAAAAATCTTCAGTAGCTGATTCTTTTTTAAAGCTCTCTATGTTTAAAATGTAAGTATTCTGGGAGAAAATAAAAGCCAGGACCCCTTCTGTTTAGAGCTGCTGAATGCTAAGACTTTCTGGGCTGTTGGTTTTAGCAGAGGCACAGGTCAATATTACTAAAGATGTCGGTGAGAACAGTTCAGGAAATGAGGGGAATGAGACAATGAGAGAAAAAGGCCGAAATGTAGTCACCTGGGCAACTTAGGTGTGTTTATTACTAAAAAGAGACAACAACAACAGCAAAACCCTCCCAGACCATTAGTCTGAGTCTGATGGTAGACAGACTGCTCATGCAAACGGAGTGACTGAGGAAAGATTAATGAAGGGACTCTACAAAGGTGTGGGCAGGAGTAAGGGAAACTCCCTAGAGCTAGCAACTGCAGGGACCTATTACCACTCAGGCCTAAAGAGGCAAAGGGAGGGGCCAGCTACTAGAACCCAGAGAGAACTGTAGTTCAGCAGAAGGCTGCCTGACTCCTCTGAGCCCTTTGGTCCAGAAAAACATATACACAGAGCGGGAGCCAGGGAATGAGTAACCCACTCTCTCTTTTCTCTCATCCTCTTATCTGCTGCTGATGACTCCCATTGGCCAAAACCCCAAATAAGGCAGAGAGGAAGAAAATCCACATGATGCAATCCACAAAGGTCAGCAACCTAAGCAGGGCAGACAAGGGTGGAGAGTGGATCTGGAGGGCCGTTACACCAAACATCGTCCACTAGAGGGAAGAGACTGTGTTAAGGTTCTGGGGTCAGATGAACAGTGCCAGAAGATGTTGAAATCTGTTTTCTTTAGTTTATCTTAATAGTAAAGATATTATTAATGAAATAATTAAAATACTAATTTGAAATGTATTGAGTATTCAGTTTAAACTTTATGTATCCTTTGGTTCTTGAAAATTCTGAAGTACCTTTCGAAGGGTATGTCTCTCCCCCTAACCCTATTGAAAATCACTCCTAAGAAACAAGACAAGGTCTGGTTGTGTTAAAATTGAGTGTACGCACATGGAAAGCTTAGTTAAAAAGCCATGGAATAACTGCAATAATAAAAAGAGGGTCCCGGTTTGTACCTAGATTTAATATTTTAATATTTTCCCAGTTTACACCTAGATTGAGCTTGCATTTTACCATTAATTCATTCAGCACACATGTACTGTGCTCCTGCTTTATGACTACAAAAGGGCCTATAATAATCTGTCTCCTTCTGATAGCACAGTGCCCACCTGGGCCCCCAGCCACCATTGGCAGGACTGGTGAGAAAAGGCCTCCCTGAAGAGGTGACATTTGAGCAGACACCTAAAAGAAATGAAGCATCGAACCACGAAGATCTGGGGGAAGAGCAGAGGGAACGGCAAGCTCAAAGGCCCTGAGCTTTGCTTGAAGCAAGGGCAGTGGCCAGTGGTATTGGATGGGATATTGAAGGGGCAGTTGGGCCTGTACACATGGGGCCTTGTAGACCATGGATAGAAACTTGGATCTTATTCTGAAGGTGGTGGGTAGTAATTAGAAGGCTCTGAGCAGGCAAGTGAGATGGCAGAACTTATTTTTTAAAAGATCACTCTAGCTGCTATGAGGAAAATTGATTTCAGGGAAATCAGAGCAAGGAAACTGGTTAGGAGGCTTTTGCAATGGCCTAACCAAGGGATGACGGTGGTCAGTAGAGGTGGTGAAGAGTGGTTGGCATGGATACACTTTATATGGATACTCATACTCTCCTTTTTAATCAAGGATGATTTACTTTTCTTTTTGTTAAAACATTTTGTGGGGCTTCCCTGGTGGCGCAGTGGTTGAGAGTCCGCCTGCCGATGCAGGGGGACACGGGTTCGTGCCCCGGTCTGGGAGGATCCCACATGCCGCGGAGCAGCTGGGCCTGTGGGCCATGGTTGATGAACCTGCACGTCCGGAGCCTGTGCTCTGCAACGGGAGAGGCCATAGCAGTGAGACGCCTGCGTACTGAAAAAAAAAAAAAAAAAAAAGAAAAACATTTTGTGAGAACCTATTTATTATTTTATTTTATTTTATTTATTTATTTGGTTGCACCGGGTCTTAGTTGTGGCACATGGGCTCCTTAGTTGGGGTATGCGAACTCTTAGTTGCAGCCTGCATGTGGGATCTAGTTCCCTGACCAGGGATTGAACCCGGGCCCCCACCACCGGGGAAGTCCCCTAGGATGATTTTGTTTTCTAAACTAAGATTTTCTCTTGTGGAAACTGTTCAGCGAACTTATACTAGTTAAAAAGAATTTAATTACTGTTGTAGGGCTTCCCTGGTGGCGCAGTGGTTGAGAGTCCGCCTGCCGAAGCAGGGGACGCGGGTTCGTGCCCCGGTCCGGGAAGATCCCACATGCCGCGGAGCGGCTGGGCCCGTGAGCCATGGCCTCTGAGCCTGCGCGTCCGGAGCCTGTGCCCTGCAACGGGAGAGGCCACAACAGTGAGAGGCCCGCGTACTGCAAAAAAAAAAAAAAAAAAAAAAAATTTAATTACTGTTGTCTAACTTAGCTGGTCTCAAATTCACTCAAGAAACTAATTAAGAAGACAGATTTCCCAATCTCATACTCCAAAAATTCTCATTGTGTGAAGCCTAGAAATCTGCATTGTGTGACTGACTCTGAGAATTACGTTAAGCGTTTAGCAGCATCCCCTAGTGGTGGATATCTGAAATTGCAGATGTTAACAAATTTAAAGTACACACAGCACTTTGAATTCTTCATAAAAATTTGTTATAGTCAAAGTAACAATCTTTTACATTTATAATAGAACTGGTTTTATGGGAATAACCAAGTGGGGTGGAAACTCCTTCTTCTCCAGTGATTATCTGGAGAGAACTTTCAGAAGTATTAAGATAAAAAGTAATTGAAACCTTGTAAATAGTCATTAATCTGCTCTTACAATGTCAGAGAGCAGTAATAGCTCTAAACCCCCCGTCCAGCTGCTTATTAGTGTGCTATAAAATTAGAGTAATTGCAAGTGTGGAGAGAAAATAGAAAGATAGAGGTGTTTTCCAAAAATCATGAAAAGCCAACTCTTACTTAGGCAGCAGACTTACACCAGCCTTGGAAGAGTAGCAGTACTATCCCCAGGGGTGTGTATTTCTTTCAACCATTGCTCTAACTGGGCACGAGTAAGTTCTTATTAAGAGTTTTGTTAGTTTGTCATTTGGGGTTGGAAATTTCTCATCGAAAGCCCCAACCAAGACTAGCCCACCATGCTATGCTGTATCTTTGCTTCACTGCTCAGGTAGCTCTCCCCCATGGACGTTCCAGAGAGTGGAACAGAGGGCAGCCCAGTGTTTGAGAGCTCAGGCTACACGAGAAGGAAATATTCCAGAGGGAATTCTGCGTGGGAGTACTGTTTCCATACGCTGGTTGGCTGCAAGGAGCCTCCAGCTTCATTGTTTATTTGTTGGTTTGTTTGCTTGTTTCTGGTTAATGATTATTCTCAGAATTCTCCACAAACATTCATCCTGCATTTTCACCACCACCCCCATTTTCTCTCATTCAACCTAGGCTCATATTTGAATTGGAAAATCATCTAGTATACATTTCTTACATTCTAGACAAGGCAACTGAGGTGTGAGTAGAGTAACTGCTCTAAGTCTACATAAAGGGGTAGCTGTCCAACTGGGGCTAAAGCCCAGGACTACTCGTGGTGGCCCAATAGTGCTCACAGGACAGTGTGCTTTCTGGCACCAACCAGCCCCTCAACATGTGCTTGTCCTGTCCTTCCTCCATCCTTATAAAGGTGCCCCTCACCTGTGCGTGCGCGCGCATGCACACACACACACACACACACACACACACATATTTAGCTTCTCTTGGTTTTCTTCTTTCTGCAAATCCCCTTCCCCTTTTCCATCTTGCCAAGCTGACAAAATATGAAAACTTAGGTAAATCAAACCTTAAAAAATCCTTTATTTTTAAAATAAACCCAAATGAAACCTCAGCTTCCCAACCTTCACCAACTAAGTTATGCAGTGTTTACTTGCGTTACCTCATCTTGATTTATTTTTGTAGGTTAAGCCTCTAAAAAAATAGGTTTATTTGTTACAATCAAAAGAAGAACTTGAAGGAGGAAATAAACTACAGGAAAGGTGAGCCGAAAGATCGCATAACTAATTAAGGGAACATGAAATACAAATGTGGACATGCCCACGTGTATTTTTCCATTTAGAAACAAACCGAAGAAGCCTGTGGTGCGTTCCTTTTTTTCCTCAGGACTCAGTTGCCCAGTCTCAGCTTTGCATCTGGACTAAGCGTTAGCCTGCCCTCTAGTGGTGCTTTCAGACACGTATGTATACATGCGTCCAATGCAGAGCTTAGGTTGTCCAAGGACACAGCTTGAAAAACTCACTGCAGTATTAGAAGGAATGCTTCAGCTGCTTTCCAGTAAATACAGTAGGTGGAGACACACACTGTAAAACTGGAACATACTCAACCTTGTTTTCATTGGGCTCTTAGAAGATTGCTAGGCACCCAGAATTATTGAAACTAAGTTTGACCATAATTTATTTGTGATGTTTCATGTTTCCTGCTTGTTTTTTAATTCTTGAACAATGTTAAGATATGGAGAGTTAAAGCACATGCAGTTTCTAAATCTGTTGTTCCCCTCCCCATTTATTTATATTAAATATCTACTGTGTGCAGAGATTTGGGGTGAGCTGGAGGTGCAAAGGTTAGTGAGAAACAGATCTTGTCCTTAAAACTCACCCTCTGATTCAGAGAGAAGACATATTTGGACATAATTACAATACATGGCAGTGGTATATAAACATATAGAGTTTAATATATTAAAAATATATTATATATTGAATATATTTAAAATATTTTATATATTTTAAATTTATATATTAATTTAAACTAATTATATTTATGTATACATATATACACACACAGAGCAGCTGTGGGCCAGGCCCTGTGCTAGGTATGTCCACTGTTCATATAATATTTATCACAACTGTGCCTTTTAAGATTAGAGGAAAGGGAGGTTCTCAAAGATTAAGTAATTTGTCCTAGTTCACAGAACTATGAAATGACAAAATTGGAATTTGAATTCAGATTTTCTGATTTCATCTGTATTTCAATTAACTTCAACAGACTTTTACAGAGAGTCTACCATATGTTGGGTGCTGTGCTACAGGCTGGAGGTGCAAACATAGGAGATGCTGTCACTGGCCTCAGGGTTACAGTTTGTAGGGGACTGGGCATGTGGAGAAATGATTAGACTACATTATGGTAGATGCAATAATGGAAGTATGTACAAATTCCCTTCCAAGAAAAGTAGCAATGGCGGTTCAACGTTCATACGTTGTCGTGCTTTCCATCTTGCAACCCTGTTACTAGGCCATGATTGAACTGATCAGAAATCTGTAACTTAGACAAAGTAATCGTCTTTGATTTTGCCTTTAAGCTTTGAGGAGGCCTAATATAATTTTGGCCAACAGGGGAGACAACTCACTGGCCCAACTGATGATCTCTTACAGGCAGTTTCCAGTGAGAGAAACTCAGAAAGCTATAGAATTAGGAAGAAATAAAACTGGAGGTAAAAATTCAACTAGTGGGACTTCCCTGGTGGCACGGTGGTTAAGAATCCACCTGCCGACGCAGGGGACACGGGTTCGAGCCCTGGTCTGGGAAGATCCCACATGCCATGGAGCAACTAAGCCCGTGCGCCACAACTACTGAGCCTGCACTCTAGAGCCTGCACGCTGCAACTACTAAGCCCACGTGCCACAACTACTGAAGCCCGCACACCTAGAGCCCGTGTTCCGCAACAAGAGAAGCCACCGCAGTGAGAAGCCTGCGCACTGCAACGAAAAGTAGCCCCCGCTCGCTGCAACTAGAGAAAGCCCGTGTGCAGCAACGCAGACCCAATGCAGCCAAAAAACACATAAAATTAAAAAAAAAAAACTAAAAAAAAACTGAACTAGTAAGAAGCAAAAGCAGAGAGTTAGAGAAAGAGAGAAGCTAAGTTGGAAGTCTGGCATAGCCACAGGAGTAAGGAAGGAGCCAAAGGGCCCTCTTCTCAGGGGAGTCTGTTTTTACTGTTACTTCCTTAACGACATTCCAGGGCTCCACGGAGCTGGGCTGTGTAACAGCTGATACGGATGCCCATGCTTCCTTACTGCCTGAAGTGTCCTTACAATCACCCACATTGCCTGAGGTCAGCCAAGACTGATTCTGGCAACAGAAAAAATCCTAAATCCTGCAGTACCAAAGCGGTCCAAGGGCGGCAGTGAGGAAGTGTGGCTGGCTGTACAGGTGGACTCAGCAAAACCTTCACCTGGAAGTGATGCCCAAACTGAGTTTTGAGGTACAGCTAGGAGTTTTCCAGGAAGACAAAGGTGCGGAGGGTGCCCGAAGGTTCAGTGTTTGTTCCAGTACTAAACATGACCAGTGGCAAAAATTTAATTTCCTGGTTCTCCTTCTAGCATAATGATTCCAGAAATTCTTTCTTCAGGCACCCCAGCTTTGAGAGAAGGGAGTGGGAAAGGGGAATTTTCTCTTTCATGAAGGCACTAAGTTCTGAAGCCTGGTGGCTCTGACCATATGGTGTGGCTTCAAACATTGGCATATTCTTCTCAACTAGGATATCTATGCCCTTAGGAGTATGTGGTTTGGGGCATAGTGTGACACTACGGGATACATATAGTGAATCTTCTTGGGGTGTCATTATTACAGATAATTTGGGAGGAGAAAAGTTTTACATTTTTACAGTCTTTAAGGTTTTGTAATATACAAATCAGTATAAGCCTACTTTTCCATGTTGCTTTAATTTTCTTTATTGTTGCGCTAACTTGAATAAAAGCCAGAACTCCTATCTATGATCCCAGCATGGAATTGCACTCAAAGAAACATGAACTTGTCCTCTCAATGGTAATTAAAATGTTATTTCTATGTAAAAATAATCTTGATCTAGTATGAAGTGGTAGGCATATTTTGCATGTATTTTAGAGATTTTAGAGACAAAATACAAGGCTTTAGAGAAGTTTCTGCTAGAAGCTGTGGCCTTCAGACCAACTGGATTTACCTTTGTCCACCCTGAGGAGAATGTCAGGGAAATGTTGGAGAAGCACTTTTTAAAAAAAAAAATTTTATTGGTGTATAGTTGATTTACAATGTTGTGTTAGTTTCGGGTGTACAGCAAAGTGAATCAGTTATACATATACACATATCCATTCTTTTGTTTTTTTTAGGTTCTTTTCCCATGTAGGTCATTACAGAGTATTGAGTAGAGTGGAGAAGAACTTTTGTAGGCTGTTGCCCCAACTTCCTTACACTGTCTAAATTCTACCCATTAAAAATCCGAGTAGATTGATTTCCTTTTTAATTTTTTAATTGTGGTGAAAAACACATAACACAAAATTTACCATTGTAACCATTTTAAAGTGTACAGTATAGTAGTCTTAAGTGCAACAGAGCTTTTTCATCCTCCAAAACTGAAACTCTATAGTCATTAAACAGCAACTCCCCTTCCCCCCTTTTCCCTCATACTCTAACTAAGGACACTCTACTTCTTGTTTCTATGAGTTTGACTACTTTAAATACCTCATATAAATGGAATCATACAGTGTTTGTTCTTTTAGCATCATGTCCACCAGGTTCATCTATGTTGTAGCCTGTGACAGGACTTCCTTCTCTTCTAAGGCTGAATCATATTCCATTGTATGTATACACTACAGTTTGCTTATTCACTTATCCGTTCATGGGCACCTGGGTTGCCCCTACCTCTTGGCTACCATGAACAATACTCTTATGAATATGAGTGTGCAAATATCTCTTCAGGACCCTGCTTTCAAGTCTTCTGGATGCATGCCCAGAGGATTGCTTAATCATATACTATTTCTATTTTTAATTTTCTGAGCTAACCACCATACTGTTTTCATAGCAGTTACACAGTGCTCAAAGGTTTCAGTTTCTCCATATCACCGCCAACACTTGTTATTTTCTGGGTTTTTTTGATAATAACCATCCTAATGAATGTGAGGTATATGTAGGTTGATTTTAAAGTGCAGATTCCCCTTGGAATGGTGAAGGTATCTGGGAACCTTCATGCCTTCTGGTAAACTTTGATTTTAGCAGCCAGCTGAGATCACTGGCCAAGTACATGTCATTTTGATGTGGGGGAAGATGTTAGGACCCTAGAAAGGAGATTCTAAATCTCCTCAAAGACTATAAAGTTTTCAAGCTGGAGTTACCAGGAGTGGAGGCTGCCTGAGAAATCCCACATAGATATTTCCCTCTCAGTTGTTTTGACCTTGAGGACATTTTTATTGAATGAATACCAATATTTTCATCAGAATTATTCCAGCATTGCTGAGAATATCATCAAGAAATTATTTTTGGAGACAGCTCTTTTAAGTTAATTGAGTTCCTTGATAAAATTTCTTACTGTTCAAATATTTTTTTATTTTACTGAAATAATTTAGATTTAATCCAATTATCACATTTTTGTGTCCATATTAAAATTTTCAAACTTCAGCTTCAGCAATTTTGAATTTTCTTTTGTGATCATTTTCAACCAAATCCAATTTTCCTGGGGTAGGTTTTGCAGGTGTAGTTTTTTGACAAGATTTGATTCTTTAGTCAATCTTTAAAGTCAATAACAAATTTTGCTGTATGTAGTTTTTGCCTTTGTCAGTTTTATTTTGTGTTATTTCTATAAAGTATAATTTTAACTGCATCAATTCTTGTACTTTTGAGCATCACCAACACAATGAGATTCTTCATTTTTTTGTCAATATCAAATTTAACATATATAGTTTTAGCTATTATTCGTTTGATTCTGTATGGATTATTTCTACTATGTCTACTTTTTTTTCTGGGTGACAAGTTCAAAATGTACTGAAGTCAAAATTTCAAGGTCATGGCATTTTGTTTTCATCCCTGATTTTTTTTTTAATTTTTAAAAACTTATTTTATTTATTTATTTATTTTTGGCTGTGTTGGGTCTCGTTGCTGTGCGCGGGCTTTCTCTAGTTGCCGTGAACGGGGGGCTGCTCTTTGTTCCGTTGAGCGGACTTCTCACTGCGGTGGCTTCTCCTGTTGCCGAGCATGGGCTCTAGGCCTGCGGGCTTCAGTAGTCGTGGCTTGTGGGCTTAGTTGCTCCACGGCATGTGGGATCTTCCCGGACCAGGGCTCGAACCCGTGTCCCCTGCATTGGCAGGTAGATTCTTAATCACTGTGCCACCAGGGAAGCCCCTTCATCCCTGATTAAAAAATGAAAAGTGTAGTATCAACATGTTCTCAGGAGGCATGGGTTTCATGGGTGAACTACTGGTTTAGAAGTGAGAAGTTCTGGGTGTTTGTCCTTGCTCTATAGTCTAATAGTACTCATCTAAAAAGAAGTGATTTAAACATATGATTTCTAAATCCCCTTGCAATTCTCGTTGTCTATGATTTAAATTCCTATCTGTCCTATTTGACCATTACTTTGCTTCTTATTTGATCCCCCCGGCCTCCCTGCCCCCCCCCACCTCTCCTCCTCCCCACCTCCTTTCCCCCACCCCCACCCCGCCTCCCATCTCCTATCAACCCAGTGCCTCCAGACAACCACCCAGCCTGTGCTCCCTCAGACCCGGGCAAGAGCCTCTGACCTTCCTCACACACTTCTGAATCTTCTTCCTACCCAGTCCTGGCTCTTGACCTGCTCCAGAAATCCACCATTCTTAGGTTTTCCGAGCCCAAACCATGCTTCCTCTAATTGAGCACCTGCCGACCTGGCTCAGAGCAGCCTTCTTTAACTCTGACCTTCATGTACCTAGAAGCTACAGGGTCATCAGAGGCCATGCTGAGCCTTGCCTTTCCCTGTCCCCACTCCCCAGTCAGTCTTATTCTTACCACTTCTCTCTGTTGGACATGGAGGTGAATCTTGTGGTTATGTGAGTGTGTTTTAGGGTAGACCATCCTTGGGGCAGGGGAGGTAGGATGGGGTTCAAGGGCATTCTAGGCAGGAAGGAGAGATAGGAGGGACCACACCACTTTAAATTCCGGCAGAAAATTAACGGACTGCTCACATTAGACCAATGTGACTCTTTACAAAGCTATGGGCAGTATATAAGGAATCCATAAAAGACAGTGCAGTACCACTGGATTCAGTTACAACTCCTGAGCTCAAAAATACATGGGAGGGATCAGTTACTGGAACCTGGAAGGAGAGAATCACACAGAGATTACTGCAAGGCTTCCCTGCAGGGAAGGAACCAGAGGCATGAATTCCCCAGCTCCTTCTCTGCCTTCCTCCGTCTTATCTCCTGTCAGGGATCCCTAACTGGCAGAACAAGGCTGGAGTCAAAGGACAAGGGAGTCCACAGATGAAACCCAAACCCATACAGGCCGGTGTCTCAAGGCAGAGACTAGGGTGAGAAGGGTGGAGAGTGAAGAAGATGCTGTGAATATCATTTTGAACATGTGTAAATATATGAAAGAGAAAACCGTTGTCTGGAACTTCTTGCGTTTGTGCAAAATGTGTCCAGGGCAAGTAGATAAACTGGTGGTACCTACTTCCCAGCTTATAACTGGAGGGGCTGCTGATGCCATGCACTTGTCGGGGGGCACATAGCTCCATGTCTTCTGACATTCCTGGTGTCCCAAAGAATAGCAGGAAAGCCAGTTTAAATATTATGCGACTTATTTTTTTAAAATACGGATGGGGACCTTGAAAATCACAAAGTTATTAAAAAATGTGGATGTGTAGTATTTGGTATGCCAGGCAACATAGGAAGAGTTCACAATTGAGATCCCGTGGATTTTTATTTTGCCTCTTCCCCAAAGCGAAAGCTGGCCGCTGGGAGAGCATCATTTTCTCTTTTCTGCTGGAGAACACATCCCCTTGGGCCCTGTGAGACACTTCTTTTTATAAAGGGAAGCCAAACCAGGCTTAAAGCTCTCCCATCTCTCTCCTGCTAACTTGTAAACTGTGCGGAAAGGAACCAAATATTATGAATTGCCCTTCCCCATTAGCCCAATGAACGGCCATACAGACTAAGCTGAACAACAACAAAGTCAAAAGGACCAATACAGCCCCTTTTGTAAGGATTTTGAATGTTTTGTAAATGTATTGGTCCATGTGTTGTATTCTGTAGCCTTCCTAGTTCCTGGGCTTTAGCTTCCCTACTTCTTGTATGTGTATGCATACTGTAGTCAAACGTTAAAGTCATCACACACACACACACACACACACACACACACACACACACACACCACACAAGGCACAGGCTGCTCTTATTAGCTGTTCACATATGTCCCAGTGAAATCAGGTTAAAAGGAACACCCAGAGAAGACTTACAGGAAAGGGGGGTCAGCATACCTGCTTCATCTTGGATGAGGAATGAGTTGAGTACATGTGACCTTTGTTAATTCCAGCTGATATCATTGTTTACATCACCTCTTTCCCTGTCACCTGCTTTCTGAGCCATGACCCTGGTCCTGCAGTGGTTCTGAATCAGCAGAAGCCTGGGCTGGATTGATTAACTCACTTTGCTGGTCCCTGGGAAGCCTCTGAGGAGTCAGCTAGAGTGGCAGCCTAGGGCAGGGCAGGATGGAAGCCCTTGGATATCCAGGTGGGGTGGAGGGAGTTCTAAGAATAGGGGAAAGGGGAGACGAGAGAGTGTTGAAATGGTGCCAATGGCACACCTGGCCAAGGGGGCAGACCTGGGCTTACACAAGAGCGCATTGCACCAAGATCAGCATTTAGAGAGCATTCTGATGTGCTTTACATGCAAAGATGCCACCTCCACTGCCTGAAATGCGGGGTACTGGCTGAGATGCTGCTTGGACTATGGTAGTGATGGGAGGACAATGGAGGTGCATTCCCCCTTCAGAGTCCTGTAGCACAGAGTTCTGCCTGTGAACACCACATTTCTGCTGCAAACACTAGGGCAGATCAGTTTTAACCTGAGAGATAAATGAGAGAATGAGTGACTGAGAGACAGAGAGGGAAAGAGAGAGAGAGACTGATCCTCCAACTCACTTGCTTATGGATGAGTTGGTTCTGGTGCTCACCTCTGATGCAGTCAACAATTCGTATTTGTGGGTGGGTGGTGAAGAGGGGTGTTCCCAGGCAGCGGGAACAGGGTAGGCTGTGGACTGAGCAAGAACTTAGAAACATGCCTATTACAATCATGCTTTGCTTCTTGTCAGTGATGCAATATGTGTTTAACGTATTCTCTTGGGAATATTAAAATTCAATGTAATATACGCCTGTCGCAAGTAATCTTTCTTTCATTGTATACAGTGGGCGGTGCCTGAAAAGAAAGGCATGGTTTGGTCAGTAGAGGGAAAAGAGATCAGAAAGCTCCATGAAAATGACCTCATCTCCCTTACTTCAAGATGTAGCATCCACCTTGATCAGAATCACCAGTTCCAAGAATTCTTCAGAAGGAAGAAGGGAGGTAAAAGGAAAAGAGAGAATGGAAAGGGAGAATTTTATTGTCAAGTAATTCCCTGAGGGAACAAAGTCTTCTGAGAAGTCTGAAGCACACTCTCCCCTTTCCTTCTGTGATTTTTCTATCCCTTATGAAAAAAATCTGTTAATTTTGTATTAAAAACAAAATGTGTTTCTTTTTCTCAAGTACTCTATAATTGTATAGGAATGTGTATCATTTCCTCCTCATAGTTTTGAGGGTATTTTTGAAGACTGTGACATATTCTGACTCTTTAAGAACAAAACAATTCAATTTGAAAATCACTGAGTGACAGCAATCAAAGTTCTGAAGTGATGCAGTTCACTTCAGCGCTTGTTCGAAATGTCATTAGAAAACCAACATATAGCGGGTTGTTATGGCAACTGGAACACTGGAGTTTATAACATCACTGTAATTAATGTTATCCAAACGTTATTAATCTTTCAACATCATTCACATTCTCTGAAGGAACAGCAGCTCTGGCTCTCCCAGGATTTTCAGTAGTGTAATCTGTTGCAGCTTTCTTCACATTTTATTTTTTTTTCAGATAGATCTTACCCTGACTTTGCTTTAGTGAAATTAGCTATTGTTTCTACTCTTTACTCATTCTATTTTGGCTGCTATTTGTTTGTTTGTTTGTTTGTTTTTGCGGTACGCGGGCCTCTCACTGTTGTGGCCTCTCCCGTTGCGGAGCACAGGCTCCGGACGCGCAGGCTCAGCGGCCATGGCTCACGGGCCCAGCCGCTCCGCGGCATGTGGGGTCTTCCCGGACCGGGGCACGAACCCGTGTCCCCTGCATCGGCAGGCGGACTCTCAACCACTGCGCCACCAGGGAAGCCCTATAAACCTTTTTTTATCTTTGGGCTTTATTCTATTTTTTAGCTGTAATCCCTGTCTTTCCCATTTTATTTCAAGTTTTATCAAAAAATAGCAGCCAAGGGCTTCCCTGGTGGCGCAGTGGTTGAGAGTCCGCCTGCCGATGCAGGGGACACGGGTTCGTGCCCCGGTCCGGGAAGACCCCACATGCCGCGGAGCGGCTGGGCCCGTGAGCCATGGCCGCTGAGCCTGCGCGTCCGGAGCCTGTGCTCCGCAACGGGAGAGGCCACAACAACAACAACAACAACAAAAAGGTTTATATATTTAAATGTGGAGAACCTGAGAAAAATGTTAAAATATTTTGCATACAGATTTGTAGTATTAACTCATATTTGCATAGCATTTTATAATTTTTAAAGCAGTTTTATGTATGTTATTTAATATAACAACCTTGAGAACAAGTAATATTTTTTGGGTGTCTACGATGTGATAGTTAATGTGATATGCATACATGAATTTTTTTAGATTTCATAATAACTTGCAAGAGAGGTGTGATTTAAAAATATGCCTCCACAACTCAACAACAGCAACAGAAAACCTGATTGAAGAATGGGCAAAGGACTTGAACAGACGTTTCTTCAAAGATGATATATACAAATTATGTACATGGATATGAAAAGATGCTCAACATTACTAATCAGAAGAGAAATGCAAATCAAAATTACAAGAAGATATCACCTCACACCCATTAAAAAAAAAGAAAACTGGAAAGTAACAAGTGTTGGGGCGGATGTGGAGAAATTAGAGCCCCTGTGCACTGTTGGTGGGAATGTAAAATGGTGCAGCCACTATGGAGAACAGTATGGTTGGTGGTTGTTCAAAAAATTAGAAATAGAATTAGCACATGAGGGACTTCCCTGGTGGTCCAGTGGGTAAGACTGTGCTCCCAATGCAGGGGCCCTGGGTTCAATCCCTGGTCAGGGAACTAGATCCTGCATGCATGCCAGAGCTAAGAAGTCCCCATGCGGGAAGTAAAAAAGATCCCGAGCGCCGCAACTAAGATCCCGCATGCTGCGACTAAGACACAGTGCAGCCAAAAAAAAAAGGAATTAGTACATGATGCAGCAATTCTACTACTGGGTATATAACCAAAAGAATTGAAAGCTGGATCTTGAAGAGATATTTGCACACTCGTGTTTATAGAAGCATTGTTCACAATGGCCAAGAGTAGAAGAAACCCAAGTGTCCATGCGTGGGTGAACGGATGAACAATCTGTAGTATATACATACAGTGGAATATTATTCATCCTTAAAAAGGAAGGAAACCCTGTCTCATGTTACAATGTTGGTGAATCTGGAGGACATTATGCTAAGTGAAATAAGCCAGATACAAAAAGACAAATACTATACGATTTCACTTACAGGAGGCATCTAAAGTAGTCAAACTCATAGAAACAGAAAATAGAATGGTGTTTGCCAGGGGCTGGGAGGAGGGGGAAATAGGGAGTTGTTTAATGAGTACAGAGTTAAGTTTTACAAGATGAAAAAGTTCTGTAGCTCTATATTCACAAGTGTGAATATACTTGCACTACTGAATTGTGCATTTAAAACTGGTTAAGGTGGTAAATTTATATGTGTGTGTTTGTGTGTGTGTCTACTGAGTTTACAAATCAAGAATGAGGGAGTCTAGGGCTACAGACTGAGATCTTTCTGCTTGCAGAACCCGCACTCACTTTCTACAACACTAGATAACTATTATCTTCATTTTAGGGATGAGGAAGCTGATCCTGGGAGGGGCCACGGTTATACTGCTCTTTGGTACCAGAACTGAGATAAGTCTTAGCCCAATACTCTTTTGCATGACACTTTATTGCTCCTCTGTTTAAGTAATGTATTTTGTAAAACTTGAATAGTTTAATATATAAATTTTAAGAAGGTAATCAAGTAGAATTATGCCCCAGCATAGAGGAAACATGTTAGGTACATAAAGTAGAATCAGTTTCTTAGGTTTTTACTTGAGGGTTTCAAATTTTAAATGACATGGTGGTTTAAAAACTTTTTCCATTAAATCATTAAACTGTTGAGGAAATAACTATTTGTTAAGAGTAAAAATATACAATAATGTCTCAATGTTGTTTATTGTGTTACGTTTTCAGAGCACCTTGAAAATAATTTATAAATCTTGATATTAAATTCCCCCTTTTACCATGTGGATTCTATCTCCTGATTGGACCAGACAGATATAGTATAATACTGGTACTGTGGTCATCTAGGAGAAGATTCTCATTTTTAGGAGATGCATGCTGAAATATTCAGGAGTGAATGGTCATGTTATCTGCAATGTATTTCAAATGGTCCAGCAATATACATGTTCATATATTGATCTATCTATATACATACACACATGTATATATATGAATATAGCAAATAGGACAAAGTACAGACTGTTAGCAATTATTGAATCTATAAGGAGGGCATATGTGACTTTATAGTATCTATTTTTTAAATGCTGAGTGAAGATCCTCTCCTTCCTTCAGTGTCCTTATTTAGTGGGAAGAGGGAGAGATTCTTTTATTCTTTTATTGGTAGGAGTGGTTGGAAGACTTGGCCCGGTTTCTTAACTCTGGCTGTGTACCGAATATCCTGGGAAGCTTTGAAAATTATGGATGCTCAGGACCCACAAAGCTTTGTGAATCAGAATCTCTAGGATCTTGTTATTCCAAAGGGACTTTGAATTCTAAAGAAGAAGTTTATCAATCATTAGGGTGAGCGTGGGGTACATAGCTAAAGTTTTCAAGGGCTTTTTGCAAATTATATTTGTTCTGAAATATTCTGATGTGCTTTCTTAAGGGGGCATGCTAGAATTTGAAGAAAATTCTGTTTCTACATATTCTTCTTTTTAATGAAACCTCTTCCTCATGAAGCTAAATGTCCCCTGAAAGCCATTGATCTAAATGGATCTCTCATTGACAGTGTATGTGGCTGAAAATTTGAGCAGTACTGCTCCCGGCAAGGTTCTTCTGGTTGTCCCATCCTATTCTGTCCCTAGTGGCTTCCAAGTAAAAGTATCCAGTGGTCCAGTATCAGTCAGTCCCAACCTCCTTGTGTAACAAAGACGCAGATGGAAGCTCTGTAGCCACACTGATAAGGAAGGTACAGACTGGTACGTGCTATCAAATTGGTGCTTCTCACACCACTGTTCTTTAGTCCAACATTTTCCACTATCAAAATTACAAATATTTCAACATCTTATTTCTACGTTCACCCATTCATCCATCTTTATTAATTTATTCACTCATTCACACATAAATCATTCATTATTATAATGGATATTGTTGATTCCCTGTCCAGATGCCCTTGAATTTCTTTTATGGTTTCCATAGCTTTGCTGCTAACAGCTGATATTTGTTTTCTTCCTCAGAGGATTTCTCTTGGGCTATAGGAGCTGAGAGGCAAGAGTCCCTGACAGTTCACAGCCCCTTGGGTGGCCCAAGACCGACAGGGTGAGGGAGAACAAAGCTCAGCTCCCTTGCCTCCGGGCAACACTTGCTCTGAGCTGGAACTGTGCAGTCTAGAGCTCCCTGTAGGATTAGGCTAAGGCTGGGAACTTCCCTGCTTCCTTCACTCCTGTGTCACTTCTGTAGTAAATCATTTGCACACTTACCCTTGCTTTGGGGTCTGCTTAAAGAACCTGGCCTAAGACAAATATTTACTTTCATTTGTTACAAATATTTACCGAGTATCTGCTAAGTGCCAAGCCCCATTCTAGGTGTTGAGGATACAGCAGGAAACAAAGCAAATCCCCTGTTCTTAAAGAGCTTTCATTCTAGGAGGGACAGGAGGGACAGAAAGACACATGACAAATGCATGGGTCTGATGATACTAAATGATACAGTGAAATATAAAGCAGGATAGAGTCATGGCAGTGATAGCGAGGTGGTGTTTGAAACAAGGTGATCAGAGAAAGCCTTTGATAGAGTGGTGTTTGAGCAGAGATTCTGAATGGAATGAGCAAGTGAGGCGTTTGGATATTCGAGGCAGGAACATTCCTAAGGAGAGGGAACAGGTTATGTAAAGGTCCTGAGGCAGGAACGTGTTTAGCATGTTTGAGTCATAACATGGAGGCCAGGATGACTCGTGCAGAGTGATAGAGGCAGAGAGTGATGGGACATGAGGCCTGAGGGGGCACAGAAGGAGCTGGTGTCAGATCCTGTAGGGTCTCGTAGTTCACTGTGACGACTTTGGCTTTTACTCTGAACAGGACGGGGACCCACTGGAGGGTTTGAATGGAGGATTAGTGTAATTTGAGTTTCATTTTAAAATTGCTGTGTTTAGAGTAGACTCTGAGAGGCAGGAAGGAAGTGGAGAGAAAAACTGGAAGGCTGATGGGCAAAAATCCAGTGAGAAGTAACTGGGCTTGGACCTGGGTGGTAGTGGCTGGGTGGAGAGAAGTGGTCAGGTTCTGGATATGTGTTTCAGAGGTAGATCTGATGGCTGGAGGGGTGAGGTGAAAGAAGAAGATCTCTTTTTTGACTCCAGGGTTTTTGTCCTGAGCAACTGGAAGAATGGGCCATTTATTGACATAAGGAAGGTCGAGGGACAAGCTAATTTGTTTCCTTTATGCCACTGACTCAAACTAATAATTTTATTTTAAAAGGCTAGCCTTCAAAAAATGATGCCCAAATCTAAAAGTAGACAACAAATTAAAAAATTGATTTGATTACATAAACACCTCAAACTTCTTTATTGTGAGAAAGAACTTGCAAGATAAATGAAAACTTAAAAAAGTATTTTAAACCTACTTGACAAAGGACTTATTACAGAAAGAAACAAGAAATCCTTATTACAGAAAGAAATCTTACAAATTAATGAAAAAAGTGTATCTTCAAAAGAAAAAAAGGGGAAAAGATATAAATAGATAATATAAGTAAATATAAATATATAAATATGTAAAAAGATGTAAAATCTTACTTATGATCAAATAAACACAAAATAAAAAGGGATAATTTTTTACTTATAAGTATTTAAAAACTGAATTTACTTAGTATTGGCAAAGGTTCAGAGAAATGAAATATTCCATAATTCATCATTGGAAATGCATAGTAGTTTTGAAGCAAAGAGACAATATGTGTCAATATTTATACTTTTCTGACCCATTTATTTCCTTTCTAGGAATTTAAGGTAAAAAAATCTGTGATATGCCAAAAATGATGGTGTATCCAAAGGATGGAATTTTAATAGTCTTAAGAATAATACTTTGAGATATTTTTGAAAAAGACACAGTAAAAATATTATGTAGAGTATAATCTATATATTCATAGAAGAAGATGTGAAAAATAGTGAAAATGCTAACAGCAGTACTATGAGGCTGGAGGATCATTTTTATTTGCTGATTTGAACCTTTCTGTGTTTTTAGCACTTTTGATTATAGTGAACATTTACTTTCTTTAATCAATAAAATTAACCCTCTAATATTACGTTCTTAGAAAAAATTCTTTCCCTCTCACCTCTCTCCCCATCTCCAGCTCAACCTCTCACCTCTCCTAGGTCTGAGGGCCTGATTCTGCTCGTCTCTTTCACTCAATCCTATGGAACTCCTTTGTGTGTGTAAACCAACTGTCTGATATTTTCACCCCTTCCAAACACTCTCTTGGATCCCTGGTGTGGACTATGTTTTTTTTACTTTTTGGCCAGCTTCCACTAGAGAAGCTAAAAAAGGCTGGATGGCACCTTTCCAGCCTCCCGTGAGACCAAGGTTTGGGCACATGTTCCAGGTTCTTACTAGATGCACCTGCACTAGACTTGGCATTGGAAGCTAGAGACGCACAGAAGTGGAGACCACAAGGAAACTGTTTCCCTGGAGCCAGTGTTGGCAGCAGTGAATCCAGTTTCCAGAGGCAGCAGCAGTGGTTCTAAAGGTGAATCATGTTTTTGGCCATTGTCCCTGGTGTTGTCCAGCAATGGTGTTCAGTATATTTGGTGTTGGCAGTGTGAGCCAAGTAAAGTGTCCAGCAGCTGAGACGCTGGTGTCTTCTCAGGACCAATTCTGTGCAGTGAGATTGAAAACATTGTTTCTGGCAGTGAGGCTTCCACGTTAGGTTCTCTGGCCATGCTGGAGACTATGTGAGCCAATTATCTTTTAGTAAATTCATTTTCTAAATAAATCAGCCAAGAGTTGGTTAATGTGTATTGCAGTTAAAAACTCTGATGGATACACTTGTTTCCTGATTTTTAATGTCATCTCCCTCAAAACTTCATCATTTGAGGTCATTCCCTTTCAAATTCCACCAGTGGTGGAGAAGGGGTTATTTCTCTGCCACATTGAGACCACCATCTCTGTCCCTTCACCATGATTCCATAGCAACAGCATCCATTTAAACACACCACTGCTGTCCACTGACTTCCAGAATCACTTTTGTAGCCAGCCTCTTGCTTTTATTCTCCAGAACGCCTACATTCTCATTGATTATTCACCGTACTTTTCTCAACTTTAATGGCCTTTGTTAGAAAATGGTTTTGAGTGAATCAAGAAGACATCAAGGTGGGAGAGACGGTGTGAAGCCTGCTCTGAAATGTAATGTGTCTATCTACAAGTTAATACTCCTCATTAGTGTTAGTATTAAAGGTGAAACCGAAGGAGCTAAAACTAGAGGAAGACTACATGAAAGGGACTTTAGAAACTGACCAGCAATAAAAAGATGTATGGGTTGGCATCTGGCAGCTGAGTTCATAATCAAGGTTAAGAAAGATGTGATGATATGTCCAACACTACTATAACAATAAAAATCAGTAGCATTTGTTATTTTGTTACCCTCTGAAATTTTTAGCAATGCAGTCCCTTAGAAACCCTCAAATAAAGCTGTGTGCTTGTTTAGGAGCAGAGGCCAGGGAAAGAAATGTCAAGAGTATACTGTTTTGCAGCAAAGGAGAAAAAAAGCTGCAATTCAGGAATTCAGGTAAAAAAGCTGATAGAAATGGAATGAACCCCGGTGGAGTAAACCAGGAACAGTCCTCCGGTCTGGAAGCATAGTCTGCAGTGCGCATCTGAGGAAGGACTTTGACATCATAATCTGTTTGCCCCTCCAGCCAACCACACGAATGTTCCCTCCTTGGACTTTTTCATTGTTCAGACCTGTTCCAGCTCCAGGGACTCAAACTCAGATGCTTCTCTTCTCCCCCAACACAATTTCCCTATCCTCCATATCTTCTGTAAATATCTTCCTTATCTTCCATAGATTCAGACTATATTTCCTGAATCTTTTCTTTACCTTGATAGTGACTTTGAGTCTCTTGATTCCTCTCTTTTCTCCCTCTTTTTAAAGCTTCTTCGGCATGCACTTGCTTCCCTTACCAAATTTTGTCTGAAAGTCTCATAGTCTTGGAGCTGCCTTAAATCTGCAGATTTCTATCTGCTTGTCACCCATGCTGAACCTCCTCCTTGAATTATTCCTATTGTCTGCTTTCAGGTAATGTGGTGGCACCAACATCAGTTGTTGGAAAAGGCATGAAAACATAGTAACTGGACCCATTTTGTCTGTCTGGTTCTTCTCTTTCAGACTTTTTTTCTATACATATGCCAATATATGCATGTAGCATTTTTAACTTATATCTTTTTTTTCCCAGAAATGGGATTATAAGTATTGCTGTTTTGTTTTTTTTTTCTTGAGAATGTCTCCTGGGTATCTTTCCATGTCATTACATGTATATTACTTCATTCTTTGTTGAACAGCTGCACAGCATTTCATTGTATGAATTGTATGTACTTTATTTTCCCAATTTCGTATTTAGGTGGCTTCTAACTTTTTGCTATTTTAGACAATGCTGCAATAAATAACCTTGTGCATATATCTTTTTTGCACCTGTGTTTTTCTGTAGGATTATTTCCCAGTAGTGAAATTGCTAGTTTAAAGGATCTATGCATTTTACATTAAAGGAAACTATCAGCAAAATGAAAAGACAATCTACTGAATAGGAGAAAATATTTGTAAATGGTATGACCAATAAGGGGTTAATGTCCAACATATATAAACAGCTTATAAAGCTCAACATCAAAAAGAAAACAATTAAAAAATGGACAGAAGAGGGACTTCCCTGGTGGTACAGTGGTTAAGAATCCGTCTGCCAATGCAGGGAACACGGGTTCAACCCCTGGTCCGGGAAGACCCCACATGCTGCGGAGCAACTAATCCCATGGACCACAACTACTGAGCCTGCGCTCTAGAGCCCATGTTCCACAACAAGAGAAGCCGCTGCAATGAGAAGCCTGCGTACTGCAACGAAGAGTAGCCCCCACTCGCCGCAACTAGAGAAAGCCCGTGTACAGCAAGGAAGACCCAACACAGCCAAAAATAAATTTTAAAAAAAATGGGCAGAACTGAATAGACATTTTTCCAAACAGGAAATGCAGGTGGCCACAGGCACATGAAAAGATGCTCAACATCATTAATCATCAGGGAAATGCAAATCAAAACCACAATGAGATATCACCTCACACTTGTCAGAATGGCTGTCATCAAAAAGACACAAATAACAAAGGTCTGTGGGGATGTGGAGAAAAGGGAACCTTGTACACTGTTGGTGAGAATGTAAATTGATACAGCCACTATGGAGAACAGTATGGAGGTTTCTCAAAAAACTAAAAATAGAACGACCATATGACCCAGAAATTCCACTCCTGGGTATATATCCAAAAAAACAAAAACACTATTTTGAAAAGGTACGTGCACCACAATGTTCATAGCAGCATTATTTACAATTGCCAAGATATGGAAGCGACCTGAGTGTACATCCACAGAGGAGGAATGGATAAAGAGGATGTTGTATACACACACACACAGAAACACACACAATGGAATACTAGTCAGTCATAAAAAAGAATAAAATTTTGCCATTTTCAGCAATGTGGGTGGACTTGGAGGATATTATGCTAAGTGAAATAAGTCAGACAGAGAAAGACAAATACTGTATGATATCACTTACATGTGTTATCTAAAAATACAACAAACTAGTGAATATAACAGAAAAGAAGCAGAATCACAGATATAGAGAACAAATTAGTGGTTACCAGAGGGGAGAGCAGGGCAGAGGGCAATATCGGGGTAGGGTAGGGGTCCCTAACTCCAGGGCTGTGGACTGGTACCGGCCCGTGGCCTGTTAGGAACCGGGCCACACAGCAGGATGTGAGTGGCGGCGAGCAAGCAAACTTCATCTGCTGTTTGGCATCGCTCCCCATTGCTCGCATTACCGCCTCCCTCCACCCGACCCCTGTCTGTGGAAAAATTGTCTTCCAAGAAACCAGTCCCTGGTGCCAAAAAGGTTGGGGACCGCTGGGGTAGGGGAGTCAGAGGTATCGACTATTGGGTGTAAGATAGGCTCAAGGATGTATTGTACAACCCGTAGAATATAGCTAATATTTTGTAATAACTGTAAATGAAAAGTAACCTTTAAAAATTATATAAAAGAATGAAACAATTAGAAATTTTAAAAATCAAGGATCTGTGCATTTTAAACGCTGATAGATGTTGCTATATTGCTCTCCAAAAAAGTCATCCCAATTTACAGTTACCAAATATGAATGAGTATGGTTCTGCTCCAAATTAATGCTAGACTTTCCTGGATTCTCAATGCATCTTGGGATTCCAGCTATTCATTTTTCATTGGTTCTCTATTTTACTGCCTAAATAGCATTGCTAGGCCGTTTCTATTTCTGAGACTCCTAATTTAATCCTGCCCTTCTGATCTCAGGAACTGACCTAACTTTCTCCTTTGCCATCTTCAATGTGACTGCTGTTCATCCTCTTGCTTGTTGCCTCATGATCTGGAAATTGTTGCTACAGCTCCACACATTACTTCTGCATTAGGAAAAGTGGGGAAGGATATCCTTTTTATCAGGAAAGTAAAGCCTTCTTAGAAGGCCCTAATTGACCTCCCCTTACATCTTTTAGACATAACTGGGTCCCATGATGATTTCTAGCTGCAATAGGAAATTGGAATATTTAATATCTGTCAAAAGGGAACACGATTGTCATGAATATGTGTACCAATTTTGATTTATTGCTTGAGCCTAGGTATGCTGCCACCCAGAATAAGATGAAGGTTCTGTTAGTATGGAAGAAAGGAAGAATGGATATTGAGTAGTAACCCACAATATTTCAAACTCACAGAAGGATAAGTTTCATTACAGGAGCAAAAAGACAAATTTTTTACATAGTCAAGTTATTATAGTTCATTCTGATCAGGATAGCTTTAAATTATACATGTACATTTTTTTGCCAACGGTGCTATTTAATAAGGCCTAAAGTAAAATGGAAAGCAAAAGCAGAGTGAGTTTTTTGAAGTATTTATCTTATGTTCTTGACTGAAGAGATAAATTTAGTAGTTCTCAGGTAACTAAACTTAGCTGTCGGGCTTAGTTTTTTATGTATTTAATTTGCCTTTAAACCTGGATTCTGTGCAAATTTCCATAACTGCTTTAAAATATGTGCTTTATTAGGGATGTGAAAGATGAGACTGCAGTAATATTTTCTCCTTATTAACTCATCACACGATACTGGCGTTGGGGGATGGGAACTTAGAGGACTCAGATATCCACACTGGGAAGAGATAAGGCCAAGCAACTGTGCCTTTTCATGACCCTGAAAATAATTGAGGTTCTGCAAAGAAGAACTTGATTCCTTTATCCTCAAAATCTGCTGCTTTGGGAGTTGAATAGTGTAATATTTTATTTCGAAAAAAAAAAAAACATGGTCATATTTTGTAGAAGGATTTTCAGAGGTATGTTTTGCTTTCCTGCTCACTGGTTGGTTATTATTGTGGAGGCAGGGGTTTGTTTGTAGATTTCATTTCAAAAGATACTTTAGATGGAGTTGGTAAATGAACGGTCCACTTTTAAGAGGGTGTTATGGTCAGTGCTTCAGGCTGAACACATGGTTAGCCCTTTATACTTCACAAATCTATATCTGTGATTTTACTGATGGGTCTTGTGTTAGTTAAGGTGCTCCAGAGAAACAGAATCAGTAGAATGTATTAGGATACACATACACACGCACACACACATGCCACACACATTCCAGGATGCTCACTCCAACCTTCCCTCCCTTTACTCAAGGTCAGGTGGCATTGTGGTCTGACAGCTCCCAGCCTTCCTTGGTTCACTCTTCCTTTTCTCTCACACCAACATTTCCTCTAATAAAATTCTTGTATGTTTAATCCAAACTTGGCATCTGCTTCTCTGAAGAGCCAGACAAATGCAGTGATATTTGTTTCTACTTATTCCCCCAAGTAATCTACGAGAGTGAGTATTTTGCTTCATCTTTGTCAGCATTTGATAGTTTCAAAATCTGTGCTACTTTGAAAAATGCAGAGTGTGTGAGGAAGAGAAGCCTTGGATCCTACTTCAGGAGATGGATTTCCAGCATTCCAGATGGGAAATTGGAATACATCTTTCCTTTGGAATTTTATTATAGATGTTGCTCAGGTTCTAATTTATTTATTGTTAGCATAGAATCATATTTCAGGTACATTATGTTTAAGTGGGGCTGCATGGGCTGGTTTGAGGTTCTAACTACCTGGATGATACTATTTTGGGAAAAAGCATTTGAAATTCCAAACAGTTGGTTCATAACTACCTATGTACACACAGTAGAAGCTGGGGTGGCCTGTATTTACATATAGTGGTAGTACAAATGTGGTAGAGGATAAAACAGGTAGGGAAGTAATAACTCAATATCATAACAGACTAAAAGAAAACATGAAGTGTGGTGATTGAGATAATTCTTAGTAGCAACTTGATATGTCAGTGAATTCCTATCTGTTTATGCTGAGAGGCATTTTGTTCAAGCAAGATCTTACATAGACCCTGTATGCGAAGCAGATAAAAAGCAACACTGCTTTGGCTTCAGTAGGTATGGAGGTTGGGGCTGGTGTGCTCAGCCCACTCTACCTGTGTGATAGCTGCAGGAGAGCTCCATTGAACTTCGGGGTCTACAGAACACAGTCTAAAAACACTGTTATAGACCACTCTCTGCCTTGGGCTGCTAAGCAAATCCAACAGTCATGCTCAGATCTATGCAGGTACAAGAATACTTGGATGTTATGAGAGCATGGTGGGCACTACCCAGAAATGGTAATATTTTAAATGTGACATAACTAATCTGTGAATTCTTGCTAAATCAGATGTGACACATGCTGGTCCTTGCCCTCTTGGCCTGCAGATTCATTTATTGCTCTTCTCTGCTCACTCAGGAGGTGAATCCTTGCAGGCTATGGTTTCCCAGGTTCCTGTTAGGTTTGGCCATTGGGAGGCCAAGGCAGGAGATTGCAGGCACAGAGGAAAGGAGAAGGTAGCATTTCTCTTCCCCTCTCCCCTACACCATTCTCCCACTCAGCCCCTCCCCACCTTGGGTGATGTCTCTGGCAAGCACCACACCTCTTCTGTGGCTCCAACTCCCCTGGATTGGTCTGCTATGGGTCTAGCCTCTGATAGCAGGGACCAAAAATCTAGGAAACATGAGAGAAAAATCTTAAAACTGAGAAACTTCTGTCCATTCACTTAGGATTTTTTCTCCTGATAACTGGGGGCAGGGAGGGGGTAGAAAAACACCCCTTTTCTATTTTTAGCAGTGGAATGCCTATGTCCCAAAGAAGAACGGTTTGAAAATCATGGCATCACTGAAACAAATTTAATATTTTGACTTTAGGAGCCTTTGGATTTTAATACAAGACTATGTTGAGGATCATCTCAGTTGGGATTTGGGGCTATTTTGAACCCCTCCCTTTAGCAGCAGTGGTCTGGAGAAGCCATATGCTAGTTCCCTTGATTTCTACATGGACATCATGGCATGGATAAAATTTAAGATTCTGTGAAATGGACTTCTCTTTGTCTTCTTGTAAGTTAACTTAGAACCTTAAAGGCTCACAGCTACTGAGCCTAAGTCCTGGCCTTGGTTATAGAAGGTTCTATAAATTTTCAAAAAACCTTCTCTTGGGACTAGACTTCTTCTTGCCTCTATGTAACTGCTGAGAATTAGAGGAAAAGTTTTCTTAATTTTGGTGAGAAAGACCAAATCGAAACTGCTGTCATTCTTGCCTGTCCAGTGTTGCCCTAATCTAGGTCCTAAACCTTTCAGTCTGTGGCCCAGTCCCTGAACCAAGAGAATCAAGCTTGGAGCTAAAAAGTCACCTTCTCTCCACCAGTACTGGCACATGGAGTCTGCAATGACCCTGTAGACCTGGGCATAGGGTGGCTCACCCAACTGCAACCTCTTTGCTTACCCCTACCATTTGTCTTATGTCTAGCTAGAATTCTAGTTCCTGGTGGTCACCCTAACTCTGTTGAAACCAGAGCCCTGCCCTGAGTTCAGGTTTTTGCTCAGGGCCGACCTTGCCAAGCCTTGTCTGCCCTCCCTCTCTGGTTGGCTGAGGTCCTGCTTCAACTAGCTGGACACGTCTCCTGCTCATTGCCAAAGAAAGATGCTGTTGTACACCTGGAAATCAGTGGACACTATTGACCTGAGATGCCTACCTGCCGTGTTCCAATCCACAGATCAGATTCTGTGAGTATTAATCCTCCCTTGGACATTGTAATGTGGGGTGCTGTTCCTTCTTGGGACACACCCTAAAACCTAATCAGTTCCCTCTTAGCCCCAGTCTCAGTCATTGCCTCTTCCTTCCGATGGAGATTAGGTTCCCAAGCTAATGCCACTCCATTCCTGACAACTGGGTCTTGATATCCAGATAGTCAGAAAGATATATAATATCCAGCTTGATTTGCAATGGTATAAATTTATATATGTGTATACAATCTCTATGTGTGTGCACACTTAAAAAATGGAAACATCTTTTCTTTCCCTGATATGAAGAGATTATTGTAAAAAATTTAAACACAAAGAATGTGAAAGTTCCCCCTACCATAATCACCCCTCTGATTAATAATGTTAACAGTTTATATTGATATAATCCTCCCAGATCTTCTTTAGGGAAGTATAAATTTAAGTATATACTATTTATATTTAATATAAAATATACATTTAAAACATAAATTATATTTTTCTGTAATTTGCTTTCCATTTGAACTTCATCATTTATTGTTGGACATCACTGTGCTCTCATTTTATTTATTTATTTATTTTAATTTTTCTTTCTAGTACTTTTCTCATTTTATTTATCTTTAAAAAACTTTTTATTTTAGGGACTTTGCTGGTGGGGCAGTGGTTAAGAATCCGCCTGCCAATGCAGGGGACACGGGTTCGATCCCTGGTCCAGGAAGATCCCATATGCTGTGGATCAACTAAGCCCGTGTGCCATAACTACAGAGCCCTTGTGCCACAAGTACTGAAGCCCACGCACCTAGAGACTGTGCTCCCCAACAAGAGAAGCCACTGTAATGAGAAACCTCCTCACCACAACGAAGAGTAGCCCCCGTTCGCCACAACTAGAGAAAGCGCATGCACAGCAATGAAGACCCAACACAGCCAAAAATAAATAAATAAATTTATGAAAAAAAATTTTTTTAACTTTATTTTGAAGCATAGCTGATTAACGTCCTGCTCTCATTTTAAATCTGGATTCCCTCTGGCTCAACTTCAGTGTACTCTGTGATTTAAGTATGAAAGAATAATTCTTCTTCTCTTTTTATAGTCTTTTTCTTGGGGGGAGTGTTTGTTAAATTATTTATAGTGATAGGTTTTACAGAAATAGATGTTTTTTATTGAGACCATCAAAACCCTCAGTGCCTTAATGATTCTGCTGATTAAGTGGAAAACACATGGAGGCATGTCAATCTGTCAAGCAAAAGAAAATGCTATCTCTCCCTAATGTAGATGGATTACATAAAGGCCTGATCTCCCACTGCAGCAAGTTATGGTGTTTCATGCTCTAAAGGCCAGGTAGGTACTACTCTGCATCGTTCTTGTAGAATGTTGAACTTTTAAAATGAAGAACCAAATTTTAAAACTGTCATAAATCTGAGTCTGGCTTTCAAAAGGCAAGAATGCTATTTTTAGTGTGTCTGGATTGCAATCTTTCCCTTTGGTAGTTGGGATGATGACTGCACAGTAAGAATGAAAAATGAAACTTCAGGAGAGTGGATAGCTAAGGAGATTGAAAATAACATCCAGACAGTGGTGCCTTTGGGTCACTAATTTGAATTCAGCTCAGATCAGTGATGACTACAAATTGTTCTCTCTGATGGCAGTGAGGCTTGCAGAAAATACATTCCTCATCGTTATCTATGTTAATTATGCCCTTCTGCTTGTTGGAGCCAGGTTTGCTGGTTTGCGATTGTAATCCCCTAGAGGGCAGGGGCCACCTTCACTTAGATGAGTGTTGATTAGATGATTTTGATAAGGGGGATGAAGAAATGCTTTTTCTGAGTGAGCTGGCTTGTGTGAAATCGTAGCTACCAAGCACTCGTGTGAAATATGAGCGACATCCCTTCCAGTTTGTTCTGGGTGGCCTTGGAAATAGTTTAGTCTCACACAATGACACACAGTCTCTTTTCATAGTCCTGTCAGCAAACACTGCAGCTCAAATGCTGAAATTTAAAGACACTTCTCTTTCTTCTTTTCTTATTTGCAACATCTACTGGACTCCAGCTTGACACCCTCCTTTTCCATTGTCTTCCTTGATCACTTCAACATACCTTGGTCGTAACACATTATTATGAATTCCGTTTATTTTGTCTGTTAAATATAATCCTCCACTGATATTGATCATTTTGCAAATGTGTCCTATCTCCCCATGTAGAAGCAAACTTTTTGGCGGTCAGGACCATGTCTTACATCTTTTTGTAAACTCTCCAGCTACTAGTACAATGTTTGCATTAGTACATGCTAGTATTTGTAGATTTTATTAATAACATTGTTGAAAAATTGAATAAAAGTCTTAAAAGTTTACATAGTCTTTTATATTAACTGTTATTATATGAGTTGTGCTTCTTTTCTGACTTAATATTATATTTCCAGTGCTATGGAGGTGGTGCCCATACCGTCATGCAGGTTGTACACTGCACAACTCTAGAGGGGCCTATTTACATAGACAATGGCTGTGGTGATTGCCTCTAATGGCTCTGAAAAGTGGAGGTCAAATAATGATAACATTAGTGCTCAAAAATAAAACATGTCAGTAACTGCAAAAGGTTAGGCAGGTGAGAATAAGTCACTAACACTTGTTTTGGACCAAAAACAAATAGGATAGGGATAACATTTTTCAACAAGGGAGTGTTTCCACTCCTACTCCGCTTTGCCCATCCCAAAGAATTTTTTGTTCTTTTACTTGAAGGCTCAGTTTATTCCTGTTTTAGCCCTCTAAATAGAGTTTAACTTTTGTCGACCCAGGTCTCGGACTTTTGTGATGCAGAATCAGGAGATTCTATTGAAACAGACAGGATTAGAAAGCAGAGAGGACAAAAGAAGGAAAAACAATCCAGGGTCCTGATTGCTGGGGAGGTTGGGAGAGTAAGAAGGTCTAGACCAAGGTAGGCTGGGAGAGGGAGGTGCTGCGGAGAGGATATAAGTGGATTCCCTTTAATGCCTACATAATAAGATAGGCTAGTCTCTGTTGTAGTTGCAAAAGGTGCAAACAACTACTAAATCTCTTTGGCATCACACAACAAAAGCCCATTTCTTACTGAATAGCTGGTGCAGATACCACCAAATTCACGTGTGCAGGAGTCCTCCATGTGGTGACTTGGTGGCCTCAGCTGCTTTGATCTGATGACTCTGCTGTCATAAGAATGGCAGGGGAGGAGAGGGCATGGAGACCTCACAATCACCCTTCTAAACTTTAGCCAGGAAGAGACTTTTACCTGAAGCCCATTGCCTGGCCCTGGCCCCATGGCCTGCCTGACTGCAGGGAGGCTGGGAAGCAGTCTTGCATGAGCCTGGAAGATGAAAACTGTATATAGATGAGCTCTGCTAATATCTGCCATGTGCTCTTCAGAAGCATGCAGAAGGAACGGAATTGCTTTTACTTTTGGTGGCTGGACGGTGTCTCTTATAGGCCATTATCTCTCTGAGACTGGGCCACAAAGACCTTGGAATTTATTTGGCTTACACAGAAAAAGGCAACTGTAGGTAATAAAACTTTCTTAGAAGTTTCTTAAAAATACAATAAAGTAGTTGTTATCCTGCTAAGTATTATAAGAGCTTTTGAAAGTTTCTGTTGGCTTGCTCTCTCTCTCTCTTTTTTTCCCTTTAGTGAGAAAATACTCATAAATGCAATTACTCCCATGACTTATTCAGAGGAAGTTTTAAATTTGGTTTTATTTCCTTTGCTTCCTTGATATTCACTTTATTAGGCATCTTAAGATGGAGAAAATGTTATAAATTCCCTTCAGGGTCATTAAAAGGAAGCCTGTCTAGAATGACATAAATGTGATGGTCATTCATGATTCCCTCTAGCTTTATGACTCTTCCAAGAATATAAAAAGTCTATATTGCAAATCCATAGGAGAAACGAAGCTGGCAGGATGTGCCTAATATGATTTCTTAGCAAGTGTATTTTAGCAGAGGACAAAAGATTATAGAACTACATACAATTTTTTTTTTGAAAATAGTAGGATAAATTAGGGAACAATTTTAGATCTTTCTGCCATTTCCTCAACAGAAGCAACTATATTTTAGGAGAGATGATCTGATTATTTGTGTCTTGACAACATTTCAACAGGTGGTCCATACCATTAACAAGAACAACAACAAAAACATGGTTGCCATAAATGAGAGTGAGAGAAGGCACGATTGAATACTTCAGTATGCAATTACATTTTCTGCATAGTCATAAATTACGCATCCAAACATAGATGCATAAGTAATTAATTATGACTTATTTAAAAGCACTCGGGTTGTGACACTTTGTTCTTCATTTCCTGCACATCAAATTACTGAAGTTTTCATTTCATTTAAAAATAATTTTCCCTGCTTTATTTTTTTTAATTTCAGTGGAGTTATAGGGTTGATTACAGACTAAACAGCTGGTGCAGTAAGGTAAACACCAGTGAAGGAAGGGTAGGGAGGGATGATATCTGAAGGCCTAAGATTGCAGAGGGCTGGATGAACTTACTCTGAAGCTGGGAGTAGAAGCTGAGGATGGGGCTGGCAGTGCTAAGTAATGAAAGGTTTTCACGGTGTTTTTTATTGGGTTGATTTGGCCAAGAGAAGATAACACATTAAGAGAAATAATACAGATAAAGAAAGTCTAATGATTAAATGATTAAAGATTTGGAGCTGAACCTAACATTGCCAACTTTTAAAACATTCATTAAACTATTCTGTTTACCAGCTGTTTTATTTTTAGCAGATTTAGATGTTGTGGATTTCAGACTGTGTTTCCTTTCCTAATAGAGTCCATGGATTATTTGAGGAGAGTTAAGATGTACTGCCTGGACATGTGTTTTGGTCGCATTACTGCCTTTTCTCAAACATTATGTGATGACAACTTGATAACTACATCTATGGAAAGGGCTTTGAACTGTTGGCAAATGCCTTTTCTGGCATGATGAGTCACGAAAGCTGAGTGATTTACACCTACTAGGCTTCTCTGTATATAAACTCCAGGCCAGTGCTTCTTAACCTTTCCCATCAAGTATCCCTTAGAGTATGGACATTGAGCTGATATCTCTAGAAGTCTGGGGCCATGTCCTAACCACATCTCCTCAGAAAATAGGAAAATTCCTTACTTTTTTATGTTAGAAATTCATGTGAATTTTTAAATTCTATAATATATCTACATCTGTTTTAACATTTAAAAAACACATTTTAAATTATAAACTGTGGGAAAACATGAAAATGTCTTCTGCCTAACTTAGTGGTTAATGAGTGAGATCTTTTCCAATGAGTCTTTCCTCTGGCGAGAAACCAGATGAGCGATGGAGATCTAGCATAGCACATCAGTTTGGATGTCCAGGCCATTTCTCTTCTCTTAATATTTCAGATCCAAACTCATAAGTATCAGGACATAAATATCTTCAGACTTTTCAGGGTTTTATAAGCTATGTTGATGCTCTAAGTGGAGGTTCAGGGCATTTTCATGAAACTGTTGGTGACATCTCACTAATTAACATCCCACTGAGAGCTGCTGTAATGTGGCTAACTGAAATCATCTGACCCATTTTTACCACCTTGTTGAACCCAGTGAGAAGATCAAGAGCCAGATGCTTTGGGGCAAGGTATTCTTGGTGAACAGAGTCTACAGTTATCCGTTATAGTCAGATTGTGTAACAGTCTTGATGTATTTCAAGGTATTGCTTGTCACAGATTTGATGCTATTTGTACATGTGTTCATGTCTCTCCCCTCCCCCCAAGTCAATAGCAGTTTCAGTTAAAAAAAAAGTCACATTATCTACTTAGAAGTTTCTTCACCAGGCAGAATGACAGCAACATCATTAAGCACTTTGAAAATCAGCACAGGACTTCATTATAAATATAAGGAGTAAAAAACAATTACAGGACAAAATCCTTTATCTCTGTGCTTTCTTTGAATTGAAAGTAAAAAGAATTGGGTTAGCCTCAATTCCTCAGTTAGTTATCTACATGTGTGTTTGGATCACATTAAAGTGCATGAAACAATGATGGTCTTTGAGAAGGGTATCTTTTCTAAACATCCCCCTTTGACCCCAGGCTCATGCAGTCATTTTTATAGCACAGTGTTCTCAGGGCATTCTCCTACTGTGGGCTTACCTGGAACAGGGAAACGTGACCATCTCTACTTTGGCTCAGAGGAAACTTCCCAAATGATTCTCTTCTACTCTGCTGCCACCTGGGTCAGGGGGCAAGTTTTCCCTTCTTATACTCAACCACATCCTTGGGGTCCAAGTCTCCCACCTTCAATTCTGGAAGATTAAAAATGCCCAGGACTTTCTTGTGATTATCCTCAATTACTGGGTTCAGCTCACCTTGACAACCCTTCTGTCACTGGCAAAGCCCATTAACCATTCCCAGCAAATAAAAATAGAATCTGGGTAATAAAATAAAGTCTTACCTTTTTTAATCCTTTGTGTTTAGTCTACTTTCACTTGATCATAGCGGGTGCAGTGCAGAGGGCTTGCCCCAGGCACTTGGGACTAGAGCTCCTAGTACCTACACCTCAACTCCGGCATGTGAAGGAGCACTACTCGGGCTCGGGACACTCAATCCAAGATGGCGGCGGCAGGCCGTGTGCAGAGACGCTATGTCCGGCAGTGCAATCTGGAGCATGAGCAGCCCAGCTGTGCCGGCCCCTGAGAACCCCGCCCTCTCTCCTCCCAGCCAGGAAGATCCCTATAAAGCAGCCCCACCTACAGCCTGTCGGGGAGAGCAGTGTGGACTCGAGCATAAGTTCACACCCCTCCGTTCTCTGATCAAAGAAGAAAGTTTTCCTTGGATTCTGAGCTGAACTTGGTCTAGTTCTATTGACTTGAATGACACCTAGCAAGAGGACCTTTGTTGGGAGGGTCAGTAACACCTCATATCTTCTTTCTTGTCCTCTAGAAAGAATGCCCTTTTTATTTTTCCCACTATAAGGCCTTCTGGGAGTCCTCCCTCTTTTCTAATTTAAATTCATCCTCCACCCACTGCTCTCCCTTCCTGCCCCTTCTTCCCTCTCACCTTTAGATGGAAAGGTTTCATGTGTAGGCTTCTTTTAGTGCCATTCTCAAGCTAGCACCTTCTTCAAGTTTTGTTTCTCCTTCTGTTTTAGCTAGAAGAAGGAAAAATCATAGCCTTGAGTATCATCGAGAAAACAGGGGAGAACAGAACCTACAGACAGTTAAGATTTCAAGATATAATCCTCCCACATTACAGATTTTCCTCAAATTTCTCCTGTTAATTTTAAGGTGACTTTGAAACTAACTTTGAAGGAAGCCTTAAGCAAATCATTGAAAATGCTTTCCATGATCTCACCATTAGTCCACCCTTTTCTTTATCTGTAGCTTCTCTCAAAATCCCAGGACTTGGTTGAACAAAGTTTTGGAAATCTCTGGAGAAGGTCTTTAGGGCTCCTTGGAACTCTGAAAAAATGGTCGTTGATTCTTTCTTTGGGATAGGAAGGACACTGCTCTTTCTTGCCCTCAGTTAGTTTTCTAGAAGGAATAGCTATGTGGTCATTCTTTATGCTATAGCACACCAGTTTCCTTGGACTAAGTGTGAAAATACAGGCCACCTCTCTTTTCTGAATTACAGGTCCTGTATTGGCAAGGAGTTTTTAAAATTGCTAATGGGGATGAAAATTTCTCAGGAGAAGAATGACAGGGAGTAAGCCTTCTGAGTTAGTCAGCCAAGGAGTACTTGGTGCTCTCCCAAGCCTCCTGTGTGGATGAAGCTCAGCGGTGGGCTTTCACATTGCAAAGCTAGGATCTTGTATGTCTGGATCTGGACAAGTGTGAGGCAGCATCATGGTTTTCCTTTAATAATAAGAGCCCTTCACACCCTGTTGATTCAGATCAAAGGGATCCACATCTGTTTTCACATCTCACTGATTATTTTGTATATGGTGCTACATGTTCATTTAGGCTCAAAATTGCATGCATATATTTCCAGCTTTCCATGATCTCTTTTGCTTCATTTGCTCTTCTGAAATATTTCCAATTATTTGGGTGCCCAATTGTTCATGAATTGGTCGCTCAGTTTGTGCCAAAAAGGCATTTTTAGAAAAAAAGATTTATCATCATCATGATGATGATGTTATAAGCTGATTTCAAAACCACCTGACCATTTACGCTCACTGAGATATTAACTGATTTACCTCTTTCCAAATTTTGAAATAATCTTTCTTTTGAATCTTTTAGTAAGTTTTCTTTTGTGGTTGATGAGGTCTTAGCTGCTGAGTTGCAACAAGACAGTCTTGTATCAGATCAGCCCATACCTGGGGACCTTGAATGAAGCAATTAGATCCAGAGACAACTAAGTCTTTAGTTCATAGACCAAGGCATGGTAAGTATGCTTTGGAGATGGTGGCATCAATAAGAAATGAGGATGTCATTTCGGGTTGAGGGTCTGAGAGGTCTTTTTCTGCCTCTATGTACAGTCTTCTGACAAACTGCATTTCTTTACATAGTAAACAGAGCTGCCTGAAATTTGTCTCATTGTCTTAGGGGAAACTATGGTCAGATTCACCCTAACTGATATGTAGGATCCATGATATTTCATTATTTGTCAGGTCAATTGATGCTGGACATAAAGGGAGGATCCAAGTGATAGCACTGACTTAAAAATATCTAGCAAAGCTTGGATCCTGCAGTGGTCAGGGTCACTGCTAGTAAGGCATGCCTTTGTGCAAACTGCAAAAGAAGCTACTCCTTTGGGCAAATGAATTACCAGAAAAACATTCCTTCTTCAGGGTGGATGCAGCCCATCCCAGATATTGGGCTGGATTTGAGCCCCCTCAGATTCCATCCCCCAGGTACCTTTGTGCAGTGTTCTAAGGCACACCCTTAGGGGGTTCTAAGGGACCCTCTGTTGATGTTCCTGACAAGAGTGTTACAGGAATCCCAAGATACCACAAACAGATAGGAGGCCAGAAGCCAGATAGGTTGAAAGGAGTGGGGAAGAGAGTAATAACAGATTCCTCCGAGTAATAGTACTAGGGGATGGGAGAGTGGGAGGAGGTTGAAACTGGGAGGGTGTTGTCAGCCATGGAAATAACAAAGGGTTTTTTTCCTGCTTTTATAAAACTTGCTTGGAATGCTAATTTTGGAACCTGAAAGGAGACATCCCTTCCTTGGTGCCTGTGTTGTCCATGTCTGTCCTCTTAACATTCCCCAGGCCCATAGGGTCATGGCTACTGAACACAATTGCATTCTTTTTATATTAGACACTATTTATGCTTAAAATAATAGATTCTTGCAAGTAAAAATTGAAGTGAGATTTGAAAAATTTCTTCTCTCTCTCTGTTCTTTCACCTGTAGTCCTCTCTCTCTTGATTTTCTTCTAAGTTCTCCCTACCCTTCATACCCAACTCAGGTCTTACCATCTGATAAATATCCCTCTGATCACTCCATTTCCATGTAGACTCCTCTGAACTTCCATTACACTTTGATCTGTACCATATACTTATTGTCCTCACATTGTTTTATGTGTTGAAATGTTTTCCTTCTACAAGGAATGGAAAAGAGAATGCAGGAAGGTGAAGGAAGAGGTACCAGAGGCCTGGAGAATTCATCAAGGGGGAAGCTACCAAGTGACAAAACTGACGTGTTTACGAGTGTTTCAGAATTTGTATAGTAAAACGGTGGTTGTATAGAACTTTAGGGGATAAATCATTCTGGGCAGCTAAGGTTTCTACATGGTTGACTAGCTTTTTTAGTATGAAAACTTGTTTATTTTAATCATTTGAGTTAGAAATATTTTTGAAAATGTGTTATAGATTTTAGTAGACATTTTAGAGTGACTGCTTAACTTGCTAACAATTCCCTGCTTTGGAAATTACTAGTTATCTATTAGTATTATTAGTTATGGCTGCATAACAAATTACTCCAAAGTGTCAAGGCTTAAAACAACAAACATTTATTATCTCACAGTTTGTGTGAGTTAGGAATCAAGGTATGGCTTAGCTGGGTGTCTGTGGCTCATGGTCCCTTGTGAAGTTGTAGTCCAGCTGTCAGCGGGTCTCACCTGAAGGTGTGACTGCAATGGGAGTGGTGATCCACTGCCACACTTATTCATGTGGTTTCTGGCAGATCTTGGTCCCTTGTCACATGGGCCTTTGCACAGGGCTGGCTCATGATGGAGTATAGGCCAGACCCAGAGCAAGTGATCACACATGCCTAAGATGAAAGCCAAAATCTCTTTATAATCCTATTTTGGAAGTGATATCTCATCACTTTTTTCTATTTTATCCTTTAGAAGTGAGTCAGTAAGTTCAGCCCACACTCAAGAGTAGGGAATCACACAAGGATGTGAATACTAGCAGTCTGCCAACCATAGGCCTTTATTTTGCTTGCCTATTGGTTGGATGATTGGAATGGGCTGGAGAAAATCATGTCTTATGGGAATTTAAGGGAAACACAGGAAGAGTTAGCCAGTCTCTGCATATGTCTCGTCCTGAAATATAAAACTTTTGGAGATGTGGGGTGTCTATCTTGCACCCTCCCTGTTGCCTGGGAAGAGCGGGAACGGATCTATTCAGATTATGAAGTAGATATGCGTAGAGAAGCAGAGATATGACACGAACAGAGAGTGTTCTCTGGCTTCTCATCTGCTCTTCTGCCTTTGGGTTTCATGAAACACCTCTGTAGCCTTTTGATAAACTTTTCCTCTGACTCCTTCATGAGCTTCTCAACTTAGTCATGTTGGTTGAGATACTTGCACAGAGAGAATCCTTGTTTGCCATCTTACATATAACACAATAAAGAGAATTTCTTAAATCATTATGGACATTACTTTCACTGCTATTTAGTGAATGCCTACTGTGCAAAGTGGTATCCTAGATAATGGGAACACAGTGATGAATAAAATGGGTAAGATCCCTGCCCTCATGTATCTTATTGTCTAACCCAATCATTTTTAAACTCTGATGGATTAGAAGCTTAAGATTTACTGAGATATGTGAGGCTGTTTATTTACCCCTACATCAAATAATTCCATTCTTTTGTGTTGCTTTTTAGATTTGGTTTCCATATTTCATGTTTTCCTTGTTGGGTTCTGTTAGTTTTTTGGGGGGGACGGGGCGGGGGGAGGGGTGATATTTTATTGTGGACCTAGATATGAGGCATTCAACATTGTTAGAATTGTCTGCAAGTTAAGAGTAAATAGTTTATAGAGTTGTTTATGTACCTTCTTTTATCTATTTTGGTGCTCAGTAGCCTTTCTTGCCTACTGCCTGTTTTCATCCATGTCCTAGATAAGTGAGAGTTCTGGAGACAAAAGAAGTCACAGTGAAAGGTTATGCACTTATGTTAGTGACCTGTCAAAGCTCAACACACTTCGAAGGTGTATAATCACTGAGAAGTTTCAACTTGATAATGTCACACCTAATGAATAGGAAACTGAATTCCTGTTCAGCAAATATTCACTCTCTTCCCTCTCCCCCTGGGGGGTGAACCATATGTCCCTACTTCACTGATTTTGGGTTTGGCCACGCAATTTGCTTTGGTCAGTGAAATTGGAGTGGGTGTAATACAAGCAGAGGCTTTAAATGTGCATGTGAGGTTTGGCTTGGCCTCTTGTAGTTTTGTGATTGTGTAGAAAAGAGCACGTCCCAGATAGTCACTGCCTCTTCAGCCTGGATTCCAGATTGAAACATGTGGACCAGACACAAACCCAAGCTGAACCCTGGAGCCAAGCCCCCAGCTCTCAGCCTGAAGCAGAGCTAAACCAGGTGATCTGTGACCCTCGAGTGAGAAAAGCACACGATTGTTGCTATAAGCCATTGAGTTTGGGATAGTTTGCTATACAACATTATTGCAGTAATGGCTGTCTACCACACTGATTAAGTTCAGAGGGGCAAAATAATAGCATATTTCAGTAGACAGAATAACGGGCCCCAAAGATGCTCATGTCCTAATCCCTTGAACCTGTGAATATATTACCTTACATGGCAAAAGGGACTTTGCACATATGATTAAGTTAAGAATCTTGAGATGGAGAGATGATCCTGGATTATTCTTATGGGTCCAGTGTAATCTCCAGGGGTCCTTATAAGAGGGAGGCAGGAGAGTCAGAGTAAAGAAAGGGGGATGTGACGACAGAAGCAGAGGTCAGAGTGATGAGCTATGAGATAAGGAATGAGGGCTGGCTCTAAAAGCTGTACAAGGAGAGCTTTTAGAAGGAAACATCATTGATGATACCTTGATTTTAGCTCTATAAGATCTATTTTGGACTTGTGACTCTAGAATGGCAAGGTAATAAATTTGTATTAGTTTAAGCCACCAAGTTGTAGTAATTTGTCACAACAGCAACAAGAAACTAATACAAATATGTTAAGATTAAATGGATAATTACTATTTCTCTCCCTGTTAGAGGAAAATATTTATATTTAGGAAAATACACTACTGGGGCTTCCCTGGTGGTGCAGAGGTTAAGAATCCACCTGCCAATGCAGGGGACACAGGTTCGAGCTGGGAAGACACAGGTCCGGGAAGATCCCACATGCTGCAGAGCAACTAAGCCCATGCACCACAACTACTGAGCCTGCTCTCTAGAGCCCACGAGCCAGAACTACTGAGCCCACATACCACAACTACTGAAGCCCGCGCACCTAGAGCTCGTGCTCTGAAACAAGAGAAGCCACCGCAGTGAGAAGCCCGCGCACAGCAAGGAACAGTTGCCCCCGCTCACTGCAACTAGAGAAAGCCCACGCACAGCAACAAAGACCCAACGCAGCCAAAAAATAAATAAATTTAAAAAAAAAAAGAAAATACACTATGAAATTATCCCTCTAATGTACTCAGGAAATATCCTTTCCGAAGTCAATCACAGTGTACTTCCGTTAAGTTTTTACTTAATGATTGAGGAATCAAGATGGTGGCATTATTTTCTAAGTAGATCGTGATCCACTCACAGGAGAATAATTATATAATACACAGTAAATACTTTAAAATTTGTATTAACTGCATATGGGTGAGGGCAGGGTAAAGTTTATCCAAATTAATAAAATATTAAAAATATAAAGTGTTTTGTAATATAAATCTGCAATAAATGCAGATTTATTACTTTCAAGTAGTACAAGTAACTAAAATTACATTAATGTAGAGCTAGTAGAGGTTCCTAGCTCCTGATGCTTTAAAAATATACCTGTCTATACCCTACCCATAGAGATTTGGGTTCAGAAAGGACAAAGGGGGTGAGGGTGTGGGGAATCTGTGGTTCTTTTCTCTTTTAAAAACAATGTATTATTTATAGTTTGCAAATATATGTGAAAGTACAAAATAGTTTCTCACTTCTGGGAGATTACATACTCTCACCTAGATTTTACAATTATTACTATTTTGCTTTATTTACTTTATATGTTTTAAAAACTTTTTATCATGAGGAATTTCAAATGTACAAGTAGAGACTATAGTACAGTGAGTCCCTATGTCCCATTGGCGAGTTTCAAAAATCACCAACTCATGTCAAACCGGCTTCACCAGTATCACCTCCCAGCTCTCTCCACCTTCACTGGCTTATTTAAAAGCAAATCCCAGATATATTTTTCTAAACAAATATTTCAGTCTGTATTGTGAAATGATAGAGGAGTCTTTTAAAACACATAATCGCAATGAGAACATCACACCTAATAAAACTAACAATTTTTAAATATGTTCACAGAACCGCTTCAGATTATGTATAATCTCTATTTTTAATAAACTCCGTAGGAGAGTTCCTGCTCTTCCATGGTTGTGAATCACTGCTTTGAGCACTATTTTACAATGTGCTATTATGAAAGTACAAGGGAGGTTTTTGGAGTTTTGAAGCTGCTCAGACTCAGTTTATTCTTTGAACTGTTTCATAGGTGCCTTGGGGGGGACCAGGAGGCAGAACATACACAGTTGCCAGAGGCGGATGCAGCTTGGCATCCTGGATATGTAAGTTCAGCCAGTAGGATACAGAAACCAGGTCAGAGCCAGGCAGTGGTTTAGGAACCAGGCTGTGAGGAAGCAAGAGGAGAAATTCCACTGGACAGACTGGAAATATGACAAAAGCTGGCCAGGAGTGTGGCTCCAGCATCATCCCCTACCAACAGCGGTCTGAGTTCTTGGCACTGTGTGAACATTCACACTAAATAGAGATACACATGCGTGTATGTGCATTATGTATATTAGACACACATCTCCTGCCAAGGCAGGAAGTGGGATCCTTGACCAGATCCCTGACTGGAGAGGCCACTATGGGACTGAGGAAAAGGTCCTTCATCTTGGCCATTACCAGAAACAACTGGAGGCATACCTCCTGTTCATGAGGTATTTCTGACCCTGGATGATTCTGTTCTTTAGGGGGCAGTCACAGTGAAGAGCACCTGCTTTGTCTGTTCTCCTCCAGGCCCCACCCCTCATTGTGCCAGGCTGCCTAACTCAGAGAATAAAAGATGCTCATGTGACAAGAGCACCCTGGGAAAAAAGGGGCAGGAACAGGACACCCAAGGGCACTGCTTCATTTACTGTGGCACGGTTTCTGGACAAGCTCCTGGAGACTGAACCAAGGTCACATGGGTCACTGGGAGAGGCAGAATCAGAATCCAGAACCTCCAAATCATGGACCTCAGTGTCCTCCCTCATGGGACCGCAGTTCATTCATTTCTAATATAGAATTGAAGTAATTACTGATCGAATGTGCCACTGAGATGAATAATGGAAAGCTAATAATTGTTTTCCTTCCCTTTTAAAGAAACACACCACACTTAGACGCCCATTTACAGAAATTTTCAGTTAAAATGTCACATAATATTTGGTATATCAGCAGGATAATGGAAATTGAGTTGGCAGTGAAGCATTGCAGTGACAACTGTTACCTTGGAAACTGTAGTAAGCAATCATAATTACAATTAGCAAGACTTGCACAAAGTATACATAAATATTCGAGTGCCAGAGTTGAGTGTCATGTACACCAGACAGCAGAGTAAACTGTGGGACTGTTGTTTCTTTCTCTTTGACATGTCCTTGTAGAGATTGAGTTTCTGTTAAGAGATATACAGCTTCTTTGAATTTAGGTGAATATATTTCTTTATGTGCTGGTTTGGGGGCTTGTAACATAATGGCATTTGACACAGAGCAGATTACATGGAAGCTTCAACTGACCCTTAGTTGAAGTACGACCAGTCCTGAATGACTTTTAAACAAAGCCTGATCTCAGAAGAAAATAAGGCAATTGTAAATAATAAATGGTGTCATAGCACAATTACAGGGGTGCTCTGGGGAAAAGTGCTACAACACAGGAGGAATGGTTAAAATGTGTGATTTAATCATCCACTGCAGCTTGACTCTTGGTTTCTTCTTTATTGCCATGGAAGTGTCCCCTTTGATCAGACTACTCTGTCAAAATCACAAAGGAAGTCAGAGGAAGAGTGAGTGATAGAATTGTTCTCACTCGGACACAACCAGGCATGTCCTGTCCTCTGTGAATTCTTTCATGAACAAGGGAGAAAAGTTAAGTTAGGAGTGTGTGCGAGTCTGTATCTCTGTACACTTGAGGGAACAAAGCTTTGAAAGTAAATGTGTCTTCATAGTAAAACCATTGTTATTTTCGGGGCCACAGGGCACACCAAAAACTCCATCCTCCCGCACACAGTAGAGTTTTCTGTTCGGCTTGTCTGAGTGTGTTGGCTGCCTGGGGCTTTCCTGATAAACAACGTGTGGTGAGTGGTTGCCATGATGTGAAGGGCGGCAGGGGGAAGAAATGTTGACATGTTTCCTTTGAGAGCAGAGGTCTTGATCTGAGCTTGAAAGAAGCCTGCTAAAATGAATAAAAGAAAGTGACCTTGGCATAGACACTAAAATAATTGGAAGAACTCATATTTCAGACAGTGGTATTTGTATGGAGAGTTGCTAGGAGTGGGGGAGGGATGGTGGAAATGAGGACAGTGGATGTCCAGAAAACTGCCCTCCCTCTCTAGATCACATCAAGTCCTGCCTATGTGCTTCCCATAGGAGCCCTGTTCTCTTAGCAGTAAAGGTTAAGTCATACACGGTGCCCCCCTCTGACCTTTGCATCATGGACTCACGCCTGATATCTAGATGATTCTGCCCTTTAGGAGGGGCAGTATCTGCTGGAACAAAAGGCAGCCATGGTGCTGTGCCTCTTCTTCCTCAGGTCCTCAACCCTCAGCACTCCAGGCTGCCTGTCTCAGAGAATAAAAGGCGACTGGAATTGCACTGGGTCCCGGCAGTCACAACCATGCTACAAACCCGACAGGTGAAGTGTTAGCATCCCCCCTTCACAGCTCAATGCAAGATAGGGAAGGAAACTTGTTTCAGTTAAAATGAGAACTTCCTACACCACTGTCTGCCGTAACTTGAGTTGTAATTGCTTATTTGAAGCCCGACACTGAGCTAGGTTCTCTAGAAGAGCAAAAGATGGATGTCAGGGCTTCTTCCTTTAAAAGAACTTATGATCTTGTTGGGAAGAAGGGGTTAGGGCACCCAAACAATTAGTAAAGCATATGGTACCTACCGGCTATGGTCAAGTGTGAAAGTGTTGAGCCCCATGGAGGTCAGCAAGAGGGAGACTGGTAAGGGCTGAGATTGTTGATAAAAGGCTTCAAGAAAGTGGCACTTGGGAATGGCCTTGCACACTGTAGAACAGTAGAGACAGTGTTTGTGTGTGTAGAGGGGAGAATGGGCAGGGCTGGGGAGTGCCAGGAGGCAGCCTGTTTGGGGAAAGAGCCAAGGGGACTAGAGCAGAGCTCACGACCGCCATCACTTTCAGAGTTTGCTGGTCTGTGTGAATGAGGCCCCAGACAGTACCCCTGGACTTAGATGGCTCTCTAAACCTCTACATCCTGTTGGAAATATCTACCCAGAGGACTCACCAGTTCCACTCTGAGTCTGACTTCAGCAGTTTGACCCTTCAAGAGCTCTTCTATCTTGACTTCCCTATTATTTTCTTTTCCTTTCCTCCTTTCTTTTCTACACTCCCTTTATTAACATAAGAATATAGTGATTAACTACAGAGTCTACAAGACTATGGACTATCAGAATGTATAACCATGATGTTCTTTAAATAATGGCCCTAAGGCAATATAATGTACTGAATCATCTGGAAAATTGACATTAGACTGCCAATAATTGAGGATCTACTATGTTCCTAGTATTTTATCATTTTAAAACTTATGTTTATTAGGGAAATACATGCATGTGGTAAAAAGAAAAATCACCTAGAAGAGTTTATGATAAAAAGCAGTAATCTTTCAACTCTTTCTCCATCCCAGTCCACGCTTCAGAAGTGACTTCTTATGTTCAGGCCTTTGAGTTCAAGCCTTCTAGTGATTGCCTCCATACCTCTAAATAATGTACTTCTATTTCTTGATTTAGAAAAAAATTTTAGGCAATATATGTTGAATTTTTACCATGAAAGACCAAAACTTAATCCACTTGTATTACACCCCACCTTTCCACCCTTGGAGTATTTGATCTTTGTACTGTTTACTTTTTTTTTTTGTGGTACGTGGGCCTCTCACTGTTGTGGCTTTTCCCGCTGCGGAGCACAGGCTCCAGACGTGCAGGCTCGGCGGCCATGGCTCACGGGCCCAGCCACTCCGCGGCATGTGGGATCTTCCTGGACCGGGGCACGAACCCGTGTCCCCTGCATTGGCAGGCGGGCTCTCAACCACTGCACCACCAGGGAAGCCCTGTGTTGTTTACTTTTGAGTCATTTTCTAAGAGATCATTGTGATATTAGGCACCATATTTATCTCTATTTCCCATTTTATCCTCTTCGTTACTTATCTCTATTCCATTCCTCCCTTGCCAATTCCCACCTCATCTCAGCCATGTCTTAACTTTTACTTTGTTAAGATGGTTAACACTTAAATCTGTCTTGAAACCATAATTAACTCTTATGATCTTTTGCTATAGACTTAAAACCAAAGAATAGAATTGACATTATTATAACCATGTGAATATGTTCATAGCAAAGCCAAGCTGTATGTTAGGATTGCATTTTCTTCTCTATGAGCCCAATGAAACGTCCTCTGGGCTGCTCAAGATACAATGGTTGTATCTTCAAGGTCAATTTTGAGTTCTCTTTCCTTACACTGCAACAATTGCCTAAAGTCATAGAAACTTGCACAATTGAACCATGAATTTGTCAAACATCTTTTGATTGTTGCTTCTATTGCCTTTTTTCCCCTGGAGTTCCTAATGGACTTGCGTTCCCATTTATATTTAAAAGAAAAGGATTTCCTCTGCCATATGGAGGAAGGTCTTCTGCTTGGTCACAATATACAGGTCCTGGGTACAACCCCTGTGACTTAGCTCTGGGGTGAGTAGGCTAGGAGTCGCTCCTCAGGTCAGAATGAGGAGGACAAATTTCTGGGGAAAAACATCCAACACAGAAATTTAGCTTCTTCCAATCAATATTTATTGTTTCCTTTAAAATCTCAGAATTTTTATGAGGGATAAATGCTGGGCTGTCTATAGCAAGGGGGGAGAGGGAAGGGGAGATGGCACTCCCTAATACCCCTGTTCTGTGTATAGACCTTCAAAGAATCCCCTTGTTAGCTCGACAGTTGACCATTCCCCTCCGTCTTAAATGCCAGCTCTGAGCTTGGAGCCTTGTGGGGGATACTCTGGGCAAGTTAGGTTTCGCCTCCTCTGCAGCCTCCTAAATCAGATATTTTGGGATGTGGTTCCATGTCACTGTTCCATCTATCAGCATACTCCCATTCTCTTTCCATCTTCCAGAAATTTGTTGAAATGTCTCATCCATTAATTACCCACTTTCCCATTCTTTTGGGGGGTTCAGAAAATGAGTGGGTATAAAACTCATCCTATTGAACAGGAAAAGTCAGACTTCTGTTCATGGCACCACCTTTGTCCCTTTCCCTCTAAAATATTGGTCTTCACATTAGTTTTCTATTTGTCACTATAGCAAATTACCCAAACGTAGTGGCTTAAAACAACAGAAATCTATTCTTTGACAGTTCTGGAGGCCAAAAGCCTGAAATGAGCCTAACAGGGATAAAATCAAGGTGTAAAATCAAGGTCTGGTTCCTTCTGGAGGCTCCAGGAGAGTGTCTGTTTTTTGCTGGCTGCTGGCATTCCTTAGCTTATGGCTGCATTATTCCAACCTCTTGCTTCTGCTGTCACATTCCTACTTCCTCTTCTCTAGTCAAATCTCCTTCTGCCTTCCTCAGGTAAGGATACTTGGGACTACATTTAGGGCCTGCCTAGATAATCCGGGATAACCTCCCTGTCTCAAGATTCTTAATATAATCACATCTGTAAAGTCCCTTTTGCCATATAAGGTAACATCTACAGGTTCCAGGTATAAGGACCTGGATATACTTAGGTGCCATTTTTCTGCCTACCATAGTCTTCCTTGATTTCTCCATTTCTGTTACCACATACATCCAGTCAGTAATCAAGTCCCATGGCTGGATTTATCTACTGGCTCTCAAATATGAATGCACATTACAATTACCTGGAGAGCTTTAAAAAATACCATGGTCCTGGCTAAGCAAATTAGAAGTTCTGGGGAGTTATATCTGGGCATTATTAAAATAAATTTTTTTAAAATCTTGGTAAAATTTCAAACAGAGAAAAGTTGCAAAAAGGTACAAATAACTCACATATACTCTTTTATTGTTGTTTTAATTTATTTTTTATTGAAATATAGTTGACTTACAATGTTGTGTTAGTTTCGGGTATACAGCAAAGTGATTCAGTTATACATATAAATATATTCTTTTTCACATTCTTTTCCATTGTGGTTTATTACAGGATATTGAATATATTTCCCTGTGCTATACAGTACGACCTTGTTGTTTATCCCTTCTATATATAATAGTTTGCATCTGCTAATCCCAAACTCCCAATCCATCCGTCCCCCACCAACCCTCCCCCTTGGCAATCACAAATCTGTTCACTCTGTCTGACTCACATATACTTTTTTTTTTTTGCGGTACGCGGGCCTCTCACTGTTGCGGCCCCTCCCGTTGTGGAGCATAGACTCCGGACGCGCAGGCTCAGTGGCCATGGCTCACGGGCCTCGCCGCTCCGTGGCATGTGGGATCTTCCCGGACCGGGGCACAAACCCGTGTCCCCTGCATCCGTAGGCGGACTCTCAACCATTGCGCCACCAGGGAAGCCCTATACTCTTTTTTTTTAAGTTCTTAAAGTTTTTATTTATTAATTTATTTATGGCTGCGTTGGGTCTTCGTTGCTGTGCGTGGGCTTTCTCTGGTTGCAGCGAGCAGGGGCTACTCTTTCGTTGTGGTGCGCAGGCTTCTCACTGTGGTGGCTTCTCTTGCTGTGGAGCACGGGCTCTAGGTGCGCAGGCTCAGTAGTTGTGGCTCACGGGTTTAGTTGCTCCACAGCATGTGGGATCTTCCCGGACCAGGGCTCGAACCCGTGTCCCCTGCATTGGCAGGCAAATTCTTAACCACTATGCCACCAGGGAAGCCCTCACATATACTCTTGATTTTTTACATTTTGCACCATTTTCTTTATTTATCATTCTCTTTTTATTTTTTCTGAACCCTTTGAAAGTCCTTCACCCCTAAGAGTTCTTCAGTATGTACTTCCTAAGAATAAAAACATTCTCTTTCATAACCACAGTGCCATTACCAAAATCAGGAATTTAACATACAACACATTTTACTTTTCCATCAAGAATATATGTGATGATATCAGGATTGCAACCCCTGCTTTTTTATTGTTTGCATTTTCCTGGAATATTTTTGCCCATTTCTTTATTTTTAGCCTTTCTGAATTACTTTGTATTAAGTGTGTTTCTCAAATAGAGCATATAGTGGGTCTTACTTTGTGGACCAGATAGAGAATCTTTTAGCAAGTGAGTTAAGCCTTATACATCTTTATTGATAAAGTTGATATGTTTAGTCTCAAGTCTGCCATGTTATTTTATAATATTATTATTATTATTGTTATATTTGCTATGTTTCCCTATGTAATCTGTTTTCTTTTTGAATTACTTTTGTATTTAGAATGATATATATTTGTGTCTTAGAGATTATCTTCTTACTTATACCTTTTAAAAATGCCCTTAGTCACACCAATTAGGGTGGCTTCTATCAATAAAATAGAAAATAATGAGTGTTGGCAGGGATATGGAGAAGTAATAACACTTGTGCGCTGTTGATGGGATTGTAAAATGGTGCAACTGCTATGGAAAACAGTATGGAGTTTCCTCCAAAATTTAAAAATTGGACTACCATATGATCCAGCAATCCCACTTCTGGATATATATCCAAAAGAACAAAAAGCAGGGTCTTGAAGAGGTATTTGCATATCCATGTCCATGGTGGCACTATTCACAATAGCCAAGAGGTGGAAGAAACTCAGATGTCTGATAGATGAATGGGTAAACAAAATGTGATATATATCATACACAATGGAATACAATGCAGCCTTAAAAAGGAATGAAATTCTGTCACATGCTATAACATGGATGAACCTTGAGGACATTATGTTAAGTAAAATGAACCAGTCACAAAAGAACGAGTACTATATGATTCCACTTATATGAGGTATCTAAAGTAGTCAAATTCATAGATGTAGAAAGTAGAATGGTATTTACCAGAGCCTGGGAGTAAAGGGGAACTGTTGTTCAATGGGTACAGAATTTCAGTTATGCAAAGGGTTCTAAAGATGTGTTTCACAATAATGTAAATATACTTAACACTATAGAACTGTAAAAATGGTTAAGATGGTAACTTTTATGATATCTGTTTTTACCATAATAAAAAAATGCCCTTAGCTCCCTGTTTCTAATTTAACTTTCTCTATCTGGTTTCTTTTTAGTATAAGTTCAAATGGTATCCTTTTGTTTCCACCTACTGTGTATATAACAGTCAATGAGTATATGCATTAGTACTTTTAAAAATATCTCCAGGTGATTCTATAATGTAGCTGATAATCACTGGGCAGCTCTACCATCTCTCCTTTCTCTTCCATTCTTACATCATCATTCTACTCCAGCTTTCATTATTCCTCACATGTTGTAAACTTCCTTCTCTGGCTTTTCCTGGACCGTCTATTCAATCCTTTCTAAATACTATACCCAGGGCAATCTTGCAAAAGTTCCACTTTGTGTCACGTTCTCCAGTCTTAAAGTTATCAACGATTCTTTTCCATTGCCCCCAGCTTGGAATAGGTGAATTGATTTGAGTCCCAGCCGGGTCACTTACCAGTTATGTGACCTTTGTTAAGTAATTTAAGGGGCCAACAATGCAGTTGCTGGATCATAACACATGTTCAATTAACATCCTTCCATTCTTCCTTTGCTAAGCTCTAGTATCCCATTGTTCCTGTCTGCCCACCCACTCCATCCACCTGCCCTCCTGACCTCCCTCACCAACTCTCACAGCCATCTTGGGGTTTTAAAACCAGACTTACCGTTTTTCTTTTTAAATAAATTTATTTATTTTATTTATTATTTTTGGCTGCCTTTGGTCTTCATTGCTGCATGCGGGCTTTCTCTAGTTGTGGCGAGCAGGGGCTACTCTTCGTTGTGGTGCGCAGGCTTCTCATTGCAGTGGCTTCTCTTGCTGCAGAGCACGGGCTCTAGGCATGTGGGCTTCAGTAGTTGTGGCTTGTCGGCTCTAGAGCGCAGGCTCAGTAGCTGTGGCGCACGGGCTTAGCTGCTTCGCTGCATGTGGGATCTTCCCAGACCAGGGCTCGAACCCGTGTCCCCCGTATTGGCAGGCAGATTCTTAACCGCTACGCCACTAGGGAAGCCCCAGACTTACCTTTAAAACCAAATTCAAGTACCCCCTCTTGCCTAAAACACTTCGGCCAGAAATTACCCCGCTCCCCTCTGAGCATCCAGGGCACTTTCTCTAACATGTGGAAACTTTTAGTGACTTGTGTTCTGCCTTTTTACAAAAGTGTAAATAAAGTTAATGAAATGGAAACAGGAACCCAAGGACAGGTGAAGGAGGGAGCAGACTGAGCACTCCCTATCAGAGAACTGAGGAATTACATCATTTGCTTTGAAAACATGTAGCCTTGCTTGAACACTTAATGGTCCCATATCACCCATGCTCCTTGTATCGTCCGGCAAGTTACACATTGTACAAACCTATTCTACTGAAAGCTCTTTGAGGACAGGGTATGTGTCTTAAAGATCTCTGTCCTTGATACACACTGTTGGTAAGCAATAGTTCCTATCCATCTAATGATAGCTGACAATTATTGAATGCTTATTATCTACTTGGCCCTGTTCTAAGTGCTTTACCTTAAATCCTCACAATAACCACATGAAGCAGATCCCATTATTAGCTTCATTTTTCTAATCTTAGGCTTTGAAACTGAAGTTCAGAGAAGTGAAGTAGCTTGTCCAAGTTTGTGCAGCAAGTCTGAGGCTAAGCTGGGGTATGAATCTGAAGTCTGTCTTCAGAATTCATGCTACCCTGTCTGCTACTGCCTGTCATTAATGGACTAACAAAATATGGTCATTAATTATATGCATGCAAATTATAATTGTTCATATTTTGTTCCCAGATGTAGACCATCTTGGTATTTTCTGTTTCACTGAATTTCTAAGCAAATGAAAGTCAATAATCCCCTTAGTGTTGACCAGGTAGACTGGAGTACCTTTTGGGGTCAGCACCTCTGCACATTAAAGCTGACCCTGCCACCTACTTGATGTGTGGCCTTGAACAAGTCACTTAACCTTTCTTGTTTCTCATCTCCAACTTCTATCATTGGGCATTTACAGAGGATTTGTTGCCATAGTAATACAAAATAATACTGACCTATCTCTCAGGAGTGAGTGTCATGGGGATTAACTAATTTACAGCTGTGAAGAGCTTTCAACATATGAACTGCTAAACAACAGTGAGATCGTAAAGAGAATTTAAAACACCATCAGCTTGTGGAGTGTGCCCATTTGATGCCCATCATTATATGTTTAACTATTAGCATTACTACTCATAATAAACTTTTATGAGGTACTTTAGGTGGTTGGAGTGTTTTTATGAGAGCTAATTAGTTGTTCCAACCAGTTCTATGAGGTAGGTCAGTATTTGTATCATCCCTGTTTTGGAAATTACATTAAATTGGTGCACGCATCATTAAAAAAATCTTAAACTTCTCGATAAAAGCATTCCGTGATTGGAGACAATTCTCATACAGCCATCACTCCTAACACAAAGCTCCAGCGGTAGGGCAATGGGAGTGGATTCTGCATGTGATGCCAATATATAATGTTGGCAAATCTTTTTATTTTTAATTGTTTTGATGTTTGCACATTAAATAGGTGGTGAGTCTTGTTCTAGGTTCTTTTGTGTATCAGTCAGGGTGCATTTCAGAAAATTGATCCCATTCTAGATATTTTAAACAAATTTAATACAAGAAATTGGTTACATGTGTTTTGGATGGGTTATAAGAGCAAATAGGAGAATTAGGTGCTAGGAGAACAATTAGGAAGAAGAGGTCATACCCAGAAACTAGTAACTTCAGGAATCAGTCCCATTTCCAAGGACTGGGGGAAGAAAAGGGAGGAGATCAAGTTTGCAGAGTCCTGGAGCATCCGCTGCTGCTGGGCTAGAACCACAGAGAGAAGCTCCACTGTAGGAGCTAGAATCACAAAGGGAGGCAGTCATGTCCAAAGATGCTGCCAGAGCACGAAACAACAGCTTCCCCTCTGCTCCTACCCTCTAATCTTGCATGAGTGCTTCCTATCAGTAGAAATTAATAGGAAGTCTTGGGCAAGGGAGCCTGGGAAACATGGTTGTAGGTTTCTAACTCTAGCTTCACAGAGTTAGGTGGATGAGGATGGATGCAGGGTTGAGCGAGAGCAGGTAAGTAACTGGCCTGTCTCTTAAGTTCACTAAATTTTTCCTGGTGATCAGGGGGATTCAGAAGCTTGCTCCAAGGCCTTTACACCAGCAAGTTGTAGACCTGCTATTCAAGCTCAGGCTTGCCAACTCGAAGTGTAATGTGTATTTCCAGTGCCACATTCCATCTCTCTCTTGGTGTGCTCACCTGCCCTGTGAGGCTCCAGTGTCATGTGGTAAGAATGTTCATCTCTACCTATCTTCAAGGGTGGAATGAGGATTAAATTAGATCATGTACATAAAAGCACTCGGTCGTCACTAATGCAACCCACAAATGAAAGCTAGTTTTGTAATTTGTAAATAAATTTTACAAAAATATCTGTAAACTAAGTCCAAGATCAAAATGAGATTTTGTTACTGACCTTTTGAAGTCGGACCCCAGCAAAGGTCCTCCCGCCCACTGTTGTTTGAGCCAATAGAGCAAGACGGAGCCTGATTCAGAAGCAAAGGAAGGTTTTCTTCTTTGATCAGGCTGGAGAGGTGGAAGCTCAGGCTCTACAGCACACCCTCTCCCCGCAGGCCGTGGGCTGGGCTGCTCCATAGGGATCTCCTCAGCGGGGAGGGGGCGGGGTTCTCCTGAGGCGGGCGCAGCTGTGCAGCTCGGGCGCCAGCTCACAGTGCCGCGTGCAGCGTCTCTGCGCACAGCCCGCTGCCGCCATCTTGGATCGGGGTGTCGAGCACAGCGCTTCTCCACACGCTCAGCAAGCTGAGTTCTGTAGAACCGGGTGCGAGGCCTCTACACGCGACCCCCTGTGAGCAAGTGAAACTAGACTGAGCACAAAGGATAAAAAGGTTAGACTTTCTTTTTAAATACGCAGATTCTATTTTTATTTTCTGGGAATTGTTAATGGGCTTCGCTGGTGACAATTTCTCTTCCCTTAGAATGTAGTTGGATCACCTTGTATCTGGACCGTGGCTGAAAATTGAGTGTGTGGGGGGACTGCCTTTCAGTTGGTAGTTGCTCTTCTTGTTGGGTTCAGATGGAGCTGAAGAATTACTTTTACTGGCCGTTCGAGAATTGCTTGCGGCTTTTAATTTATTCTGACTGGCTTTTAAACATGTCGCCAGGTTTTAGTCATACAATCCTTATTTTCAAATAAGTATCATTACATTATTATTAATAATCCCATTGCATAGAACAGGAACTGAGATATAACACATGTTCATTAAATAGTTGGTGAGAAAGAAATAACATCTCTAGACTCCTGATTTCCACTTTCTGAGTGGGAGTGGTGGTGTATCGGAAGGAACATTCTTGGCTGGGTAAACTGAGGCCAATTATTTACCTCTCTGAACACAATAGGAGTGTGAGTTTGAGGATAATTGTGATAATGTGTGTTAAAGTGTTTGGTAAAATTTGAAGTGCTGTCCCAATATTAAGGACTGCTGCCGAGTTGTCTTGCTGCCTCCTGGACTATATAAAAATATGGCTTTGCAAACACTGAGAAATCCTTATGAGGAAACAAGACTCTGTAGCGTCCTATCATCTGTCATTCCCCAATGTCATGAACTGTACTTAGTGTTCATGCCCACCCTTCCCCATTGGAGACAATGAAATCACTCTTATGGCTGTTGTTTTCCCAAGTAACAGCCTTATCATTTGTATTGCTCTGAGGAAGGCTATGTTGGAATCACTCATCCCAAACCCCTGTTTTTCATCAGTCACTTTTTGGCTGCAGAACCCCATGGAGGAGACAATATCCAAATTGCTTTCAATCCAATAACTCACCCCAGACAACAATAAAAACAATGACAGCAAATCTAAACCCAAGCACTGGATGTTAAGTGACCCATGCATTGGAAGGTGAGCAACCATTTGCAGGGATCCTTGTACCACCTTTGATCTGTTTGTTTAAGATGCCGGGCTACAGTCTATGGTTGTCATCTCTGGAAGCTTTTTCTTTTCTTGGAAGTGATCCAACTACTTTCTCTCTAGGCTCGAGACTGCTATCCTCCCTTTGTTTAAGCTGGGTTGGCAGGGACTCAAACTCTGCTACCTCTCCCTTCCCCTGTGGCCTGAGAGCCTGAGGCCACTCAGGGCCAGAGGCATATTTTAAAATGAAGTCTAGAGCTAAGTCTCCCACCTTTTGGACAGAGCCCAGGTTCCAGAGTCCATTCTTCTGCCCAGACTGATATCCTGGTCAGCAGCTGATCTTGATACATTTTCTTCTGGCTAGTGGTCCTAATGTGGACTGGAAGAGGGACCCACAGAATCAAGTGATTCCTGATTTTCTGGGCATCCCTTTTCATGTCAATGAACCGTGCACAGGAATGCTCTATTATGCAACAGTGATCGAGTGTGCATTTCTCTTGACTAGAGAAAGGTGATGAACAATAATGGCCCCATTAAATTCCACCCTCAATATTTGATGGACTGGGAGAGAGCTGCAGGAGAGATGTGTTTGATTTCAACTTCTCAGTGCCGGAGATACTTCAAAAACAATTTGTGGGTAAATAATACAAGTCTCCAAAATCAGTGTGCTTACCAAAAGGTAACTACACCCAAAGGAAGCATTTCTGTTTGAATTTAATTGAGTTAAAATTAGCGCTCCCTTTCTTTTGATGGCTCCATTCTTGTTTACTGGGAAAACATTTGTAGCAAAACACATACTGCGTGTGTACCTGGGCATTGATATTCTCGCTGGCAAATACTCTTCACCACAGTGCCTGGATACATATTTGCCTCAGAGACCTGAACAACTCTGAAAGAACTGTTCAGGTCTCCCAAGGAAACACTGTCTTTACTTGACAAGAATGATGCCGATGTTTAAAATCACCTTCAGAGCACTCCTGAGGATGTTCCTTGGCCTCTCAAGCTACTGAACTTGTGGAAAACAGCAGCAAATATTCTGCTAGGAAAGTGTTACTGTTAAGCTGTATTGTTGGTTTCCCCTTTCTTCATTTTTGCGGGGATGGAAAATAAGAGAAGACAGGGTAATTGGTTGTCTAATAAGGACTGTTTGTCTAGAAACAGATTTTTGTTGTCGTAATCCCTTTGTTGCTTCTTCATCTGAAAGGAGAATATTCTTTAGGGAATTCATAGCATGCAGAGAATTCTATGGGTGATGGATGTACATGAACATTTTAGATAAAGGTTCTAATTTACCTTACAGTTCTTATTCTTCATACAGTTGAAAGACAAATTTGTGTGTGTGTGTTTCCTTTTTACAAATGTGATGCTTGTTCATTGTGGAAAATGAATAAATAGAAAGAAGAAAATAAATATCAGCCTTAATCATACCACCCAGAGGTAATTTTTTAATGTCCCTTCTAAGTATATCTGTAACCTATGGTGTAATATTTTAGTAAAAAAGGGATCATACAAGATATCCTTTACATAATTTTAATTCACTTTCATTCACTTATTATAGTAAATGTGTATTTCCATGTGCTACATTATTATATTAATACCTTTATAGAATTTTATCATGTGATATACCAAACTTCCAAACTGTAATGTTTTGGTAAATATCCTGGAAGCTGTGGTTTGGTGTTTCTTTAGGATAAATGGCTAGAAATGGAAGGTCTGAATCAAGTGACATGCAGAATTTTTAGGCTTTTGATATATATTGTTAAATTTCTATCCATAAGTGTTGTGCCAGTTTTATTTTATTTTAGCACCAGAAGTGACCATTTTATTTTAGCACCAAGAGAGTGACCATTTCCTCAAATCTTCACCAACATTAGGCATTTAAAAATATCTTATAGGCTTCCCTTGTGGCGCAGTGGTTGAGAGTCCGCCTGCCGATGCAGGGGACACGGGTTCGTGCCCCGGTCTGGGAAGATCCCACATGCTGCGGAGCGGCTGGGCCTGTGAGCCATGGCCGCTGAGCCTGCACGTCCGGAGCCTGTGCTCCACAGTGGGAGAGGCCACAACAGTGAGAGGCCCACGTACCGCAAAAAAACAACAACAACAAAGCTGTTGCATCAGTTTTGAGTGGTCTATTCCTCTGGGAAATATAGGGTGAGGGATAGACCACTCAAAACTGATGCAACAGTAAGAACACTAACAAAAACATAATTGGTGCCTGTTATGGACTGAATTGTGTCTACCCCCCCCCCATTTATATGTTGAAGCCCTAAACCCCAGTGTGACCATGTTTGGAAGTAGTCTTTTAAGGAGGTAATTAAGGTTAAATGAGGTCATAAGGGTGGAGCCCTAATGAGATAGGATGGGTGTCCTTTTAGGAAGAGTAGGAGACACCAGAGAGTGCTCTGCACACACAGAAGGTCATGTGAGGACACAATGAGAAGGTGGCCCTCTGCAAGCCAGGAAGAGAGGCCTCACCAGACACCAACTTTGTGGGCACCTTAATCTTAGACTTCCACCTTCCAGAGCTGTGAAAAAATAAATTTCTGTTGTTTAAGGCACCCAGCCTGAAGTCTTGTTATGGCAGCCTGAGCTGACTTATACAGTACTCTTGTAGATTCTTGGCAAAGCCCAGGTAGTTGGCATGGCTAGAGGCCACTAGGGGGTATTTAAGAAGCACAAAAAACAATCCAGTGGAAATGCTGACTTGAGGACACTGAGATAATGTAGATGGAAGTGGAGCTCTGAGTTAGTGAGGCTACTGTGGGCACAGAAGGAAGTGCAACCTGCCACAAGCTGAAAGCCATGCAGGTGCTTCTCTCTGCAGGCATACCTCAGAGATATTGCAGGTTTGGTTCCAGATCACAGCAATTAAGGGACTATCTTAGAGTCATACAACTTTTTTGGTTTCCCAGTGTATGTAAAATTTATGTTTACACGATACTATAATCTGTGTGTGCAATAGCATTGTCTAAAAAAATGTACACACCTTAATTAAAAAATACTTTATTGCTAAAAAAATGCCCAAACAATTACAATAGTAACATTAAAGATTACAGATCATGGATCACCATAACAAATATAATAATAATGAAAAAGTTTGAATTATTGCAAGAATTACCAAAATGTGATACAGAGATACAAAGTAGACAGATGCTCTTGGAAAAATAGTACTGACCCACTTGCTCGACACTAGGTTGCCACAAATCTTCAATTTGTAAAAAGACATAGTATCTTCAAAGTGAAATAAAGCAAATGCAATAAAACAAGGTATGCCTGTATTTATTTATTTTTAAATAGAACTAAAAGGGCTCTGCCTGTATAGCAGCCAAGCTGAGGGCTTTTCCTTTTATTTCCTCCTATTATTCTGGCTTCCCTTGCTTAAGAAAAAACCATATATAACCTAATATCCATATTTTACTGACATAATTCCCCTATATATCAATCATGTATAAACTAGTTGCTGTTTTAGAAACATATTTTATAGCAGAACTGATTGTAACCCACTCTGTGACCTCAGTTTCCTCAACTGTAATTTAAGGAGGTTGGAAAATACCAGAGTTTTTTTTTTTTCCTAAATTTATTTATTTATTTATTTTTGGCTGCGTTGAGGCAAGTGGGGGCTACTCTTCGTTATGGTGCACGGGCTTCTTGTCGCGGTGGCTTCTCTTGTTGCGGTGGCTTCTCTTGTTGCGGAGCATGGGCTCTAGGCGTGTGGGCTTCAATAGTTGTGGCACGCGGGCTCAGTAGTTGTGGCTCGTGGGCTCCAGAGTGCGGGCTCAGTGGTTGTGGTGCACGGGCTTAGTTGCTCCACGGCATGTGGGATCTTCCCGGACCAGGGCTTTAACCCGTGTCCCCTGCATTGGCAGGCAGATTCTTAACCACTGCACCACCAGGGAAGTCCCTATCAGTGAATTTTAAAACTTGTGCATTGAATAATAGCTAAAGGCTGCATTCTTCTCTCTCCCAGGAGTGGAGGTTGGACTGTGGGGCTGTGGGGCTGGGGTTGGTTGTGATGTTAATCTTGCTGGGATCTGGTACCTCCCCCTTCCTTGCTTTAATAGAACAACCCTGCTTGTTATTTTACATAATCATATTTACGTATGATTTTATTTGGAGAAAAGGTCTGTTATGGACTCAACGTTTGTGTCTCCCCAAAATTCATATGTCGAAATCCTCACCCCCAAGGTGATGCTATTTGGAGGTGGGACCTTTGGGAGGTACATAGGTATTGAAGGTACCTATGTACCTAATGAATGGGATTTGTGCCCTTAAAAAAGGGACCCCAGAGAGCTCTCTTGCTCTTTTCCACCATGTGAGGATAAAATGAAAAGATTGTAATCTGCAACCTGGAAGAGGGCTCTTGCCAGAACTTGACCGTGCTGGTGCCCTGATCTTGGACTTTCAGCCTCTAGAACTGTGAGAAATAAATGTCTGTTGTTTATAAGTCACTCAGTCTGTGGTACTTTGTTATAACAGCTTGCAATGACGAAGACAAGGTCTTTCATCTTAAAAGACTTAAAAATCTTAGGACAGGATGACATTAAGTTACCTTCCAGTTGTATTTCTGTGATCTCTAAAATTGGTTTATTACTTGTGTAAGACTTTGCATAGTTTACAGCACTCCTAAACATACATATTCTCATCTATTCTATACATTCCCTCCTTGAAGTGGTAAGGATGTGTACCGTCACTCTCATTTCATATACTTGGAAACATTACGTGACTTCTCAAGGTATTACAACTAGCTACCAATAGAACTAGAACTTAAACTCAGGTCTTCTGACTCTAAACTTCATTTTCCCACTATTCCTGTGAGAAGGAGCTAAGAGTTACGTTCTTAGAAGCTATAAGGAAAGTAAGGAAAAGAGTAATCCTAATATTTAAAAGCCCAATTAAGAAGTAAAATAAGTTACATGTGTTTTTATTTTTCAAAAGATAATTCTATAAGATTGTTTTTCCATTTATTTATCGTTCATGTTAATCTTAATAAGAGTTATGTCTTTTTGGACATAGGCTCTAGAATGGTCATTACTATGAATCTAGTGAGTTTGAATAGAAGGCCATCATTATAGGAACTGCAGATAAACACAGAACTCACTCAGCATACTCTAATTGCAAATAAGGAATCCAAGGGAAAAGGTTTCCTGAGCTTTTAATTTGCAAACTAACATTTAGGAACTTGCAAGCATATCTTCCCCAAATGCTCATCACCTCCCTTTTCCAGTCTTTATATCCTCTTCATAGCCAGTAACAAATTATGCTTTCCTCTCTTCAATTCCATCATCTTTTATTTCATGAAATACAAATTTTGCATATTGTCAAAGGACCTACTTTACTCATGTAAACAGACTCTTTTCCAATTTCTACCTACATCCACATGAATTGACTGGAAAAGTCTTCATTGTCCTTCACCAGAGTCCTCCAATCTGGATTTCAGTCTGTTTACTGCTTAAAAATGTCTGTCTTTGAACTAAACCCTCAGGTTGTACTAGTTGCTAGCTGAAAGTGACTCTTATGTGCTGCTTACCTATTTTTGGCATAAGATCATTGTACTTCAGGGCCCCTCATAATGCTTAGCTGCAGGAATGACTGCTGTTCTTTCATTTGCTTTCTGTTGAGCCACAAGAATTTCCACCGAACAGAGTAGTCCCTGTTTCTGACTGTGTCCCTCTCTGTTCTTATCTCTGCCTTTCTCTTTTCCCCCTTCTCTCACCTCTTCTACACTTACATTCCCCATTGTGGCTGCAGGGAACTTGAAGAAGAACCAGAATTCAGCTCTGATTTGACATTTCTCTGGAACACTTCATAGGCAACATGGTGTGTGTCCCAGAGAAGGACATACATTTTCCCTTTCCATACGTTTTCCTTTTCCTGGATTCGGAATAAGGAATAATCAAAGGAGGCATTCCTCCATTCCGCTGAGAGAGCAAAAGCCTGGAGCCAAATATATCCTCTGATTTTATGGATGTACAAACCCGCAAAAGCTTAATGGAAAGGAACTTGGAAGGAGAGGAAGATGATCGAATTGCTTTAGGCTCCCTGCTTGATTACTTTTACGTACTGAGTTCATGTGTCAATTTGTGTGACTGATTTAATGGTTTCCCTTTATGACACTGTTAATCATAATAATTATAGTAACTTATATTTGTGTAGTGCTTTATGGTTTTCAAAGCATTTTTTTTTTTTTTTTTTTTTTTTGCGGTACGTGGGCCTCTCACTGTTGTGGCCTCTCCCGTTGCGGAGCACAGGCTCCAGACGCGCAGGCTCAGAGGCCATGGCTCACAGGCCTAGCCACTCCGCGGCATGTGGGATCTTCCCGGACCGGGGCACAAACCTGTGTCCCCTGCATCGGCAGGCGGACGCTCAACCACTGCGCCACCAGGGAAGCCCTCAAAGCATTTTTATATCCATTATCTTATCAGGTCTCATAACAAACTGGGGAAGATACACTTGCCAGAAGAATGGTCTTTTTGCTGGGAAAGTCATTTTCTTTGAGCGTGCATCTTCAAGAAGGGATGCATGAAGAATGTTGGGGGCGGAGGGAGATACTGAGCCAGCAAAAGTCAGCTGAATCCACAGGGGCTGGGCAGATGTCACCCCGCCCAGGCCCCTTCACACCTTGGGTGGGAGTAACCAGCCTTAACTCAATTTAGTAAAGCATCACTTTAGTCTCATTAAATCACTTTGCTGAACAAAGGGTTATATCCAACACACCAGCCTAGGATTTGCACATTTCTGACCCAGTGAGTATCAGTGGGAGCTTCCCTATCTCACCCACCAATATCAATCTCCACCTAGTTTTTATTACTAACTATATTACTTCCTTAGCAACTGCTGTAGCTTTGGAAGACTTTAACTCTCTAAAAATTTACAGCTGAGTTCCTCCAGAGGCCTACAAATAAGGCTGGTGGTGATTGGAGCAACTCCCTTGTTTTTCTTTCTTGTAGCCAGTTGTAACATAGTCCCAAGCCTCTATGTACCTATAGTTGTTAGCAATAGAACACGGAAAATTTCCTAATTCCTTTCTCTCCTGTGTGTACATCTACCTCTTATCCAGCTCTGTGACATAGACAGGGTAACTACTATCATTTCTTATTTATAATGAGAAAACCATGTTAGGAGTTTACATCATTTGTTCACATATAATTTGGTGGAGCCAGGAGTGGTACTAAGATTAGCTAGCTCCCAAGTTAGTTATTTTTCCACTGTATAGTAGAACTCAGTTTGGTGCCCCTTCCTCTCTTCCTCCTTTTTAAAAGTTTTCAGAAACAGGCAAAAATCTCAACAATTTTTTTCCCAAAAAGTTGCTCATTATTTTGCCATTTCATAAAACCACTTCAGCTGCGCTTGAAGGCCCTTTAGAGTCAATGTGAAAATGTGTTTATCATTTAGATCTTTTTCCCAGTCCATCGTCCCCGGGTGAATCCTGATAGCCATGATTATAGTGCATGACCTTTCTTTTTGTGTGTGTGGCCGCTTAGAAAACAGGTGAACCTAAGCAGGATGGAGCAAATTTGTCTCTCCTGGAATCTGGAATTGGAATGAATGGATAGTAGTTATTCATTTTATAGGTCATTTGAACTGAGGACAATTAAACTCTGAGGCTGTGGCCCCCAGACATATACACAGGATGCAGAAGTTAGAGAGGAAAGAAAGAAGCAGGGAGGTGAGAATCCTTATGGCTCTGGAGGAACAGAGCTAGGCAGGCAGCAGGGCCAGCTGCCTCTTTTCTTAACTGCTTTTTAGTGCTTGGCTCCAGGCACACAAGCAGCCAGACCCCACTGTAATTCCTGCTCTTGGAGAGTATAAGACACTGAACAAGTCTTTCTTATTCTTGTTTTTGCTTAAGTTATGCTAAAGAGGGTTTCTATTGTAATACTTGTCATCCAAAGAGCTTTAACTTGGATGTTCTGAAAAACTACCTTCTGGAATTTTTCACTCCAAGAATTTCTGTTATTGGTCAGGTATAGAAAATATCCTGCCCCAGCCATTGCCATGGATCGCACATCTTTAGCTGCACACATCCCCAGGTGTACATGTCCCCATGTATATGCATCCTGTGGCCTCTGCCCAACTGTGTGGCCAGGAGACAGCATTCCTCAGCTCTGCTGGCCTCAACTTTTTCTTCATCCTGAAGCTCCCAGTGAAGAGGGCAGCCTCCAGCTTGATACTAAATTTCTCCTCATTGATCCCTTCTCATAATTCCCTTTGCTGTTGCATGCCCATTTCCTTCTTCATTTGCAGTCACCCTGTCACTCATTGTTGCTAATGAGTAGTTGGCAGGCATAGAGAAGAGAAGTGGCAGCCAACCTGGCCTTCAGACTGGAAAAAAGCATGTTTTTCTAGAGAGTGAAAACATTATTTGGTAAGAAGCACGTTCCAGCACTGAATATTTCTCTTTCAAAGTCCTGCTGGGCCCCTTTTGTCTCCCAGTGTCCGTGCTTTCCTTGTCACTTCCTCCCACCTTCTTCCCAGATGGAGACTGGCAGGGCCACTTGGTTTGGGGATGGGGCTCCTCTCAAAGGCAGGTGTGGGCTCTGGAGGAGACTGTAATATGATCTTGGGGAAGCAAACTGTTAGAGTAATTATAATCATTGGAAAATAATATATGGCTATTTGGAAGCCTTTGAAACCGCAGATTTTTCTAGAGAAAGCCAGTAATTAGCAAGAAATACCAACTTCTCTCTGCTATTCATTCAAAGAGAAGTCTCCTGAACCTTTAGAGTGAACTTATCCTTGTCTTGGATTTAATATTTGTTCCAGAGAAGGATGGGTCTCTTGACACCAATTTCTCTCATTAATTTCAAAGCTCACCTGGGGAATGGTCCCCCTACTTTCCTCCCTCCAGAGCTCCTAAAAGCTGGGCATCTGGGACCAGCCCTCTGAGGCTGGACCTTACCTTATTTTTAGAGAGAATTATGGTGCAGACTTCGACAGTGATGCTGATTACTTGTTTATTATTCACCGTATACCAAGTAGTCTTCGAAAACACGGTAAAATGCCGCTCAGGTTTTCACAGTCCTCTAAATGCTTCTCAGCCAGAAGAGGGCGTTGTGTCCCTGATTTTTTTTTTTTTTTTTTCCTTTTAAACTAAGCAGAAAGCCTTAGGAGAGCAAATGACTTTTAGAGCCACACTGTTCTTTACATGTAAATAACAACACACAACAAAAAGTTCATCTGTTGAAGACAAAAAGTCAAAAGAAATATTAGTAAATGCAAACCGGGCAGCTAGCATGGAAGGCTGCTCTGGGTACTGAGGTCACAGTGGCTTCCGGTGAACATGTTTCTTATGCTGCTAGCTCAGGTTAGAAATGAAGTGACAAAAAATGCAACAAGGGCTTCTTGCTAGTGAGGAGCAGTGGGTAATATATTTGTTTGTATTATGGGATTGCAGTTCTACTAGAAGGAACACTTGACATTTTGATGAGTGCCTCCAGGGAGAAAAGGTACTAACTTCAGAACTTAGTTTTAATTATACTAAGGAGATTACATTATTCAAAAGCATCCCACTGGTAAGGTGCAACATTTCCTGAAACAGTTTAGTGGAAAATGCCACATTAATCAGTTCAATATTTCACTCAGAAGGCTTAATGATGGGAGAAGTTTAAAGTACCATAGCAACGATAATGCAGAAGGGAAGGGAATAAAAGAATGTTCACTTAGAGGAAGAGGTTGAAATAGTTGCTAGTCCCTTTTGTGTCTTTCCCCATTAAAAGCTGGCTGGCTGTGCTAGAAACCCAGTGGGGATCAACATGTGGACCCCACCATTCCTGAAACAGGAGGACCCTGGAAGGCAACAGTGTGAGAGAGGAAGGATGTTATGTTCAAGCCATGTCCTCTGCCCTGGCAGTTCACCGCTGCTCCTCCATTAATGGTCCAGGTTGGTGATGAGTAGCTGCTCTCTTTCTTCCCACAAAGGATCTTTGTAAATGTATAGTATTTGATGTTAAAGGGAGATGGGCAGAATGAGATTCTGGAGTGTTTTGTCTTCTATTCCCATTCTTTCTCCAACTCATATTCTAATTACCTTCTTCACCCTACAAAAGTCCAATGAGAATCTGGCCTGAAAGTCAGAGAGGTATTTAGAAGGTAGGCTCTCACCTGAAAGGGGACCAACACTCCCGGGCCTATTGGGATACTGAGAGACTGGGTGACTATAAAGATTGGAAATTCAATCCGGATCTTAATGTTTGTAAACATACAAGCCAGCCTCATGGTTAGTCAAATTAGAGGAATAATTTAAAAAAAAACAAACAAATCCAGACCCATTGTTCTCATGGGGCAGTAGTCCGGCAAACAGGTGTGAGGCCTTAGCTGAAACCAGTGTGGGGCATGGGTTAGGGAGCAGAAACAATCACTGTGTGCTTTTGTTAAAACTTCTTTGTCCAATTGTTAGTTTAATTTCTGTCTATCTCTCACCACAAAGAAGCTTGGAAGAAAAACTAAAAATCAATACTAGAATAGCATAGCTAAATTGTCTAGAATGTACACCATGTGAATTTCCCTGCCCTGTTTTCTTTTTTCTATTTCTTACTGTGTGTGCTTGGGGGATCCCTCCTGCTTTGTGGATCAGAGTCACCTTTGTTTTTACCTTCAAAGCTGTCTGCTTCTGCCGTGATACTTTTCTTCCTCTAAGTCACCTTGTTTCTTTCCCAGAAACAGGTGCCTGTGTAACTATACTGTGTGTATTTCCTTTCACACGTATCCTCCACTGAGAGGGTTTAACTTTGGTACTCTCTGAAATACTAGCTAACTTTTCCCAGTTCCAGAATTCCCAAGCTTTTTGTGATAGCATTACTCCGTTCTTGCCCTATTCTTGTTTTGCTTCCAAGACTTTATCAAGGTGATATATATTTACTGAAAAAAATTGTAGTGAATCTAGAATTTTGTTTTAAGATGTGCACAATAGCCCATGAGATTTTGACAACCTTTCAGGGAAACAATAAATACGATTTTACCATTAAAATTATTATTTCGATGTCATGGTAGTAAGGCTGATACACAACATACATCCTTGAAGGAGATATAGGCGGGAGTATTCTGTCTCCTAGTGAAGGGGCCTCTATCTTTATCTTAATGGTGTTGGAAAGTCATACTTGGATGTTTCTGTTTTTGTGTTGCTTTGTTTATTATTACACAAAGTCCTTTGTCTGGTTCTGGGCAAATTCTTCAAACTAAGTTGAATGCAGAGTGTTTGATTAGCTTGTTTTGAGTTCCTCATTTATTCTGTCTTGGAAGCCCTGAAGCCTGGTCCTGACCAGGAGCAGGGATGCTAATATCCCTGGGGTTACCATCTATTTTCTTATCCTGATCACTGTTTTCTAGTTTTAGGATTCCAGGTGTTGTTCCACTCTTCAAAATGTGGTTGACTCCATCTGTGGATGTTTACCAAATGGATTTTCTAAGCCTCATAACTACACCCTAGTCTTGACAAGAGGTTGGAAAGGAGTGGAATGCCGTTTTTATAACAAAATTAGAAAACAGAATTCTAAATGCTTAATCACCTAGGAATCACTGGATATGATGTATCAGGTTATAGTTAAACTGACTTGAAATACGGAGTGCTCATTAACTATTAGGAAAAGAAGCAATTGCACTGCACCCACTGGCATAAAACCTCCCTTGTTGGTTTAAAATAGCTTACTTTTCATTTGACACAAAGATTCTAGTAGGAGAAAAAGATAAAGGACACCTCACTCACACTCTATGCAGAAGAGGGACTGGGTTTTAATCCTGTAACTGTCCCTTCCAAGTCACTCTTCCACAGTCACCTTTTATGACTTTATAAGTCGTTGCTGGCTCTTGATAAGAACTGGAGCTGGCTGCTGGCCTGACCTCCTCCTGTGCTGATAATCTCTTCTTTTATTATTTTGTCCTTTCTTAGGATGTGATTGTACTGCCACCATAATAATAAGCATTTACCAAGTCTTGTTATCTATCATTGGACAGAGCCCATCTATTCTTAAAAATTGAAGCTCAGAGAGCCCTGGCCTTCCAAAGAATTTTTCTGTGGCTTCTGGCTTCAAAAACTTCTATTTGACTGACACTATATGTGTTAACCCTGCCTGGCTCTATCTGCTGCCCTTCTTTCTTTTCTTCAACATTTCAACTTATTCTATCGTTTGATTTCTCTAGAATGATACATCTGCCTGTCGCAGATACTCTGATCTGGTTAGAGTCACAACAACTATGTATGTGTGTGCATGTATGTGTGTAATTTATGTACTTACATTTTTACTTTAGATTTATTTTTATTGAGGCAACATTGGTTTATTACCTTATATAAGTTTCACATGTACAGCACTATATTTCTACTTCTATATACCTTACAGCATGCTCACCACCAAAAATTTAGTTTCCATCCATCCCCATATAGTTGCTCCCCTTTACCCATTTCGTCCTCTCCCCTCCCCTTCCTCTCTAGTAACCACTACTCTGGTCTCTTTAATCTCTGTGTTGCGAACAACTATTTATTGCAAGATGATTAATTCAAGAAAATAAAAGAATATTTGAAGTTGCATTTCTTTTGTAAATTCAATCCATTTAAAATTTAGAGAATTTGATATTCTTTTATTATTTAATGTTCTTTTATTATTGCCATGCCACCGAACGATTATGTTACTTTTCTGCTAAAATTTCAGATGTTCCAAAAAGGAAGGACTGTAGCTGTGTTCTCAATCTTACCATATTTCAGAATCACCTGGAAACATTTGAAAACAGCTGCTTAAGTCACACTTCCAAAGATTCGATTCAGATTGGTCTGGGGCTTAAACAACTGCTTAGAATAACTGTGAGAACCACTGAAGGGAAATGTCAGGCAATGATGAGGTTTGAGCACATCATTATTGAGCAGAATACTTTGGAACTGGTTCATTTGTCTTCCTTTGATTTATCTCCTAAGTTTTAATTACAAAATGTGATTTGCTTCATGGTATGTCTTAATGTTGTATTCTCCAAACCAGGAGGTTTTAAAAAAATTATGTAAATAAGAAAAACATCATGTTAAAACAAAGAAGTATTCATCAGTGCCCTTCCTCTGAAGTGTAAATTTCTTATCAGTCACCTTTTTTTTTTTTGACAGCAATCATAACAGGAGTTTGCATATTATTTAGGAAATGGTTCTTCTCAATTTTGAGCACATATTAAAAAAAATACATACATATTATGAACCAGCAGTTGCATTTCTAAGAATCTTTCTTGCTGAAATGCTGTATACATGTATGAGGGTTTTCTCAGGAACACTGAATATTATGGCAAAAAAATCAAACCAAACAACAACAGAAACCAAAATGACTGTCATTGGGGCAAAGGTTAAATAAAATTTGAAGCTCTATACAATGGATAAAAATGCAGTTGGTAAAAATGAGTTAAGCGTTCTGTCTTGGAAAGGTGTAGGTGGTATATTTTAAGGGAAACAAGGTGAAGAAGACTGTAGATAGTATGGATGGTCCTCCACCTCCTTTTTTTTTTTTTTTTTTGGTAAAAAGAGAGCACTCTGTGGGTGTTTAGAGGTATACAAAAGTCTGAAATGATAAGGAACTCTCTATATTGCTAACTGGCTTTTTTTCTGGGGAGTGCGATAAGGCAGTGGGGTAAGGAAGGGCTTTTACTGTATTATTTCACAGTCCTTCTTCAACAGGGCATACATTATTTATGTAATTAAAAGCAAAAGGAAAAGAGAAATAACCAAAAGTAGAAACAGTCATCCTCGGGGCCTCAGTCTGGCAGCCTCAGGCTGGACTCTCCTGCCCGCTTCCCAGAGGGGCAGAATTCACCATGGAGTATAGTGCTCTGGCAGGACTATGTACCACTCCTCCCAGATACCTGGTCCCAGGGCTGATTCCTGCCCTGACTCCAGACCAAGCCAGTCGGCACTCACAATTGCCCACATGGTAGCCTAAGCAGCAGCTCCACTCTGGTGGCCAGTGGGGACTGTGGTACTGAGTTGGGTCTGCACGAAGTACAGGGAGGAGAGCAGGGGCTGGCTGGGCTGAGTTGGGCCCTCTGAGGCAAGAGGTGGGGATTTCAGAAATTACACTGCAGTTCATACCTCAAAGGTGGGCAGGCCTTCCTGTTGCTCTCATTGATGTAGGCACCATACACAAATTTCCCCAGAGAACTGCTAGGGAAAAGGAGAGATGGCTCTGTCTGTTTTAGGTCTTCTATTTAATTCTCATTATATTCCACTGCCCAATTTCTCAGTGTGATAGGCAGTTTTCATGGAGTGCTCCCTAGAGCCAGTCGCTATTAGTACTTTACATGTATTATTTCAATTAATTCTCCCAACAACCTATGAGGTAGGTAATATTATTATACTTATTTTACAGATCAGGAAACTGAGGCACAAAAATTAAGTACATTGCTCAAAGTCATACAAATACTAAGTGGCAAAGCCAGGATTTGAACCCAAGTGCTCATCACTCTGTTCCGTCCTCCTGTGTATGTCACACCCTTTCTAACTTTACCCACCCTCCCTTTTTTGAAGTTATAAAGCAGTTAAAGAAAGACAAAAGTGAAGCACCACTAATGAATGCATGGCTCCTTCCTTTAGGAGAAAAATGTCTTAGCATTTAAGGTTAATAAGATGGGAGGAAAACTGCCTCTCAAAATTTGTGTGCATAATTTAGCACATATAAGGGAAGAGCGTAGCAGAGTGGTAAAAACACATGGACTTAAGTCAGACTCCTAGAGTTTAAATCTTGGCTTCACCATTCATTAGCTGTGTGATCTTATGCAAGTTACTTACCCTCTCTGTGCCTCCGTTTCCTCATCTGTACATTTCTTCTTATGTAAAACAATAGTAACTGTCTCTTAGGGTTTTTGTAACAATTAAATGAGTGATATTGTTAAGCACTTAGAACAGTGTCTGGCACATGGTAAATGCTATAAATGTATTTGTCACATAATTAAAATAATTAGAAATAAAGTACAGCACCACCAAACTGTGTAGAATCGAATCCACTGTTTTTTTAAGGGTGAGAAAAGGATAAAGAAGGCCGTATGTCTTGAATTTCTCTGGTAGCTAGCAATAGCTAATACCAAATACAGCCTTTAGGATTTCCAGGTAAGTAAAAATCTCCTCCTAATTCAAGCAGATGATCATGATTCTCAAGAAGTGGATTCTGGGTCCACAGAGAACTAGACTTAATAACAAATGGGAAACAGGCCCCAAGACAGCATGCTCTCAGCAAGGTACTTTGGCTTCTGGGGCTTGGGGCTTGGGAATTTGGGATTTCGATGCTTACTCAGAGTTTTTAATCTGGCTATTAGCCTTGAGACTTCTCTGTGTTTACACCACACATGTCCGTGTTTTTCTATTTCAACCTTCTACTCATTTCCTCTAAATCTTATACTTTAGGACCTTACCCTGTTTCTTTTGTGTTTCACATTCTTAGAGTTGGCATTATGGTTTTAGAGTCTTTAGGGCATTAAAATCTATATTTCACTGTAACAAATGTGAGCAAATCTTAAGATTTCTAGCCGGAATTCTTTGCAGCCTTTCCCCTGTTGATGTTTGCAGTTTCATTTTGCTCTGATTGTCCCTGGTGGTCTAAACAGGCAGGAATTCAGCCCTCACCAATGGATGCTGAGCTGCTGTCACCTTTTCCTGCCTAGGAAATGGATCACGGGGGCAAAGATTAGCCCCTTTTAACACTGGACAGAGTTGGGGGGGAAATGATAGTGTCTACAGTTTGGCTTTATCTATTGATTATTGCTATTGTCACTGCCTCTGCTCTTAGTAAGAGGGAAGAAAGAGCAATGGCTACACGAAAACAGTGAAGCCACACACACAGTTTGCAAAAGCCTTTGGGATCTCACCAGCTGAAAAGGATCTATAAAATGTAAAATAAGCTCATTAGTAATAATAATTTTATGATCGTAAATAGAAACAGGTAAAGTCAAGCTGCTGGTTCTCTGAGCTTTTCACCGACTCCCCTAAACAGTAGGCTGTGGTGCCCTTCCTCTACTTTCTCTTTATTGCTCATCTTGTATTCTCTAACACGCACCCCTGCAATTGCCATAAGCAAATTATTTAACCCTTAGGAATAATCCTGGGCAGGTGATGTCAGTGCAGAGCTGTGGCTGTAAAGACCAGCCATGCACAAACACCCAAAGAAAAGGTCTTAACAAATATGAAGTGTTATATCAATAGCAAATACTGCCACTGATTGATACTAACAATATACATGCAGAGTCCAAAGCATATAGGGAGCTGTATTTCAGAGTTCTAGTCAGAATGAACCAGGCCAGGAGAAATGGAGAGCTGACATTCTGAACTTTGTCTGCAAGGCAGGACCACACTCCTAATGTACTGATTTCATGTACTGTAAGGTATTGTGACAAGCTCCAGTGAGGATGTTGACAGGTGGTTTACCTAGGTTTGGTTAGGTGCTAAAAACAGGTTTTATCCTTACTGGATAAGATTATTGAGTATATTAATTATAATGGAAGAATGGAAGATACAGAGAAAGCAGGTCCCTGAGATAACTGCTGCAGAGCAGCAAGTATATTCTGTACTCCCTCACCTTCAGGTTCATTGATGCCTTCCTTTGTGATATGCCCTCTAACATTCAGTGGAAGCAAGGCATCAAACTTGGGATGTGAGGAAGGCAGCAAGTGTGGCTTAGTAGTTCAGAGCACCGCTGGCTCTGAATTCTGGCCTCACCACTTATTGGTTGTGTAACCAAAGGAAAGTTAAATTACTTCCTTGTGCCTCATTTCCTCTGTAAAATACTGACCTCATAATTATATGTGAGAATTAAGTGAACAATATATGTAAAAGTCTAAAACAGTGCCTGGCACATGGAAGCATTCACTAAAGATTACGTACCTCTTATACACATCTTAGATAATCTGAGAGATGTTTTGAAATGCCCCAAATGGACACAACCTACTTTACCAGCTTAAAGATATGGTATAAAACCATATCTCTTTTTAGGATTCCAATTAAATGGCTTGAGCTATCTCACCCAACCGAATGTCCAGCTTCCTCGACATTCCGAGGAAGATTAACACTCCTGGGATAATCTTTAGGAGCCTTGGTGTCCTAAGGATCTATCTTGCTGCTAGAGCCAGAGCTTAGACATGCCCCCTAAGAGTGAGAACATGTTGTAACAATCACTGGGAACATGTTTCTGCTTGGGTTAATGCATTGCCAAGCTGCAGACATGGTGACACAACAAAACCAGGGAAGTCAGAAGGCCTCTTGACTCACCTGGTATGACAGTGTGGCAGTGTCTGAGGAAAGTGTCTGAAGCCTTATGCACCAGTGCAGTCCCACCCCCAGGTTGGTTTTTCAAGGTCTGAGGAGAGATCACCCTCCACCCCTTGTTAATGGCTGGCCAGAAAAATTTCATATCAAAGTTGAGTAGGTGGTCCTGCTTGACAGACGTTTCTTATTCACTCACACAGCTGCTTCCCCAGAGCATAATACAGGTTCAGAACCACTATTCCTTTGACTCCCTGACTTCATCGGGGCCTGGCCCCCTGGCTCAGTCCCTTTCTACTCCCCATGATAATTTTATTTCAGTAGACTCATTGCCTTTGTCACTGATCCTTGATCTGGGACACTCTTGATAGGTTTCAGTCATTTTGAATCTCCCACAGAAAGGTTGTGGGTCTCATCCCTTTACTTTAGGAAAACCTACTGTCTCATCTGAATTTGCCCATTTCTCCCCAGCTCTGAATGCCGACACCTTTTTTATCAGGAAAATGTAAATTCTGCCTTACCAGACACAAGGCTGCACTCTTATTTTAAAGGCTTTTCTTTGCTTGATAATTGTTTTTATGGATTATCAGTAGTGAGGGAGTGTTCTGAGAGCTGTCAACAAAGTGTCAAGTAGAATGACTGAACAGCACATATCATTTCCTTGTGACCTTTATTTGATTGTGCATTTGAACAACTCTACTTTCTCAAGAGAAAGTAAAGAGGAAAAATATTTTTCAGGAAGAGGAAACATCTTTATATACTACACATTTATTGACCACTACTGCAGTGTTTTGAGTTTAAGATCATTGGAATATTTTGAATGTTTCTCAGTATAGGAAAATTCACGTAGAGAAAAATAGACATTATTCAGTCTTCCTTGGACAGTTTGGTTTTTTACAAAAGCCCAAAGCCATTTAAATTATGTCCTAGAGTTTCAGTTAGCTATTGCTATATAATACCACCCCAAAACTTAGTGTTTTGGTTTTTTAAAAAATAAATTTATTTATTTTATTTATTTATTTTTGGCTGCGTTGGGTCTTCCTTGCTGTGAGCGGGCTTTCTCTAGTTGCGGCGAGCAGGAGCTAGTCTTCATAGTGGTGCGCGGGCTTCTCGTTGAGGTGGCTTCTCTTGTTGCGGAGCACGGGCTCTAGGCATGCGGGCTTCAGTAATTGTGGCACGCGGGCTCAGTAGTTGTGGCTCACGGGCTTAGTTGCTCCACAGCATGTGGGATCTTACAGGACCAGGGCTCGAACCTACGTCCCCTGCATTGGCAGGCAGATTCTTAACCACTGTGCCACCAGGAAAGCCCACAACTTAGTGTCTTAAAACAACTGTTTTATCATCATTCATGACTCTGTGGGTTGACTGGGCTCGGTTGGGAGGGTCTTCTGCTCTACATGATGTCAGCTGGGGCTGCTGTCATCTGGGGGCTCAACTGGGCTGTAATGTCCAAGATGCTTACTCTCATGACTAGCAGTTGGTGCTGGCAGTTGGCTGGGAGCTCTGCTAGGGAAGTCTACCAGATTTCTTGGTTCTTCTCCATGTGGCTTCCTTATGAGTCTTGGGCTCCTCATAACGTGGTACCTGAGTTCCAAGAGGGAGGGTGCCAAGGGGACAAGCCCTGACGTGCAAGCGCTTATTAAGCCTCTGCTTGTATCTTGCTTGTCAAAGTCCCATTGGCCAAAGCCATTTATGTGGCCAAGCCCAGAATATGGGGACTACAGAAGGAGATGAATACTAGAGGTTCAAATTGAGGCTCACCAAAGTAACAGCTGACCACACCCAGAAACTCTTCTGAATCCTAAGAGAGCAAAATGGCAGTCCTAGAATTTTGGAGCTGGTAGGGACCTTAGAGATTTTACAGCTCAGCTGCTTTGTTTTGCAGATGAAGAGACAAAAATTCAGAGAAAGTGATTTACTACTCAAAGGACAACTCAGACCTGGACCATTCATCGTAAAGATGATTTCGAGTCAGGCTCTGTGCAGGTACTACCTACATACATAGGCTGGTCCAGCCCCTGGCTTTACAGAGCTCCGAGTCTAGGGGGCAAGTCTGCAGGTTAGATCTCCTAACATCCAGTGCCACATTTAACCACGGTACTTCACTGCTTTCCCATTGTTAATTAAGTGTGTAATGACTATATTAAAGTTAGTTTCGGGTTCTAATTTATGACACAGTAGTTATAATTTAATATACACTTTATGGTACATTGGAGTCCCTGAATAATCAATGTGTACTCCCTCTAATCCTGCCTGGTTTATAATACTTGGAGAAAATTTTATTATTTTAAACAATTATAAGGATTTATAGTTCTTGAATCTTTGCTTTTGTGAAATATTTTCTTTCATGTCTACTATTTACATGAAGCCAAGTCCTTTGTCAGGAATGCAGCCTCTAATTATAACATTGTTCCTGTGGGAAAATGTAATTTGCTTTTCAATGATCCACTTTATGACATGGTCTCCAGGAATGTGCTGTCTGCAATAAAAAGCAAGTAGAGACTGTGGACTCCTATAACTTCTTGCCAATTGCCTGGCACCGTTAAGACCAGTGTTTATAAAGTAGTTCTAATTTTTTTGTTGGCATGTGAAATCCAAGCTAGGAAATAATGACACATTTCACTGAGATGGAGTGTGCATATGGGGATGGGTGAGGAAGCAAACTAGGAAATGAGAAGTTTCTATGGTTTTCTCCACAGTCATCCCATCAGCATCCAAGTCCTGTCTGTTGTTCACAGCAACTTTCACTTTGGTTCTTTCTTCCCAAGAATAAAATGGCAGTTATAGTAATGAGTAGCCAGTGTGGCGAGAGGGGCACACAGTGCTGTGGGATGACAGGGCAGTCTCTGGGTGCTCCCAAAAGACTTCCTGTTGGAAAGAGAACACCCTTTCTCAGGGCCCGGTCCTGCTCCTCTGAGAGAAATTTTCTCATTGCTTTGATCAGGGATAATGTACAGTGGCTCCCATTTAACATGTGCTTGTGGAGGACAGGTATTCACCGAAGTAGAATATTTTCAGCAGAAAGCTTCCTGACCAGGGGCAATAGTACTCGGGCCAGACCCGGTCACTTCCTCACAGACACTCTAATCTTCTTGACTTTGGCTTCCCTAGGCCCCTGCTCCATCTTGTTTTTTGAGATCCTTTACCACTTGGTCCAAAGCATAGTCTGGATCAGGCCTCATGGTTGAAAACAAATACTCCACTGAAAAGTAAGGGATAGCCGAAGAAACTATAATGCAGACCCCTCCACCCCTTAACTCTGAATACTAGATATGAATTCTTGCAGAGTCCAGAGGCCAAGTTCTCCCTCAGGAGCCCCACTGTGTCTCTCGTCTCAGCTCCTGTTCTGAAACCTTTTTGCAGGGACCTCATTACCTCCCTTCACTAAGACAGATGGTAGCTGTCTTCCCTATCTGAAGTTCAGGCCACAGCACATGAGCCCCCAAAAGAGAGGGTTGAAGAAGGCCCGTATTCCTCCTCATAACTGGTCTCCACTAGCCCCTCTACTCCATAAACATCTGTTGGAATAACTCTACCCACAATAAAACAATCTTTTGTACATTGGGGCTGGATCTTTTCTGAGGTTTAGGTTCTAAAGTTAGTGTGTTAGGCAAAATCTGCGTAAGGAATTAACCTTGGAAACCACTTGGAGGAGAGCCACATTACAGATGGACACACCTTTCTCAGTAAGCCTAGCAGGGCCTGGATGGCCCTCTAAGTTTGGAATAGGTCACCATTTCCTCAACAGAACATCAGATGAAGTAGCTGTTCTGGGTTAAGGTTTATTTTAACTTCAGTGGGATACTCATACCACTTAAGGCACAGGATCTGAAAACCATAGAACAGCAGAATCTAAGTTCCTACCCTCTCCTGTGGCAGTAGTGATCACAATATTTAACTAGTTCCTCACCCTCTTCCTATGTCCCTTTCTCCCTCCTTTCCTTTCTCCGTTCCTACAGGTAGAATCCTGTGAATTTCATGCAAGCCTGATGGGATGACCTCAACATTATTATGCAAAGCAGTTTAACATCCCAGTGTGAAGAACTTTATAGTTCCAGATATAGTATATTTAGATTTATCTTTGTAGGACCAAAAAGCCTGTTAAAGTGCTTGTTTTTCTCTCCAAAACACAAAAGCAGTACACTTCCAAAGGTAAATTCAAACTATAGTTTGTAGAGAAACAAAGTCTGCTGGAAGCTCTGAAATATGGCCCTCTTGCTCACTCCAGCTTTTGGCCATGGATATGTAAGCAGTTAGCTCTCATCCCATCTAGAGTACCTAGTTTCAATGCCCTTTCTCCCCACTGTCTCCATTTGGAAACCCTAACTCTTCTCTTCATACTACCCCAAAATGTGTCTTACACAAACTGGGCTTGGAACCGTAATGCAGGCCATTGGACCTGTCCAGAATGCTTCCGCTGTCTAGTTCCTCATCCCCTTCACTTTACCTCCACTGAGCCTTCCCAACTTTTAACCCTAGATCAGGACCCCTGAGCCACTCTCTTTTTAAAAAAAATATTTTATTTATTGTTTACTTATTTTGGCTGTGTTGGGTCTCAGTTGCAGCACGTGGGATCTTTGTTGTGGCATGCAGGATCTTTAGTAGTGGCATGCAAACTCTTAGTTGCGGCATGCATGCAGGATCAAGTTCCCCAACTCGGGCCTCCTGTGTTGGGATCTCAGACTCTTACCCACTGGACCACCAGGCAAGTCCCACCCCTGAGCCACTCTTGACCATGATCTTTAATGCTCTCTCACCCTCTTAATAATTGTACCACAAGGTGTCTTGATGCTCAGCTAACATTGTGTGTCCCACGTATGTGCCAGGCACTTTCTAAGAACTGTTGATCTATTAACACATTTACTCCTCACAAGCAGCTCATAAGGTAGGTATTATTGTCCCCATTTTACAGATGAGGAAACTGAGGTAGAGGGAGGTTATGTAACTTGCCAAGGCCACATTTAATGATAGAGCCAGGATTCAGACCCAGAAGTTATGATGCCAAGGCCTGTACTTACTATCACTGTGTTACACTGTTTCCCATTGGTACTTATGTACAAACTCTATTTCTCGTTGTCTTTTTATCTTCTCTCTCACTTTGTTTATAACTTCCTTCAGAGCAGACATCATGATATACATATTTCCATAGCACTAAGGATTGTGCCTTGCATCAATAAGTTATAGAATAATAATAAATTAAAGAAGCTCAATAAATATTTGTTGGATGATAAAAGGACAAAAACCAAAATATGGATCCTTATAAATTACATGAGTCTCTGGGTGTGGTTTGGGCTTACTAAAAGACCTCTGTTGTTTCTCATGAACATAGTCATAACAGTTTACCAAACATTTGAATATGATTTGACTCTCAGGACACTCTTATGATGTTGGTGGAGCAGATATTATGCCTATTCTACAGCTGGAAAACTGAGACAGACACAAAGAAGTTGGTTTGCCTCCATCACCCTTAGTGGTGAGCTAGACCCAGAGCCCAAGTCTCCCAATTTCTAGTCCTATAATATTCCACCTCAGATTTTGCCCAAGTCTAGCTCAGTCTAATGAGGGCCATGATTTAGCTCTGGGTTTGTCCATTAATGAAACCAGGCTGTTGTATTGCAAATGGATATAAATGGTAGCATTGAAAGGGTTGGGGTGCAGCAAGGTGGTGAAGGACACATTCCATTCAAATACTGGACCCAGTCTAAGAGGACAACACCCTCAGGATGACCATGGAAACAGGTTTAAATTAATGCCATGCTATTCAACAATACCTTCATCCATTGTTGAAAAATCAAGGGGTGGGAAACAGGTAAATATCAGAAAATATAGAAAATAATTTTAGAGAAAGAAAAAGTGGAGTCGGTCATAGGGAGGTTTCCAGAATGCAAATCAGAGAATTTATTATTTTGAAGGGATAAGGTAAAAAGAGGAAATACTTATACTAACAAGTAAAAATTCAAATCAAAGCCAGAATTTGAGCTGGCAGGCCTTGTTTGGAAATTCCTTTTGTTTATAATGTAGGTTTTTTCTCCTTTATGAAGCAGATGCTTATACAGGCATTACCAGTGTTGTCAATAATACTGTAACATTTGCCTTCCATCCCTTTGTTGCTCAGGGAACATGTTGGGTTTCGGCACATTTAGCTTTGCCATTTACTCCACAAATCGCAGCTGTGTAGTGCTACAACTAAGTCTATTTTACTGAGAATAAAAATTGAAAAATATTCTCCTAACAGCCTTTCTAGTAATCATAGGCCTGAAATACTTTGGAGTGTGGTGGTTTTTTTTTTTTTTAAACAACTTGGTTTCAGTACATAATGCTTCAATAAGAATCTTCCTGCAAATTTAATTCAAAAGGGAAGGCTTTTGTTGTTATTAAACACAATGGCAGTTTGTACATCTCTACATCATTATGCTGCTTCTCATTATGGTAATTCATTTGCTTCTGCTTTGTATGGATATCAAATAAAAATCACTCTCCCTCCTGGCAAGTGATTGCCATTATGGAGACACTCTGGGAGCCCGCCTAAGCGGTGCTTGGTGTCATAGCAAACACAATTAGCAAAATAGCATCCAGAGTGGCTTTATGGAGTTGCCCTGTGGTGAGGGTCTGTGTTTTCTATTTAGCAGGGCTGTAGGTTACTGGGCTTTGCCATGTGCCTTCTCTGTTTTCATCTTTGTACCATTTTCTATTCAAGTGGAACAGTGTGAGGACTTTGTGTGAATTTTACTTTCCCTCTTTTTTTTCTGATGGGCTCTTCCTCAGCACCTGCTGGGCTCAGAGAGCCCTGAGTTATTCTGCCTTCCTAGGAGCCCATGTTTCTCTAAAGAAGGGTCAATGACAGCATCACCAAATGTCCACTCTGAAATCTTTGTGTATTTACTTAAAAAAATTTTTTTTAACTTTTTATTTTATATTGGAGTATAGTTGATTAACAATGTTGTGTTAGTTTCAGTTGTACAACAGAGTGATTCAGTTATACATATATATACAGGTATCTATTCTTTTTCAAATTCTTTTCCCAGTTAGGTTGTTACATAATATTGAGCAGAGTTCCCTGTGCTATACAGTAGGTCCTATTGGTTTTCCATTTTAAATATAGCAGTGTGTACATGTCAATCCCAAACTCCCTAACTATCCCTCCCACACTCCCTTCCCCCCTGGTAACCATAAGTTGGTTCTCTAAGTCTGTGTATTTATTTTTATTTTGTTGTTGTTGTTGCTCTCTTGCCACTTGTCAACAATTTGAAAGGTACTGAGTTTTGTATGAAGTTAAACTTTAAAGGTCATTATTAATTCCCTCTGTATTTGAAGAGAAAACAATTTACGCTCTTCTGCGGTGGACAAATTTGAGGTGAGGCCTCAACCATGGCTTAGGTACCTCAGTTGGTGAATAGCCTCGACGGGGTTGGCAGCACCTGCTGCCTCTTTGAGATAAAAGACAGACATTGTTCTTGGCTGAGCCCTGACGAGGAAGAGGGTCTGTATTTAGTTGGAATGGTTCTTCCATGTGCAGGCAGAGTGTTGGGCCTGTGTTTGTGGTTGACTCTTCCTCAGCCTTTAACATTGGTTTTCATTGTTCTGGGAAGATTTTCCTGATGCCTCTAGGCAGGAATGATGCTCTGATGTTTAGGCCACTTATGGCACACGTTTCTCCTCAACAGCCTAGTTTTGTTTTTTTTTCTTCTTGTCCTCTTCCTCCCCCTTCCCTCCTCCCTCCTTCTGCTTTTCTGCTTCCTTTTTGATAAGAGCATCTGTAGCCTGTGCCCTGGGGATAATCCTGTTTTAGCTCTAAGAGGTGATTTATGGTTGGTCACAGTTAATCAGAGACTCAGATTTCTCCTCCAAGTGATTAGTTTAGGCATCTTGAGATACAATTCTGGCCAGTGAGACTTGAGGGGAAGTCTGCTAGGAGACTTCTGGAACAGTTTTCCTTTCTTATTAAAGGAAATACATGTTAAGAGAAACTCTTCTTTTTCTGCTTCTGCGTGAGGATGTGATGCCTGGAGCTGTGGCAACAATCTTGTGATGATTAGAGCCAACCACGACGATAACAGTCAACATGCTGAAAATGACCAAGTAAAAATCTGGGTGTTTGATGAGTTTTTGAGTCACTGAATTAGCTTACCCTGAACTTCTTTCAGATGAGACAATACATTTCTTATCATTTAAGGCATACCTAATCCCATTTTCTCCTATTTGTAGCCCAAAACACCATAACGGATAATTACTACTCTACTTTGTACGTTTAGAAATGGTCTTACTGGAAGATGCTGTAATTATTTTTTTTTTAGAGTCTAACTCCTTTATTAGATGGCAGTTTCTTGAGGGTAGGTCTGATTCATTTTGTAGTCCCTGGCACTTAGATTGGACTTGTTATGTACAGGTGCTCAACCAATGTTTGTTGGATAAATGCTATATAAGGAATGTTCATCATCAGGCAGTCCAGACTCACTGGCTGAGCACTTCTCCATATTTTAGCCCATACCTGTCAAGAAAGGAAGAAAAGCCAAATGAAAATTCTCTTGCACCTAAATGCAGAAATCAGATGCAGTATTCCTCTGCACTATCTTTTCTGCTAAAATTGGTCAGTGTTTCTCTAGATGAGCTACACCCAGGAACATTTTGCTGTTGTACCTTCTTCAGAAAATATGTTTCTGAAAATTATTCACAAATATAAATTTTGTAAATATATTTTAATTATGATTCAGTCAATATCTAGAGGAATCCTGTGTCACCCCCACGCAATCATAGTTAAATGAATAAATAAAGGAAGGGAACTCAGATTAGTCACTGTCTAACTTATCAGAATTCCTAAGAGTTAAATATGTGTACAGAGGAAGCTCATTTTTAATACAGAACTCAAAGTAATTGCCCTTTTTTGGGGGCCTGTATTTTATGAAAAGTGAAAAATGAAAAGTAGACAAGGTATCATGAAATTGATTTTGTTTCAAAACTTTCCAGGTTATATCACAGGATGTGTGCTCCTTCAGCCCCATTTCCTAAGTTTTTATAACTACAGTCCAAGCCAGCTTTTAGGTTAGTGATACATCTTTTTTAAATCGAAAGAATGTTTAGAATGGCGGTTCTAATAGCCTGTCCAAACAGAACCTGCCGACAGTAAAGAAAGTGTAATGGTGGCGACTTACAGACTCAGGCACTGTGCATCCCTGTGCCTAGCGTCAGTGTTGTCAGCTGGCCTGGAGGCCAAGGGGGGCCCTTTCCCCTTCTGCTCTCACCTCTTGGGATGTTCTCTAAGATTAAAAACAATCTTTTTGTTACTTAAAAATTTCTTACTATGCATTTTTATTTTTATCTACCCCTTGGGGTTGACTTTCTCTTTGCACAGTGGCCTGGGCCTCTCCCTTGCTTCCTGTCTCCCTCCTGTGTGGAGATGAGACCAGGTTTTGGGTGGAAGCACAAGCAGGGTGAGATGACAGTGCCACTCCTGCCGCTGTGTTCCCCGTGGCCAAGCCGGAGCTTCTGCATCTGTGCTTCCACACTCCCATACGCCCATGTGAGCTCTTCCTCCTCCACGATTCTTCTCCTTGCCTCTCCCTGTAAGGTTCACTCTGTTTTACATCCTCCAGCATGCACTGTACCTGTACCTTGTGCCTGTTTCTCTGTTTCCCTGAAAGGCAGGAGAAGCTCATTCCCATTCTTCGAGCACAGTCAGAACATCAGTCAGGGTCCGTGGGAAGTGGTGTTGGGGCGAGGCTGCTCCTTCTCTCTCTCTGTTGTCAGCTATTCTCTAGTGTGTGAGTGGAGGAATAGGGATGCTGCTGAATGTTGCTCCCTAACTTGTTCAGGGCCACAGTGTTGTGCTATTTGTGCTTTGCATAAAGGCTCTGGACTGATGGAGTGAGGGAAGGCTAAAATCTTTAGTCCATAACCTGCTCACCAAGCTGTGTGACTGGTGTATGTCTGCTGGAAGAAGGGGTGCCTTATTCATCCTATAAAGACACCTTTTTCAGTTAGCTCAGCAGTGCAAGCTACATTTTTCTAGTTTGCACAAAGGCTCTGGAATGGCTACAGAAGCCCCTGCACCAATGCCGTGATGCCCTCCAGTCCTGTCTCCACCAGAGCTTCTGCCAGGGCTCTCCAGACCAACACAACTGACATTATGATAGAAGTATAAAATGTTCTTTTTTGAAGAGCCATGTGGGTCTCAGAAAACCCAGCGTAGTGTGGCAGGAGGAGAAGTGGTAACTTAATCTGTCCTTTTGTACCATGCAGTGGAAAAGCCCATAGACTTAGGTCTCTGGATGCTCTTTCTCCCCACCTCTTTTTTCCTTTCCACACAGTCCTCTCTTTGGAATTCCCTGGTCCAGTGTCTACGGCCTTCTGGGACATTTTTTTTACCTCCTTCTACACAGGAGGAGAATTTTCAGGTCTGTTCCCTCAACACCTCTCTGTATGGTACGAGACCATACAGATGAGAGCCTCAGGCTTTGGTTGGATGAAAATAGCATCTCTTCTTCATTTGGTCACTGTCAACTGCACAGGGTTGGGATGTTGGTCCCTGTCCCACGAATTGAAAGTTCTCTAGTTCCAGTTTAGTTTTCCCATGAGTAAGAGTTTCCTTACTAGTTTTCCTAAGAACCCAACCCAACTTGCCAAGTCTAGCATTGATGTTTCTGATGTCCATACTGTTTAGTCTCATATGAAGAAAGCCTATTTTTCTTGTTAGCATGACTTTGACCTTTTTCACTTTAAAACTGTAGCTCTGGGCATTACTGTGCTAAAGAACATTTGACATTTTCATGGTTTATTCGACAAGGGTCACCATACTATCTTTAAATAGCTTTTTCTTTCCCATCCACTGGTACCAGTACTGATTATTATTTCATATCTTCCCTTACCTCTAATACAAAGTCAACATGGGTTCTAGTTTATCAAGTCATCAACTTTTTAACCCCAATATGAAAATGAAAAGTTGGACTGGTATAGGAGGGAACCTATTTATCCCTGACATTCCCTTACCTTCATTGCACTTCCAAGGGAGAGGAGGCTGGTCAGCAGAAAGAGGAAAGATGTCCAGCACGTTGAGGTGGGGTGCTGCCAGGGAGGCTTGTTTGCACTCCCATGGGAGCTGTCCACCGCAGCTGTGGCTGGAATTGGAAATGACTGATGGAACGGAGCATCAAAGGTGTCTGCTACATGACCAACAAAGTAAAAACAAGGGGTCTTAAGGTTTATCCTTAATTCTGGCCTGAAATACATCCTCTCCAACCATGAGGTGACAAAGAAAATGTATGGTCTGTTACTGTTTGCTCTCAGTTTCTTCTCATGCTTTTCTGAGAGTTGTCTAATCAGTTATTTACTGTTTCAACTATAGTTGATTTCCATCTCCAAAATCAAAGTTAAAAAGTAATTAAGTAACAAATATATTACAAAATAAACTTTAGAATGTAACTGTACATTTTACTTTCTATAAGCCTACTTTATATATTATTTAGAAAAAGGACATAAAGCAACAGTATCTCAAAAAGGAGTTAATTGTTCAAAACATATTCAAGTACAGTGACTGCATAAGGGGAAAGGTTGAGGTTTGTTGGTGTGATAAAGGAGGGAGAAGGGGAGATTCTGTTATCCTAAGAAGGTGAGGATAAGGCGAGGAAAGTGTGAGAAGGGGTGAATCCTTAAACTCCTCTGAGTCATAGGCTTTGACATCTGAGGTTAACTTCTATCATGAGGCCAAAGGAAACTTACTATATGGGTGTTTGGAGAGAGAGAAGGGGCTGAAGTGGAGAGCTGTGGTTGGTTGACTGGAAGAGATAAAGAGCTTTGTGTTTAATAAGAAGAGGAGAGGGCTTCCCTGGTGGCGCAGTGGTTGAGAGTCCGCCTGCCGATGCAGGGGACACGGGTTCGTGCCCCGGTCCGGGAAGATCCCACATGCTGCGGAGCGGATGGGCCCGTGAGCCATGGCCACTGAGCCTGCGCGTCCGGAGCCTGTGCTCCGCAATGGGAGAGGCCACAACAGCTTCTAAGATCATACAGTTCTTGACAGCCCCACATACAGTTCTTCCCACCATCTTTTGAGTTTTCAGGCTCTCTGTATCAGAGGCAGGGATCTCCCTTAGCTGTGAAGATAGAGGTCTCTAGCAGCGGATTCTGAACACTAGAGAGCTGTCCTCACCGAGGCCTTATGCTGCTGAGAGTGCTGAAGTGCTGATTCAGAGCTAAGGCTTTTTTGCTTATTTTGAAACATTACTAAATTGTAAAAATGCATAAATTCTTGTAAAGCAGTTTTCTTAAAGAAAAAGCTAAGAGGGACTTAAACTTTCATGTGCATGTGGATTGTACCTATCACATCCATCTATTTCTCTCTGTACCCACTGCATCTCCAATCTCCACTTATTTTTGCTGCCACCGTACTAGTTCAGGCCATCACCAGCTCTTCCCTGGATTACTCTCACTACTCTTTTTCCCCTAAATACTTTCCTCACAGGTCTTTTACAGAGATCTTTCTAAGACAAATATTGGACCATGGTCTCTCCTTGCTTAAAATCCTTCCAGCTCCCGTGCTGGCTCTTAAGATAGGTTCCAAACTCCTTAGCTTGAAATAATTCTTAAGATCACTCGGGTAGGAAACATATCTATCTTCTCAATGTATGTCTTTGAACCCAGCACACTACGAAATAATAGGACTTACTAAATTTTTATTTTTAACCACCTCTCCAAGGTAACTTTAGCTCTCTAGGGTGGCTCCCTTACAGGAAGTCACTCAAGCATCCAGGCCATTCATATCTGGATAATCTAGTTTCTGTGGCCACTATGGCAGAGGAAAAGAGAGATAGAGGATTGTACAAGGACTTTTCACTGTCTCAGTAAAGAAGACCACACTCACAGCCCATCGGCCAGATTAGATATATGGTTCCAGCCTACATGCAAAGGAGTTCGGGAATACTATCTTCTTGCGTGCCCACAAAGAGGAAAAGGAAATAGAACTTGGGGACTATGTAGCATTGTACCTGCCACAGAGTTAATTAAGAATGAACAACACAGACTTTTGGAAGTGCACTGTCTGTATTGTGGTAGCCCTATCTGAGCCATGGAGGTTGAATTTCAACATGTAAGTGGGTATGAACAATTCCCCTGACGGTTCCTGCTGTTTTCACTCCGCCATGCTTGTGGAAAAAGAGTGGATCTTGAATTTTAGGGAGGAAAGGACCATTTTCACTATGTGGGCCAGAGGTTTAGGAGCCCATGACTATTGGATAAAGTGGTCTAGAGATTTCCATCAAAGGTGGTGGAAAGAGGAATACAAGATGAGTTGATCCCACCATTACACTGGAATCACCTGAGAGGGAGGCAGAGACTCTGAAGTTGGCTTTGCAGTTTGTGAGCTCTAGGAGTGGCAACAGTAATGCAACAGTAGGCTATTCTTAGCACTCACTACTATACAGGCCAAACTTTCACTATATCTTTGGCCAACCCACTGACTGGTCTTGGCTGTGCCTTTAAGGCTATCAAGAAGAGAACAGTGTCCATGCTTGGATAAAATCTGCACAGAGTGGTTAGCCTGGGGAGTGCATTCTGTGATGACACAATGAGACATGAAAGCTCGAGTGTTGTAGAGTTTGGAGGGCAGAGTGGGAAAAGGGACAAGTAAGCACTAGGACTAATTTGCAGAACATGAACAAATGGTCTCAAGAGTCCCAGAAATTACTTAGGCTGTGAAATACCTATAGAAAATTTTGACTTCCTCTCACTATGGGCATTTAAGAGTCTAGCATCACTATGGTTAGGACATAAAAAGAAATGTGAACTTATTTTGTAACTTAGTTGGTGACATGGGACATTTATGTTACAAATATAGTGAACATTGGAAGAGTACTTCAGAGCCTGTACTGACATACATTAGCCCTGACTCTTCTCCTCTGACCATAGAAATTACACGTAGCAAAAGAGAGAAAAAAGCACTTTGCCAGAAAAGTTAACTAATAATATTCATCATTGTTATTGATAAATAGTATCCACAACAACGACAGCAAGCTTACCATGACAATAACAAACACTGCAAACTTATTTGTTCTTGATATTTCCTGGGTGCCTACTTCTATTATTTTAATCTTTGTTTTGTTTTTAAAATTACCTAACTCATTTTAGTGTCAGCTTTAGTTGCTGCAGTCATCAACTTGGAAAGCTTGTAGCCTTGGACAAAAGTGTCATTCTCTATGTTTGTTTTTGTTTTTTGTTTTTTTTTTTTGGTATGCGGGCCTCTCTCTGTTGTGGCCTCTCCCGTTGTGGAACACAGGCTCAGCAGCCATGGCTCACGGGCCTAGCCGCTCCGCGGCATGTGGGGTCATCCCAGACCGGGGCGTGAACCTGGGTCCACTGCATCGGCAGGCGGACTCTCAACCACTGCGCCACCAGGGAAGCCCTATTCTATATGTTTGATATATTCAGCTCTGCATCAGGAATCTATTTACAAAATTGTCCAATTTGAGAATGACACATTTGATTCACTTGACTTTCCTTTTTCTAGCACAGAAAAATTTGCAGGAATTCAAGAGGTGCTGGCACTAGTCACCAAGGAGAAAGGACAATAAAGGGATGTGTAAAGTACTCAAGAGAAAATTGTTGTATGTCATTAGTAGTTGAACAGAATGAAGAGTCCTATGAAGTAGAACTTCCCCAAACAAAAGCTAATGACATCTGGAAGGGAATGGAAGCTTTTAAAGTTTTTGATGTTAACTAGTTGATTTAGATTTTAATATTTTAACATAATTTATTCTGATTATTTAAGTACTACCTATTGATTGTAGAAAATTTAAGAGTATAGCTAATATAAAAATGCAGAAAAACAAAACAGTAAAAGAAAAATAATTATCCATAATTCTGTCACCAAAGAGAGCTATTATTCTTATTTTGGTGTAATTCCTTCCATTCTCTTTGCAGTGTGTGTATAAATTCTTCTTTTTATTGTTATTATCTTTACAAAAAGGAAATAATTTTATATAAATGGAAATCCTTATGTTAGGAAGCATAATTGCAGTTTGAAGTCCCACTGTAAATTCATGACCTAGTTTTTGTTGGACCCTCATTGAATCTCTCTAATGTAAAATACTTCCAGACATAAAGGAGACCCAGTCCTGGCCTCAAAGAGCTTATGATCTGAGGAAGGAGTCAAGGCAGACAAACATTTAAATTAAATCAAGGAGTACTTACTGAGAAATTATGTGACTAGACTGCAATAGTACAATATTTTTTTCCTTTTTATATAAGTTAATTCCAGTAAGAGGAACACCTAGTAATACTTAATGTTCAAAAGCTTTCAGAAAGGGACTCAAACCAATGTAAACTTATGATTAGAATACATTACTGGAAGTCTTACAAAACATACAATAATAAATAGCACAGATGTCACATTCTCCCACTGTCTAGCTGTCTGATCTTGTTAAGTTACTTAATGTCTTTGAGCTGCCATTTCCTCATCTGCACCATAGGGGAAATGATTCCCACTGTTTGGGGATATTGTGAAGATTATATGAGATGTACGTAACAGCATTTTTGGCATAAGAAATGTGTTTAAGCAATGGTAGGGACTACTATTATAGAGGGTGAATGAGGTGACTTCCTCTTAGCCTGCTGCTGGATGACCTGAAATTAGAACTGGCTGGAAAGTGTAGCAATTTGAATGTGCTGCAAACTCCAAAAGAGCAGTGGTTTAAAATGGTGGTTGGGCTGATATAAACACAAGAATGGTATAAACTGTTAATGCATAAGCATTAGGCTGTTGAACATAAACACCCTGAACTCATAAACTACTAGATAGTTGAGGAAACTCAACCACTCTCAAAGCATTTTTAAACCTTTTAGCAAGAGAAGGATTGATTTCTCATTTTCAGTGTTGTAATTAAAAGACATTTGAGGTTATACTCTAAAGAGAATATAAAGCGTTTATTTCTGTTGCAGATTAAGGGAAGATAAAGGACATATCTGTTAGATCTTAGATAAGCTGATTTGGAAATTTAGAAGCTCAACCAGTGTTATTGCCCAGATTAAAGGCCAGTGCACCAATGCAGAGATGGACTGCAGAATTCTGAATATTTCCTTGACTCTGTGCCCTTGTATATGCTCTTCTATTTGCCTGGACACAACCTGTGTCAAAAAACTGGCTAACTCCTGATTATCCTTTAGGTGGGCTTCTCTGCTTCTTCAAACCTGGTTTTAAAGGCCTCTTCTATGTGTCTTCACAGCATTTTATTCTTCAGTTAATGTTACCCTTTTCACATTTATGGAGGCTAAAGAGTGGGAATGTGGCTGAGTAGTACAAACTGTTTATATATTTACACTATATTTAGTATAAAAATGCTTTTAGCTAAAAGAAGGATTCTCCTCTCCTCAAAGTCCCAGGTGTCTCTAGCTTTTAGTAAAGTATAACTTTTGCAGCTCAAAAGTAGGTGAGATCAAAATGTTCCGAGGCAGTTTCATCAAGCCTTACTCCCATTCTCTCAGAAGTCGGCTGTTGAATCCAGCAGCAGTATACGTTCCAGATGGTCTGTATAATTCAAGTAAATCATGCGTATCATATAACAAAACCTAGAAAGTGTATTCAAAAATGTGTTTTATGGACCTTACTCAGAAACCCTTTGGCCAAACCAAGTCTGATGACTTGGATTTCTCTTACTCTACTGCTGATTAAATGATACTTACCACCTACTGCAAGGGGAATAGGAGGGGTATTTCCACGGTGCTCTGGAGTGAAATTGTCCCTTTGTATATATGCCTTCCCTATGCATCTGTGGATTCCATGAAGGCAAAGGGCCACACCTTGCTCTCCTGTATCCTCTGAGCCTAGTACAATGCCTGTCACACAGTAGGTGCTCACAAATGTTTGCTGAATGAAAGAATGGAAGATTCATCAGTAAGGGCCTGAGTGGTCCTTTAAACCTGAGCTCAATTTATCAGAAACCAAGAGTTGGCTTCCTCTTCAAGGTTAGGGAAGGCTCAGCCTTCAGTACATTATCATTGCGCAGTTGCTTCTCCAGGGAGGGGAGAACATCTGTCTGCCTTGCCCAGAAGACCAAAACCTCCTTTTAATGCTGCAGAGAAAAACCCCAGAACTCTTCTTTCCATATCAGAACTACACTTGGGTTTAAGAGTTTCTGAAATTGTGTATAAAAAGTCCTTTTTTCCCTAGAGTAAAAGTTCTTAATTTTAATCAGATTCTCAAAATTGTCTATAACCCTTCAATAGGTAAGAATCATTGCTCCAAACCCTTTCTTGAAATGGGCTGAAGGGGATCACTTTTGATATTGTCGTCAGGTAAAAAGCACTGAATATGCCACTAGTGGAATATTTTATTTTTCTTCATGGATCAGTGCTATCTCTATGCCTGGTATATCTTTGCCAAAGAGAGGTCTGCTGGCTGTAAGTTAGCTTTCTTAATTTTACGGTGGAGGTCAATGGCTTGCTTACCTGTCCTGCCCCAAGTTTCTGGTTTTACCACATGGAAGCTTTGTGCTTCAACAACTTACCTAGCCTTTTTAAAGCTTGGTTTCTTCATGTATAATGAAATATTCCTCTCCTCTTAAATATAATGTTCTTAGCTCATAAGGTTGTTCATCCATTCACTTATTCACTCAGCACATATTCATGGAGAACTTACTGTGTACCAGGTAGTGTTCCAGGGCTGCACAGAACGGATACGGTACAAATATTCCAGGGGAAGGAGTCAGATGATGAACAAATAGGAAAACAGGATAATATCAGATAGTGATGAGCGCTATGTAAAAGAATTCAACTAGAATGATGCAAAAGATAGAGAGTGACTGGATGGCTAGTTTAGACTGTGTCATCATGGAATGCCTCTCTGAGGGGATGACATTGAGGATGTGAAGATCAAGGCAGAGGAAGTAGCTAGTGCCACAGCCCTGAGGCAGGCATGGGCTTGATGATATCTGAAGAATGTCTCTGTGGCTGACGGGATCCCAGAGGTCAAGCGGTGTGGCTTTGAAAGTCATGGTAAGGAGCTTGGAATGGAGCTCCTAAGTACAGTGGGAGACTTTTGGAAGCATTTTAAGCAAGGGACTGATATGCTCTAAAATACTATATAAAAGATCACTCCAGCTGCTGTGTGGAGAATGAATTGTAAAGAGCTAAGAAAGAAAACTCATTAGGAGTCTACTGTAGATGTCCAAGCTATAGACAATGGTGGCTTGGACTAAGGTGGAGGTGTAGAGATGCGGGGAGGTGGTGGAATGTAGGTATGCATGCATAGTACTCGGGGCCCATGCCTGATGCACAGTGAGCACTTAATAAACTCCAGTTATTACTGTTATCATCATTACTATCATCGTTATTGGCCTGGTGAAATGAAATTGGACCAAGTAATGGGCCAACAGAACAGTGGTTTTAAGAATATTACTGAGGGAGTTCCCTGCTGGCCTAGTGGTTGGGATTCTGGGCTTTCACTGCTGTGGCCCGGGTTCATTCCCTGGTTGGGGAACTGAGAACCTGCAAGCCGCGAGGCATGGCCAAAAAAAAGAAAAAAAAAAAAAAAGAATATTACTGCATTTAGAGAAAATTAAGATGAACCAAATATTATTTGTATGTGGAGATTTAATTAATGTTACTTTTCTGACACTGTCTTGGATGCAGTGTTTTCAATACTTTTCTCTTTGTGCTTTGAGAAGAAACCCATCATTTATTTCTTTCTGGACACACTGTTGAGTCATTTTGCAGTGAAAGAATCTTGATTATCTTCAAATGACAGATGTGAAATAGTGAATTCTAAGTTGTGTGGAAGATGTAATATATTGCATTGCTCTGGAATTCATTATGATCAAGGAGTTGGAAAAAAATAGGGAGTTAATATCCAGGAGGAAAGCAAAACTAAAAAAAAATGACACAGATAGATTAATATATTTATGGATACATGTCATCCAGTTTGATGCCAGAAAAGCCAAACGAAGAAGTAATGTTCTGAAAACAACTCACAGTTACCCAAACCACTAAGCTCTGAGTCAGAGAAATATGAAGACTAGGAACATTCATACATATATAGTTGCTATGGAGTTATTTGAAGTTGAGAGAGAGAGATAGAGGCAGAGGTGGGGAGGGAGGGAGGGCGGGCAACACGGGGTGGGGGGGATAGAGGGGAGGTGGGGGGCGAGAGAGAGAGAGAGAGATGGGGAGAGAGACATGTAGATGTTCTTTTCCCCCCTTTTCAGAAGTTTGTCTTTGGCTCTACACTTTAACAAATGCACATATCTTTTCAGTCTACCCTTATCAAGCAAGCTCGTATTTACAAGCTAAATTATTCTGAGACACAGAAGTCTTAAATGAAAGACAGATATCACTGCAATCCTTTAAGGTCATGCTGATCTCTACAAATGTTAGAATTCACTACGGTGAGGTTGGCTTTTCAGCTAAGTGACCCCACCACTTTAGAGTAATCCCTGTAATGAGTATAAATGTAGTAACACATCCTAAGAAAACACTAGGTTCTAAATGATAATACTCTACGAGGCCAGAGAAAGTTTGTTTTCTAAATGTGGACACCACTATTCTCCAAGCAGTGTGGTTTCTAGATATACTGAAGCATTTAGAGTACCCAGAGTGGGACAACAATTTTGGTAGTGAATTTTTGCTACTTTCAAAATTCTTTTCTTTCTTCCTTTTTTTCGGGGGTGGGGTAGGGTGGGGGGGATTCAAATGGAAATAAGTGTCTATCAGTAGTATAGTAAAGAGATAGTTGGATCATTAGAGATACACTTTTTTAAAAAACATTTATTTTTTAACATCTTTATTGGAGTATAATTGCTTTACAATGGTGTGTTAATTTCTGCTGTATAACAAAGTGAATCAGCTATACCTATACATATATCCCCATATCCCCTCCCTCTTTCGTCTCCCTCCCACCCTCCCTATCCCACCCCTCTAGGTGGTCACAAAGCACCGAGCTGATCTCCCTGTGCTGTGCGGCTGCTTCCCACTAGCTATCTATTCTACATTTGGTAGTGTATATATGTCATTGCTGCTCTCTCACTTCGTCCCAGCTTACCCCTTAAATCAACAAAACAAAATCATCTAAAATATAAGCAAAAAACTGCACTCCCAAAAGTATGTTTTGTGGATCCCTAGCTCTTCAAGGCATCACTTGAAAGAAATCTCAGACATACTGACTGCTGTATTCCCCTCTCAGATCTGCTTGGCCACACAACAAGCCCATTCTGCCACTATGTGGCATGACCTCTTAAAGGTCATGTTCAGCCACAATCTCATTAAAACTATAAGAAAGTTTAGAAGAACAAGTACAGTACCTGGAGCTGTAGCTGGTTCTCGGGTTGTAATTGATATTTATCATCTCCCTCCTCCACCACCCGTTCTAGATCTCCTCTACCCCTGGCCATCACTTTTGCTGCTTTAGATTGCCTGATGGAATAACTCAGACCTTTATCTCTGAGAATCTGTCCCTCTGTTACCATGCCCTTGTTAGGCTGTGATCACTGTAATTTCCAACTCACCATTGCCATCAAGAATAAGGCACCAAGACACACCTCAGTGAATCTCCTGAGTTCCAGGCATATGCCTCCTTGCCTCCATTACATAACAGCAACCCCAGCACCTCATGATCATTAAGAAGGATTTCTCCCATCAGTATACTAACTCCTTCCTTTGATTGCTGGTCCATAGGCATGAAGAGCCCAGAGTGACCATGCAGCAGTTGTGGCTGCAGGCTCAGTGGAACTCTTTCCATGTTCCCTGGTGAAAGGGTAACCCCACTGGGAACCAGGACCTCTAATCCAGCAGAACCTAAGTTGTAGGAATGGGAAGCACAAATATGAAGTGAGTTATCAGTAGTGGTGAAAGGGGCCAATTTTACTTCCATCCCTTCATCCCTAGACCGATATATTTTAGCTGTTGGGGTGCAGAACCAATATATCAGCTCAGTGCATCTGAGGGAACTCCCCAAACTGGAGGGTTTCATGTCTGAATTGCTGTCTTATCTGAATCTTTAATAGGCCATCTACTACTACTACTTCTGGATGAATACACTTATGGTAGGACAAGTGGACTCTGAGGTCAGGTACCCTTCCTGCTTCTGGATGAATATACTTATGAATATACTTATGGTAGGACAAGTGGACTCTGAGGTTAGGTACCCTTCCTGTTGACATATATCCTTTGCTGCAGACTGTGTCCTGTCATCAAAGGCAATGCTATTTGGGCTCCCATGGAGGTAAATCGAATTCTAAAAGTCCTCAGATGATGGGCAGGGAAGGCAAACACACATAGAGAAGGCTTCATTTTTGATCTCTCCAGAGTGAAATGTCTCAAGACACGGAGAGTGGCACTAACAGCTAAAATTCTACCTAAGGTGTGAGATTGCATCTAATTTAAGCTTTGTGCTTAATTGATTAACTTGATTATTGTTTCATAACTATTGAATGCCCACGGTTTAAGCTTCTAAATTTTATGGCGCTCCACTCCATAACACTGAAGCTCCAGGTGAGACAAGTCCACTCATGGAATTTTTGATTTTTGAGGATGCTGCTTTTACATAAAGTCACCCTAGGACATTGAAGATTTGATAAGCATACAACAAAGAATTTGTTTTATTGTCTGGTGGAACTAATTAAATGTATGGATGGACAAACGAGTCCAATCAGTGTGTGCCTCTAATTCATCCAAGAAATCCCAAGAGAATGAGATCTGCTTCTATTGATGTCTTAATTGCTATAAGTCACCCTGGCTTTCCCAGATCTAGGTAAATAAAAATCATAATATACACTTTTGGGGGGCATGTTGTCCTTAGACTGGTGATCCAGAATTCATTTTTTTTTGTATTCAGGAAGGAATTCATATTTCTATATCTAAAAATATTGAAAAACTTAGTGTTAAGAGGACTCATTCTATGTTGGCTCTATTGCCTCCCAGAGACCCGCATATGGGCAGGCATATACACATTCCTTTCGCATGGGAAGAGAAATGGGGGCTGATATAAAGATATACAAGACCAGCTAGGTAGTTCCTTCCTGCATTTATTTTTGGGGGACTGGTGTGTGAAAATTCTCTAAGTCCAGAAGCTCCACGCTTCAGTGTGATCACACTGAGGCCTTTAGAGTAGAAGGTGAGGCTAGGCTAACAGAGATGCTGCAGTGGCATTTCTGCTGGCTGCCTTGCTTCAAACCAAATAAATTAACCTCTTTGTGCCCCAGATTCCTCATCTATAAAATGCCGATGAACCTTTTTCATGAGGTGGTCATAAGGACTAAATAAATTGATACATGTGAAGTATTTAGAATACTACCTGCCTCATCATAGGCATTCAGTGTCAGCGGCCATCATCATCTTTATCTCATGTGTATCCTCCTGGGTATAAAAGTAAATTGAACTTCAATAAGCCTGACCCCATTAACTTGTACTCCAACAAACTGAAGGAGTTCAGATGGCCTAAACTGATGAAGATTTCCAATAACTGACTTTTATAATTATTCACTAATTTTCCTGTATACCTTTCTTGATCCTATGTCTGAGAGAAGGTGTTTTGGGTCAAATTGTGTCCTCAGAGAGATATGTTGAAATCCTAACAACTTGTACCTCAGGATGTAATATTGTATGGAAATAAGGTTACATCATTGAAGATGTAATTAGTTCAGATGACGTTGTACTGAAGTAAGGTGGGCCCCTAATCCAATATGACTATGTCCTTGTAAGTAGAGGGAAATTTGGAATAGGGATGCACAGATGATATGAAGATGACCACATGATGATGGAGACAGAGATTGGAATGATGATCTCCAAGCAAAGAATGCCAAGGATTGCTGGCAAATACCAGAAGCTGGAAGAGTCATGGAATGATTTTCTTCCACATTTCAGAGGGAGCATGACCCTGTCGATATTCCGATTTTGGACTTCTAGCCTCCAGAACTGTGAGACAATAAACTTCTGTGGTTTTAAGTCACCTGTTACTTTGTTATGATAGCCCTAGGAACCTAATACAGAAGAGGATGGAAAAAATTACTGCTGAAGAGATAACAGCACTCAGACTGAACCGATCAGGTCACTGGAAGCTTAGGGTGACATTCAAATGCCAAAGTTGTTACTTTGTTTTCTCTGAAGGTTTTGACAAAAATCCCACCAGTCTGGTTCTTCTTTTCTTATTCTAATCGATTAACAAGATCTGCTTTTTAGGGCAAGATTTTCCTTACTATTTTATTAGTGGTAGGCTATGAACATATTCTTTCCTATCAGACACTTGAACAAACCTCCTCAAATTTTGTGCCATGTTCATTCGTTCGTTCATTCATTCATTCATTTACTCTTCTTTTGCACTAGAGCAGAGTGCTGAAGTAACAAGCAGCCTCATTTAGATTGCCCCGAATCACAACCACTCAGCTCCTGTGGGTGTTTTCAAAAGAAGTATCTCGTCTTTTTTTTTTTTTTTTTTTTTTTTTGCGGTACGCGGGCCTCTCACTGCTGTGGCCTCTCCCGTTGCGGAGCACAGGCTCCGGAGGTGCAGGCTCAGCGGCCATGGCTCACGGGCCCAGCCGCTCTGCGGCATGTGGGATCTTCCCGGACCAGGGCATGAACCCGTGTCCCCTGCATCGGCAGGCGGACTCTCAACCACTGCGCCACCAGGGAAGCCTAGTATCTCGTCTTTTGTGATTCTCCCACCATTGTTCTTCTCTCTCTTCCTTTACCCAACTTCAGTACCATTTGATTATTTTCAGTGCAAAAGCAGCCTCTCTCTGTGCTGCCTGCATCAACTAGATCCCCCTGTACATTTATACAACTTAATTTTACCTAGTTCTAAAAATAGCTATTGGGCACATATCATTTGTCAGAGCCAGTCTTATCTTTCCACAGTTAGCATCTCAGATCCAGGGTGGCCAAGATTTGTTTTCCAATATTTTTCTTTTCCTGATGACCTGGAAAATCCTTCCACAATTACAAAGTCCTATTTTCACTTTGAACAAATGACCATACAGTCAAATTCAAGATTTCATAGATGCTTAACCTGAAAGCAATGGAGGCGGAGTTTATGAAAGTATCTTTAACTCATTATCATTAGCTAATTCTCTTGACTTATGTTTACTCCCCTCAAGTTCTATAGGATGATAAGGTTTTTGTCCAAATCAGCATGCCCATTTTTCTTGAGGTAGTTTTCATGACTATTCCCCAAAACATATTGTTCAGAAAATTTGTAGTAAAGCATTACATTTATTACAATTGTAGTATAGCATTACATTCTTATCTATAAGAATGAGTGATCACTTGTCCTCCTGATTCCATGGTGCTTACTGTATATTAAATACAAAAGTAACTTTAAAAATATAGTATGCTTTTTTCAGAGGTCTCAAGCAAGGGCATGAACAAGGGCATGAGCCTATGCATCAAGAAGGATCCAGCTTTGTATATTTTTAAAGAGCTATTAGAGTAGCTGTAGTTCCTTCTGCTCCTTGATTAAATCTTGATTAAAATCAGCACTGCAGTTGTAGGATGGGAAGCAGTCTTCTCCCTACTTTCCCTGTTGTAGGTAACATCACTTGATTGCTTGAGACAGTTAAAGGTGCTTTGGTAGTAAAAGGACAGCAAGATTAATAGGCAGGCATTTCCATAGTAACAGCAAAGCACTCTGGGAGACACAGCCACTTGGGGGTGGAGCTGCACATGCCAGGATTTCGGCTCCCATGGCAACAGCAGAGTGTGGAGTGGGGAACGAACACACTACAAAACTTAGCAAAGGTCCATTTAGAGAAGACAATGTATAATCAGAGTTGTCTATCTATTTTAAAATTCAAAGTTAAATAAATCAAATTTGAGACCACAAGCTGATGCAAAACATTTAAAATACACTGTACATCCACTGAAAATTTCTGAAGCATAAGCACAAATAGTTTAAGAACTATCCAATTGTGACAACTTGTTAGTTTAAAAAAATCCAATTACCAAGATTTTTGTCCCAGAGTAGCTGCAGAAAATTACACAATTAGAGCAATTTTTCTCAGCTGCTCCACTACAGAAAAGGAATGTAATTATACAAAAATAGTGTAAAATAGTGTTCATAACTGCAAGATAGATTTTTGCTTTCTTTAGAAGAAATTCTGTTTCTCTGTAGGTAACCATCTCAACCAAAAGTTGAAGAGAGACAGAAATAAAAAGAGAAAGGAGTAGCTAAAAGAAGACCAGAGCAAAAGGTGAGTGAAATACTATAAGACTTGGGAGAAGCTGAAAAGAATTCAGAAAGACCTAAGAACCCAGCATTCCAATCAAAACAAGTTTAACACAAATCGTATTCTTCCTGCTTTTATTAACATCAGAATTAAAGTTTTTGAAGGTCTCCTTTGTCCTACACAAAATTACAGTGTATCAGGTGGCTCACCATCCACTTAGGCATTTTTTTAACCTGGCTTCTTGAGTCAAGTCTACACAGCCAGTGAAATAGAAGGTTGGAAATTATCTGGTGAAGCGGGGATAGGTTAGTTACTCCTCAAGTGCATTAAGGTAAATCTGTATGTTTATATGTGCTGTTTACTAAGAATACTTACTACCTGGAAGTATTTACTGAGATTTTACTCAGTGTTCACTATGAACTTGGAAAATAGATATTAATAAATCAACCAATTTCCTGCTCTGGGTTGCCTATGCTGTAACTGCCTCGTGCCCAGTAGGATTTGGATGCCAAAATGTCATTTCAGCGTATGAAGGATCTGGCTGCAGTGTCTCAGAGAAGTGTGATGCTTGTTTGGTAAACATCCAACATCCATATCCTACATCTGGAAAAGAAGGTTTACTACCAGGATCATCTATGGGATTGCTTGCCAAGTATCAGATTGAACTGATTACCCAGGATTTGGGGATTTGGAACTCGGAGCTGAGTCAGTCTCTCACTGGTGACTGAAGCTGTAAGATGTAAGACTTTTGCAGCTATTAGTGACCATGTTTTTTGTTATATGGCTAAAGCCTTAAGAGGGAAGAATAAAGGCACCAGAGAAAAGCAGAGACAAGAAGTAGAGACCCGATTTAGATGGTGTTCAAACCCCGCCTCCCCCCAGTCCAGTTGTTTCTAAAGTCCAGCACAATCTGTATTTCCTGTGACTTGATGTTATCTGCCCAGTAAAGTCTCCCACTTCCCTCTTCTTTTTTTTTTTTGGCTCAGGCTATCTCAAGCTGGGTTTCTATCTCTTTCAACTCAGTCTTACCTAATTTAACAGCTGAACTCTATTAGTTACCTATTGCTGTGACCAGTTACCACAAATGTAGTGCTTTAAAACAACATACGTTTATCGTCTTACAGTTTCTGTGGGTCAGGAATCCAGGTACAGCTTTGCTGGTTTCTTTGCTCAGGGTCTCACAAAGTTGTTATCATGGTATTGGCTAGGGCTGAGTTCTTTTCTAGAACTCAGGGTCTTAAATGATTGTTGGCAGCTTAGTGATTGTTGGCAGTTTTTGGTTCCTTGTGATTGTAGAACTGAGGCCGGGTTTTCTTGCTGATTGCCATCTGGGGCCACTCTGAGCTCCCAGAGGCCACCTGCAGTTTCTTACCATGTGGCCCTCTCACAACGTGGCAGCTTACTTCTTCAAGTCCTGTAGGGGAATCTCTCAGAGGAAGATTGAGTCTTTTATAGTGTAATGTACTGAAGGGAGTGGCTATCCCATCACCTTTGCCATATTCTATTGATGAGAAGACATAGGTTCTGCCTACAGGGGATTATGTAAGGGAATGACTCATGGTGGGGGGGATGACTTTAGGGTGTGTTTACCACAGAACTATTCATGTAGCTGATGATATATACAGTGATGATGGTACATGACTGAGATTGAGTGATAAGGCAATAAAGAAGTATTTTATAACAAGAATGGTTACGTTGATGTCTGACGTTCTTCTAATCAACATATTGGCAAGAAACTTCAGATGGCTGCAATGTAGAAAAGAAAATCTGTCCAAATATGAAGAATTATAAATACATATGTCCATTCACTGAACACTGTGTCTGTGAGAATCACTATGTCGTTCAGTATATAATAGTAGTAGGTTATTCTTTTATATTGCTGTATAGTATTCTGTTGCATGGCTGTACCACACTTATCTATCTGTTCTACTGTTGATGGATGCTTACTTTGTTTCTAGTTTTTGGCTCTTATGAATACTGCTGCTATGAATGCCTGTGTGTGTTTTGGTACACCTATGCATTTTTTCAATCTGATAATAAGTTATTTAAAAATCTATAGTAAACATAATGGTGAAATATCAAAAGCTTCTCTGAGATCAGAAATGAGATAAGAATATATAGTATCACTTCTTTTAGACATTTTACTAGAGATTCTAGTCAATACAGATGCCTGGAAAAAGATTTAAAGGTAAACTGATGAGAGGAAAAAAAAAACCTATCATTTTCAGACTACATAATTTGTAAGCATAAAAATAGATAAACTTACAATTAATAAGTGTATTTACTAAGATCAGTATATACAAGTTATATATATATGTAGTATATATTTATGCTGGCAACAATTTTAATTAAAATTATATAATTTATAATAAAATAAAAATATTAAATGCTAGAAATGAGTCAAATAAAGGATATAAGATTTCTACACAGATAAAAACTACTAAATATACTGAGATAAACTAAATAAGACCTATATAAATTCAGAGATATGCCATCTTTGTGGGTTTGAAGAATCAATATTGGTAAGATATCGGCTCTCACTATATTGACCTACAGATCCAGTACAAGCCCTATCAGAATCCTGGGATGTTTGGTTTGAAGAACTTGACAAAGTGATTCTAAAGTTTATATGAAAATCCTAAGAGTCAAGAAGAGCAAAGACATACTTGACATGACACAAAGTTGGAGGACATGTACTACTAGATTTCAAGACATATTATGAAACAGTAATTAAGTGTGGTAATGGCATGAGGATGGACACATAGACCAAAAGAAGAGAATATAGAGCTCAGAAATATACCACATATATACAGTCACCTGATTTAAAACAAAGGTATCACTGCAATTCAGGGGAAGAAAAGAATGTCTTAGCAATAAAGGATGTTGAGGAAGTGGATGTTCGTGAGGGGAAAATATGAAAATTGACCTCTTCTTCATACAGTGCACAGAAATTTGAGGGGAATCACAGATGTGAAAGCTTAACAATTAAGCTTTTATAAGAACACATAAGAGAACATGGTCTTAGGGGTAGGCAAAGATTTCTTAGAATAAAATGCATTAATCAAAGAAAAACATGGGTAAATTGGATTTCATTAATGTTTTATTAAAACATTAAAATAAGTTCATTAAGAACTTATGTTCATCAAAAGGCATCTTGAAAACACGAAAAAGCAAACCAAAGAATACAAGAAGATAACTGCAATACATATATACAACAAATGACTTGTTTCTAGAATATAAAAAGAGCTCTTACAAATAAATGAGGAAAAGACAGGTAATCCAATAGGAAAATGAGAAAGGACTTGAATAGGCACTTCATAAAAGAGATACCTAAATGGCTAATGAGATATGAAAAGGTGCTTAATATCACAAATTTAAAAAGTGTTTAACGTAACTACAAATGAAAAACATAAAACTACTACACATTCATCAGAAATGCTAAAACAAAGCAAAACAAACTAATAAGCAGATAAAAGACCACTGACAGTCGAAGTATTGTTGAGGCTGTAGAGCAACTGGAACTTTTATACAGTGCTCGTGGGAGTGTAAAGTGGCACACACACTTGGAAATCTACTGAGCAGTATTTAATAAAATTGCACATACACATACCGAATGACCCAGAAATTTCATGCATAGGAATAACAAAATACATACATATGCATACTGAAGTATTTTGAATTAAACTGATTGAGGGTTTGTTTTTACCCATCAAATGGATCGTCCATAGATCTAATACACAGTTCTTGTCTATTGGAGGTTGTGCCATTGGAACGGTTCCAAGTAATAAAAGGAACGAGTGCTGTCCTCTCCAGGTACTACTGAGACTCCCCAGGGATGCTCTCATATTCCAGTGAGGAGCTCTGGCTGTTGCATGGCACAGTCTAGGGGAGCTGCAACTCCATAGCGTTAGGAGCTGTAGTTCCACAGGGTGCTTCTCTGGGGCTAGATACACCTCTGCCCCATTACTTGGATGTTACCATTGCTGCCAGCTGGACACCATTGGAGCTGGAAATCTGCATGTCTGTGGAAACGGATCTCACTTGCTATGTCTCAAGGCTGATGGTTCTTACTGCTTTATTTGCAAATTGGGAAGAAAAATATTCTCTATGTACTATGCTCAGTTATAGGAAATCCCACATCAAGGCTTCTTGAATCCCCCAAATTTTAGGGATTAATATAATAGTTCTGTAAACTTACAGCCCCTTTCTGACCGTGTGCATCCAAGCCTCCAGGTGAGCTGTGTCTGGGTGAGCTCCTGTATCAGCCATTGTGCTTTCTTGGAAGTGCCACTCACGGTTGGTAATCAGGAGCTATTGCTGAGTCTAACTTTCCTTCTTCCCCCATGGTAAATTCTCTCAGGACAGTTCCTTTCTCCTGGTCTTCACTGGAATAGCCCAAGCACATTTATATGAGTCTGATCTGCAATGATGGACTGGGTCAAGTCTTTTTTTCAATGGACTGTCCTTAGCAACTCTATGAATCAGGAGATGTGTATAGGTATGCCTATAATATTGAAAAATTTACATCATTCAAAGGTTAAAAGTAGATAATTTTGCTACAGAACACACCATGTTTTCTATAGGATGTAACCTCTGCCTAATTGACTTCTGGCCACGAAACACACACCATTAGCAAAACCAGGCCCTGGAAAGAAATAGTCCACCTTAGTTATTCCAAGTGGGTGTGTGTTGATAGTGGTGGATAAATCCACTTAGTTTAATGACTGTTGCTTGCCAATGATTCTGAATAATCTGAGTGAAACTGCACATGTCAGATTGGGACTTGAACCCAGGTGTGTCTCAGATTGGGACTTGAACCCACAATCTGTGTCTTAGGAGGAGACTTGAACCCCCCAATCTCCCAGCTGAAATTGCACACCTGGTCTCAAGACTTAATGAAGCTCAGGTTCTTTATGTCTCAGCACAGAAGGAGTTCAGCAAGAGGCAAAGTGATAGTCAAAGAAGTAGATTTATTGATAAATGACGCTTGTGAAGGATATAAGCCGGCAGGCAAGAGCGCTCTGCCCCAAGAACTAAGTTGGAAAGCAGGTTTATTTAGAGAGATACACATTCCACAGACAGAACTTGGTCTGTCTCAGAAAGTAAGAGTGTGCCCAAATATGGGGTGGTTAGTTTTTATGGGCTGGGTAATTCCATAGGCTAACGAGTGGGAGGATTATTCCAACTATTTTGGGGATGGAGCAGGGATTTCCGGGAATTGGACCACTGCCCACTTTTTGGCCTTTTATGGTCGGCCTCAGAACTGTCAGGGTGCCTGTGGGTGTGTCGTTTAGATGCTAATGTATTACAATGAGCGTATAATGAGGCTCAAGGTCTAGTGGGATCAGATCTTATGCCATCTTAGATTTAATCGGTCCTAACCAGTTTTTGTAGTATCCACAACAGATTATCATTCTTTTAAAGGTTGTGCCCTGCTCCCTTTCTCCTGTTTCATGAGGAATAAAGAAGTAGGAGAGGTAGATCAAGATCCAAAATATTACCACTATTACTGATAGAAATCAGAGGGGAGAATGACTTTATTACCAGACCAGTTTCATTTTGCTCAACCTCCAGCAAGTCAAAACGCTGAGATGCTGAGATTTACAGCAAAGAGAGGGTTTACTCACAAGATGCTATGGTTTACAGCAAAGAGGGTTTGTTTACTCGCAAGACACTGAGGTCTGTAGCAAAGAGAAGGTTTATTCACAAATCAGCCAAGTGAGGAGATGGAAAAACAATTTTCAGATATACTTCCCCAAAAGCAAAGGGCTGGGGGTATTTATGGGGTAAGGGGGAACTTGGGGGTACTTATGGGAAAACAAAGCAGTAGGGTGGTTTGAAGCATGGGGAAAGGTGATTGGAAAAAGGTGCGGTAATTGGGTAATTGTTCAGCTGCAGGTGCAACTAAGCTTATAGGCCTTTGCAAATTCAAAAATTGAGGTGTTTAGCAGGATCTAGGGTAGAGTTTTTGGCCCTCTGACATCAAAAGGTCACTTAGCCGGCACTTGTGCATGCTCAGTTGGAGGGTTGGTGATCCTATCCAGTCTTAACCAGCTCGGCTCGAACTAGACACAGCTAACTCCAAGTTCCTGGAAAACAACTCGGGCAAACATATTGTTTAGGCTACGAGCAACTTGGAGGACAGGCAAGTCTTTTGTAGCAATAATTAAAGCAACCTTGATTAGTGAAGGCAGATGGAATAGATTTGACTGATTACTCACAGTTTCAACTTTATGTCTATTAGACAAGGCTGATAGGTAGATTTCTCCACGCAGTCGCTGGAACCCTGGGTTGGGGCAGGAAGAGGAGGAATGGCATTGCCGAATGAAGCATGCCTGGCTTTCCTTCCAAATGGGTCACCCCATGAAGTACTGCCCCCCCCACCCCAACTAGGTGGTGTGAATAAAGGGCCATGGACAGCCTGGTGTGTGTTTAGGAAAAACCCCTCCTCATGGATCCTGGGAGGGGAAATAGCCTTTTCATCACCTGCGGGTTTGAGGCTGGCAGGGTTGTTATTAGCCTGTCCTGCTTCCAGTTGTGTATGCTCATGTTTGCTTTTCTACCTTATTGGCAGCTTCCTAGATTCAGTTCCCTATTCAGGGCCTGAGCACTTCATTCTCTTGCTTCCTTCATAATCATGAAGTGCTCAGTTGTTTTAAATGTGTTTTGACGCTGGTAGACAACATCTTCCCCTCCAGATATTTTCTACCTCAGTGACTCTGGGGAGAAAACTTCCCATTTAGGACCGAGCTCCACGGTGGAGGATGTAGTGAAGTGGATTAGCAAGAAACCTGCAGGGCCCTAAGTAACTACACTCCACTTCAAAGGCCATTTGCCCACTAAGCCCTCCTTTTGCTCACGGCCTTGCATCTAAAGATTATGTTCCCTTAGAATATTCTGAAGTGGCTACTGAAGAATCTTGTGAAGTCAAGACACAAAGAACCATTCTGTTCTCAGAAATGCCTACATTTATACTACTGAGAGTCTCGCACTTATATCTCCGGCTCGCTATCCTGCTGATTTCAATCTGGTGGGACTGCCACATGTCTTTGTGCTCTGTACCGCACATGTGCATATGGTGCATGCTAAATATAAATGCTGTTTGGCAGGATCCCTTTTTCTCTTCCTTTGTTTCTGAAAATGTAGTGAAGAAAATGTGTAATGTGTGTCCTCTCCAAAATGAGAGACTTTCAGGAAGTAGAATTATCTTGACAACAAGCCATTACATTTTACATATCGTTTCAGCATGTGGCAGTAGTGGCAGCAGTGACTGTCCACTGCTTTGTTTGGTCAGATTGGGCTGCTGAGGGTCAAACTGACTCTCTCAGACAGAGTTTAGGCAGCTTCCTGCCTTGCTGAACCGTTTGTCCGAGCTTCCAGCGGCTGGTTTCCAGATCCCTCTACTCGTGTACTAGTCAGATTAGGTCAGTTTAGGCTGTAATAACAAACAACACAATATATATTTATTTCCTAATCATGCCGGGTGTCCAGTGTCAGTTGGTAGAGGGTCTCTGCTCATTACAGTCACCCAGGCTCAGGCTGATGGAGGTTTTGTCTCGAAATGTGTCCCCACTATCACTGCAGTCATGGGGCAATAATGTGGCAAGTCATATTCTGGCTGTAAGAGCTTCTTCTGGAAGTGTCACTTCTGCTCTCACTTTATTGGACAGAGCAAGTTCCATGCTAAGCCTGACTTCAGCAAAGAGGAGGGAAGTATATCCCACAGGCCCCTGAAAGGCAGAGAGCTATAAGTATTTTGCTATTGGCACTGATGACCACTACATCTCCTGACAGATATATGAAAAGAGTGGACAATTACAGTTGTTGACGTGCCTAGGAACTTTCTAGCTGCATCAGTGGTGCTGTTGAGGGAAGAGAGCAAGACACCACAGGGCTAAAGCTATTCTGTAAAGGTATCTCATGGAAATAGCACTGTCCTAAAACAGTGCTTAGATATTTGAAGAAGTATCATAGCTTAAAGAAATTTGCATTAGGCATAGAAAGGTGAAAGAAACAAAAGCACACAGAGGCACGCTCCACTTTCAGTTTCTGGAGCCAGGCCGAGGTCACACACACACAGTGTCACATCCAGAATGGAAGAAATGTGAAAACTGGAAAAATGTCGCTGGAGACTTTCAGGGGCTGACCTGCTTCCTGCTCCTTCGGCCAGGCTTCCCAGCATCCCTGTGGGCTCTGTTCCTACCGGTCAAGCCTGCTCTGACTTCTTTTGCTGGTGACAGGGACCTCCACAATGCTGTGATTGCAGGGAGTGTGGGTTGTTGGCTCTTAAGGACTGTGGAAAGTCCCAGAGCCACTTAGCAGGTGAGGAATCATGACTGTGTCTGTGTCAACTTCGAGGGCCTAACGTCTCTGGACTGATTGCAGTGAGCATAGGAAAAACCTGAAGGAGGATTTCAGATTCAGACGGCAGTCGAGAGGGCTGTGGCTAGTGACACTGATGATAGCTGGCAGGGGGATGCTTGCGGGGAGCAGCCGGCTGGTTCCTTCTCACTGCCCGCCCCAGACAGGTCACTTCATGTATCAACGGAGGAGAGCTGAAGAGAAGAGCAGTGGGCTCTCTAGAGAAACCGAGGAGAGGTAGCAAGACTGAGTCCAGGACTGCTTGGCGTGACGTGAATCTCAGCAATTTTTAGCAGGACTCTGCTAATGAATATGGAACCGAGGGACTGGCAGCTCCATTTTCTCTGGTATTAACATTTTTTTACTTTATTTTAATGAGGAAAATGAGATTCTTCTCAGTTTCCTATCACTGAACCCGGTTTGGGAGGGTATGACATTTAACAACAGTGCTTTGAAAAATATTAAGCATTGTACAAATACAAGGAATTGTTGCTGTTATTAATCTGATGAAATGCACATGCAGCTTCGAATCAGCCTTAATATTGAGGGGATATTTAAAGGATTAGGAGGGACTCTGTAACTACTGAGTAGCAAGTCAGGGTGGCCTTCGTAAGAAGGGCCAGCTAATCTGGCCATATTAAATCCATTTTTAGAAGCTAAATACCCAAACTCTGAGTCAATAAACGGCAAACGCAGACATAGACCATATAACTTGATCATCTCACATCACATGCAACACTCTCATAAATTATAAAATATGTCAGGCGATTAATTCTAATTTGAGGCCGTAACTTGATTATCTTCTGGGTGAAAAGAGGAAATGGCTTTGGGCAGGAGAAGTGGTCCCAGATTTCTCAATATGTAGGTGTAGCCAAACTGAAGTTGGAGGGTGGAACTGCTGTTACATGGTGGACTTGGGGATGAATCCAGATAATTCAGGAGAAAAAGATGTAGGTGTCCTTAAATCAGCCCCCAAAAGCTTTGAGAAACTGCAGTTAGGCCTTACTAATTTGTATGAGTTGGGAGTTAAGGTTAGTATGAACTAGTGAAAACTTGAATTACAGCCGTTTTGAAAGACATCCACTTGTGTTGTTTTTTAAGTATAAAGAAATGGAAGTCTAATCGGTAGGAAAGTGGGGCTGAATACATGTCCATCCGAGCCTGCTCAGTTATTCTAATTGTTGTCTGCATGCGAACGGTACTACTCTAAAGCAGTTCATTCTTATAACAGGTCTACTGTTTGCCTTTCATTTTTAAAAAATATTAATTCATTTAGAAAGTCCTTTTTATTGTTCAGAAGAAAATTTCAGCCATATTGAGGAGGATATACCCCTAATTTTTGCTGTGCTTATACAGATAGCCATCAGGAGGCCAAAACATCTGTCTCCACTGTCCCCAGAGTCCTACTTTTCTCACTGTTCCACGTGTACCAGGTAGAGGCTGCACAGCCTTTGGAGGAATTCAGCTCTATCCACTATTCTGGATAATAAAGCTAGATATTGATCTGCTAAACAAATACCTCCTAATTATCGAAATCTTTTATATACCGTACATTGTTTCCTCACCTGATGAGTCAATCAGCAGTTGCAGTTCTAGGCAACAGGGTTGAGTAGATAATGCTCTCATTGATAGAATCCTTATCCTTTCAGTTTCAGCCTCCCTGCTTGGCCCTTCATTCCCCTCTGCATTCTCTCTACTTTCTCTCAAGCAAGTGTACAGCAAGACTTCAAGCCCACCGAGGGCATAGCTTCTGAGTGTTTACTCATCTCTGTAATCACATGGTCCTGTATGTAGAGTGTCTGGGACATAGTAATGCCTCAGGACATGATCGCTGCAAGAGTGAATCAATGCATCCGTTAGCTAGTAGGGCTGATAAATTCACATTAAGTGGTAAATACTGATACTAGATTCATGTGTTGAACATTATAATAGGCAGCAATCCTTAAATTCATAGGATTGAGTTCTGTTTTGGATTTTAGACATTGGAACAGAAGGGTAAATACCTTCACCTTGAGTGGGTGATTGCAAACTCTGCTTACCTGGGTACAGGCTTTCTCTAAAAGTAATATTATAGCAGGAAATACTGCTGCTAGTTATTAATGTTACCGAGCAAGGGCTGTGTGCCTGTGCATAGAAAGCTAAACTCTGACAGTGGGTGTTTGCAGCAAAGTAAGGGGTTTATTTGCAGGATGCCAAGCAAGGAGAATGGGCGGCTCATGCTCAAAAGACCTGGACTCCGTGATGGATTTTTAGGCAAGGGTTTTTAAAGACAGTGCTAGTGGAGAGGGTCGTATGCTGCTTGATCAGCTCGTGGACCTCTTCTGATTGGTGGGTTATGAGGTAACAGAGTGATGTTTCTGGAATTTCAGCCTTCTGGTTCCAACCAGCCTGGGGTTCACATGCTTGTGCTCAGCTTGTAGTCAACGCCATCCACCTGGGTGGGGGTCTTAGTATTTACAGAACAGCTCAAAGATACGCATCAACTCAAAGATGTGCATCAGGTTGTTATCTATATTCCTTCAGGAGGAAATAGGAGCCCTGTGACTCTATTGTCCTAATCATTAACTGCTTGAGTCTGCTCTTTGGAACTCGGGGAAGGCCAAGGAGAGTGAAGCCTTTTTTTTTCTCTACAGACAAGAAACGGGGGACACAGAGGGGATTTTGTACCTAGGACAGCCCCACAGGGTCCTGCTTGGTTTCAACCCCCCTTTTCTTTGATACTCCTCAATCCTAAGGGGAACAGTGGTGGGACAGGAAAGGGATAGGAAGGGTTTAGATAGATTAATCGTAAACTCAGCAGGGGAATTCAGTTTTAGGGGGACTAAGTTTCAATAAGCACCTACTATATGCCAAATAGTAATGTACCAAAATTTATTTTATGTGGTCATCACAGTAGCTACTTGAAGTGGTCATTATCTTTCTCTTCTAAATGGGGAAATGTATGCTAAGGAAAGCCAGGTACTTGCCCAAGGCCACACAATGAATAAGTGGGGTTTAAACAACCAGGTTCTGACTGGTTCTAAATCAGTGTTCTTTCCACATCACTACTCGACCTATCCTTTCTATAATTGGAACTTAACAACAGGCAATAAATGTTTGTTAAAATGAGCACAGCTTTAGCCTGTTCCATTTGAGATCCCAAGTGGAATTTCAAATATTCTAATTCCACGATAATCATTATCATCAGCAACTGCTGTCTATTGGAGCACCTGTTACAAGCAAGGCAGTGAGCTCTTCTAAATCAAGCTGGTGTTCATGCTGACATCATAACACACTGCTGTCCTGGAAATCTGGATTCCATGTAATTTCTTTATCTGTGAATTTTGTTCATTAAGTGTATAATACTTTTCATATGAATAGATTCCAAAATCAGAAACCAGTTCTTTTTCAGCCCACATTCAGATGTGGTTATTGTAGCCATACACCATGGTTCTTGCTATCAAAGAATTCGTAGTTCACTTAGAGACACAGTATTTATGTTTGTAGATAAATAGACACAAAGTAAATGCATTTATGACATATCCAAATTTCGGGTGCAAACAATAAATAACATCAGAGTTTAGCAAACAGAGTGCTTAATGGACTAGAGGGATCAGAGAGGGTTTTCATGGTGGGAATGCCACTGAGCTGGGTCTGCAAGGTGGGAAGGCTTGAAGAAATGTCAGAAAAGGGGAGAGTGATGATAGGGATGCAGGTATAACAAAAGACAACGAGCATTTCCTTGTTCCAACATCTGTATTCACTGGATTCACTGGACAGTTTCTACATAATTTTGGCTTCAGAATGGACCACAAAGGGCTTTTTAAAAAAAAAATTTTTTATTTATTTATTTTTGGCTGCGTTGGGTCTTGGTTGCTGCGCACGGGCTTTCTCTAGTTACGACGAGTGGGGACTTCTCATTGCGGTGGCTTCTTTTGTCGTGGAACTTGGGCTCTAGCCACGCGGACTTCAGTAGTTGTGAAGTAGTAGTTCTTCACAGGCTCTAGAGCGCAGGCTCGGTAATTGTGGCTCATGGGCTTAGTTGCTCTGTGGCATGTGGGGTCTTCCCGGACGAGGGCTCAAACCTGTGTCCCCTACATTGGCAGGCAGATTCTTAACCACTGCGCTACCAGGGCAGTCCACAGAGGGCTTTTATATGGTGATCCTTGGTGCCTCAAATTCCCTTTGATGTTAAATATGTACACTTGTATATTTGATTTATAAAAAGGAAATAGTTTTTTCTCAGTTGGTGGAATACACAGTTGCAGAGATTGGAGAAGTAAATGCTACAGCTAGCTGGATCAGAGGCCTGGATAGAATTTTCAGCTATAATAAATTAGCAAGAATACATCAGTATAAAGAGAATTAAAGGTCATTCTTTAAGCTGAAAGTGTTATGAGAATGTACTTTATGATCAGTTTTCTAGCTATCCAAGTATCTGGAATAATTCATTCACCAAAATGTTGGTATTTTCTTTTTAAAAGAATTGCCTCTGTACTCCATTTTGCTATGTCTGTGGGGACCTGGCCTGAAATGAATGTATTATAGTGGCTCTCCCAGGTTTTTTATTCTGTTTTAAATGAAGTACCTTCTATTGGGCAGGATAATACAGGGTACCATGTGTTCGGCTATTGATAATAGAGGAGTTTTCCTGGGAGTTCCAGAACCCATTATTTGAGTCCAGCATTTCTGAATGTTTGCTCCATAGAGCATTAATCTCACAATATATGTCACAACAAATGGGTTCCATGCTCAATTAAGTTTGGGAAATGTCACTTATAAATTTGCAATGCACAGTAGCATATGCACAGCCTCTGGTAAGTCCTGTTGCAGAAAAACCTCTTAAACTTTGCTTAACTCAGTGTTTCTTAAAGTTACTTGACCACAAACAGTCCCTATTTCCTCCTCCACTTTTTCCCCCACCGAAGACGCCTGTTAGACTCAAGAATTAGGACTCAGGGGACTTCCCTGGTGGCGCAGTAGTTAAGAATCTGCCTGCCAATGCAGGGGACACGGGTTCGAGCCCTGGTCCAGGAAGATCCCACATGCCGCAGAGCAACTAAACCCATGTGCTGCAGCTACACAGCCTGCGCTCTAGAGCCTGCGAGCCACAACTGTTGAGCCCGTCTGCCACAACTACTGAAGACCTCGCACCTAGAGCCTGTGCTCCACAACAAGAGAAGCCACCACAATGAGAAGCCTGCGCACTGCAATGAAGAGTAGCCCCTGCTCGCTGCAACTAGAGAAAGCCCGCATGCCGCAACGAAGACCTAATACAGGCAAAAAAAAAAAAAAAAAAAAGACTCAGGAAGATGGGAGCCACTAGCTATTTTAAAGGAGAAAATGTAGTATAAGACATTGTCAATAGGTGTTGCAGTACTGAAAAAAACATGACAGAGAACACTGATGTATCTCAGAGATAATAACTGCAAGAAGGGAAGAGGTTAGAATTGTCATAACCTAGAAATTTGAAGGAGGGGTGCTGCAGAGTGGGGACTGCACCTCTGAGGAGGGGGCATCACCCAACGGCTGTTTTAGTTCAGGACCTGGAAGGCATAGCTCCCCATATCCAGGAGCTCAGCTAAGGGGGCTTTAGGAAGCTGGGGTTCTCCTGCTGTTGCTGATGAGCACGGTGTGATGAGGTTGGTTCTGAAAGTGTGAAAAGAAGCTTAACAAGGAAAACCATTGTTAGAACCAACTTCTGCTGCCTGGGGTGAAGGGTCATAGATGGAGCAAGCCAACAGGGACAACAGCAGACAAACAGGAATGAACAAGTCCCTTCCCCCTCCTCCTGCTTTCCAATTTCTCCATTGGCAGCATCCTCCATTGGCAGGATCTAATATAGAGCCAGCTGACAAAGAAGCAATGTGGCTTGTAGAGTCCCCACCCCAGTATAGAAAACTGAGTGTGGAACTCAAATAATAATAACAGTAATACATAAAATATTACATATTATATAGAATTATATGATGGCTTAGTAATTTAACTATTCACTGTCTACATACATCCTCCTATACATATTTGAACTCTTGTACTTTTTCCTGTCAAGATGCAAGTATTCTTCCTATGAATAAAGATGTTCGTATTCTCCCCAAAACGGATGCTCGAAGTCCTGTCAGTCATTGTCTCCACCTCTGGGAAATGTTAATTTTCCTCAAATTCAGTCATGGACCCATCAGAATATTTTGTAACTAAAGACTAAATTATAAAGTTATTAAACACCAATAATATTTGTATAAAATCATAAGAAAAAGAAGTAGAAAGGGAAAAATAAATTTGTTTAGAAACATTAAAAATTTGCTTGAAAATTTGTTAGGCAATATTATATTTTTAACTACAACTGCTTACTTTTTTCAAGGTTAACTTAGATATCAAGCTTCTAGATATTACTTGAGCCCAGTTATTTGTAGGATGGAGTAAAGTGGAGAGCTGCCAATTCCCCAGTGGATTTAAGCTGTGTAGATAACCAGTATACAAAATTTATTTAGGCAACACTTTTTTGCCTCATCCTAATCACAGTTATTTTAGCTAGAAATTTCCTCTTGTTAAGTAAAGGCATTTAAAATCTAGTATTGGCCAGAGTACCTCACAGTTATAAGCTTTCTCATTAATGATTGATCATGAATCCCAAACTAGAGATTTCCACTGGCGGCACTACTGATACTATTGATATGGAGAACCCTGGCAACAGACTTTGCAAAATGGCAGCTCTTGCACTAATTTGGGTGTCATAATGTTGTTTCTTACATCGGCAACAGCATTTAAAAACGTGAAACATGACCTTTGCAAGCACACCCTAGGTGTCCACAGCATTCTCACTTTATTTGGGGGACTAACAGATGCCTCAGCTTCTTTAATTAGCAGGCCAGCAACCAAGGAAGTAAGGAGAAAAGATATAATGAGATCGTAGAACTTGGTTTTAGCGCCTCACCTGAGAGAATGGTGCTGTCTTTTAAAATTGATCTCAAAGATTGTAGATTGTACAGAGCCCCCTTTCTTAATACACACAGGATAAATAGCACACAGCTCTGTGTTGGCAGTTTTAAGGGGCACAAATCCTAGTCTTTGGGACCTACATAGTGTCTTTTGGAGACAGATGTAAAGTTTTAGGTACAGTCAGGTAAAGTCATCGGTTATATGAATTTCCTGTCAGGAGCTTTAGGTTCCAAAACAACAATGGCTTTTAGACCTTTTGGATAAGACTGTGGTGCAAACAAAACAAAACAAACAGACCAAAACAAAAAAATTACTAGGGTGGTGGAGCCTCTAAAATGAGCACTTTATCTGAAAGGTTCTCTGATAGTGTAGACCCACATAACAGCTGAAATCAATGAGTTTTTAGGAAGGGAGGCAAGAGGACATAGGTGATTGAACACATAGAAGCTGGATCTGACTTAGTGCTTTACCCATCAATTGGTTCAGAATTTTTGGAGCTGGATTTTTGAATACTTTCCCCTGGATTGGGAAGTCCTAATCTGAGTTTAGAGGCCTCATATTCTGGGGAAGTTTCTAGCTCTTTTCTTACAATGTAACCTCAGGTCACTTGATCTTCCCTGGCTTAGATCAATACCCACTGAGGACCCAACTTGAGGGACCAGTGCTTGGGGTAGCTCATTGTCCACAGGGGTAGTGTGTCCACAGCCTGAAGTAACCTGTCTCCTAACTCATGCTTGAGTCTCACAGAGCTGGGGGTTGCTTGCTTAGTAAATAGCCATTATAGCATGTGTTTTAGCCTCTAGCCTCAGGATTCTGTTTCTGTCACTTCAGATTGTAGTGCAGGGGTTGCATGTGTCAGATCCAGTACCCCTTGTAAAAAATCTGGAATGAAATTAAACCTGAGTTAGGGATGGAGTATTTAGCGTTGTGCCTGCCATACAATAGGTGCTTGCTTAATAAGTATTGCTACTGCAGGGCACAGATTAGTTGTGATAAATGGCTAACAATCTAGAATAATCAGAAAGATCTGCAACCCACCAGACTCTTATCATAGTTCATAGCTGGTGAACTGTGATAAGGGGGTTGCAGGGGGTTGTTTGAACGTCCAGAGTTGGACAGAAGTTCTGTATCACAGGTCCCTTTCAACTTTCCTACCATAGATTGTTCGTAGTGAGGTCTTATCATCATTGAGCCACTTTCTCAGCCACCACAGCAAAGTGTTTTTGGTCCTCTCATATTTTTTTTATGTTCTTGGAGATTTCAGGCTGGCAGAGCAAATTGGAGAGAGAAAGTGTAAGCTGATTTTTTTGAAACTGGGATCTCTCATTTTGAGAACTATTTCAGGCTTCATTCTTCAATCATAAGTCTCTTCGGAGGTACTCAGTACTTTGGGCTTGTTCATAAAAGAAACATATTGAAAGAAATGACATACCCACCTGTGCTCATTCAGCTCACGAGTCTCTGTTTTTCTCTGCTTTTTTAAACCTTTTTTCACAGCCGTTGAATTAACAACGTATTGGGCACCCACTGGCCCTGTGCCTAGCCCTATGCTGGATATTGGAAATACAGTGATGAACAGGACAAAGTCCTTACCTAGTTGAGAGAAACAGACAATAGATGGCCATACATAGTGGTGAGGAATATAAAGTAAATCTACAGGGTGAGGTGACAGAGAGTGATTGTTGGGGATGTGCATGACTTCTGATACAGTGACAGGAAAAAATTCTGAGGAGGTAAAACCTGGGGTGAGATCTGGAGCTTGTGAAGGAACCAGCCATGTGAGGATCAGCAGGGGAAAGCTCCTGCCAGAAGGTAACAAATGCAGCCTCCTCCCACTCAACAGACTCCTCAACACATATAAGAAGCTCTTCTATAAGCCCATGTGAGAAGGATGGACGGGAGAAGGCTGGGAAATATCCTTTGGTCACCTGAAAATCCCTGCAGATGTAACTGGGGCTTCTTACTAATAGATGTGCTTTAAGTGCTCCATATACAGGCTGGGGACTGGATGATTTCCTTGAAATTTACCCCCATAGTCAAATTTTTCAAGAACTAAAAATAACGAATTGGTTATCTACCCACACGTGTTCTTTTGTAGCATCCAAGGACACTACCATAGCATGATGGATAATATTATGAGCTGTCTCTGTTATGTGATGAGTTGTGTTATAAAAATGAAGCAAAGTTTCGTCTTGGTGAAATGCTTAGCAGAGGAAGCAGTATTTCCAGTCTATTTAGGTCATTTTTTTCCACCCGTTTTTCAGCTCTGTTTTTTGCTTCTTGCACAGGTTAAGTACAGACAACATATTCTCTTAGAAAGAACATGGATCCCTGCTTGCTTATTACTGCTATGTAAGAGGGAAAGTTGGAGGGGAAGGCGTTCTGACAGCCATTTCTTAATCTTGGCACGCAGGCTAGTGTGAGGGACAGATACTTATGGGGTGTTATGTGGCTGGTGGAAAGGGATCCGGCAACAGCCACCTTTCCCTTGGCCCCTGTCTCCATGCCATGAGGTCTCAAAGACATAGATACAAAAGCTAGGTAAATGCATGATCTTTGTTACTCTTAAGGTGTTCAACCAAAATTGTTATAGTCTCCTGGAGACCTAGACTCACCCACGTGGTAGCCTCTTGTTTCTCATTGCACTTTATTCCTATTCAGCTGTGACGGGGCTATATTTCTAGTCCATTTGCTAAGGCTGGAGGCAGGCTTTTTTGGTTTAGAACATGTCACGTAGGCTGTGGTGGTCTCCTTGGGGCTCTCTTCCTCAGGCCCAAACGCAGGCCTGGGTAGCTCTTACTCTGTTTGTGAGAAAGGTCCAAGCATTGGGGAAAGAGGACGTATTTCTACCTAAGGGCCAGTGTAGAGCTAGTCTAATTTGCTCAACCCGTGCCTCTTCAGGTGAATGACTCCCAGGGGGCGGAGCTTTGCCAGCAGAGGTAGATTCACCCCAATGCTAATTCAGTTTGAGCTTCAGTTGCTTGAGCTTTTTCTAAATAAATATTCACTTTCATGTCTAATTTCAAATTTGAAATTCTTTATTCTTTTTCTTGGAGTGCTCCCCAAATTGTGTAAGATTTAGGTCCCACAAAGCTGGCGCCTGCTCCTGGGTACTGGTGGGGCTGCCACAGGAAGCCACTGAGGGCCAGCCCTTTGAAAACATGCAGGAACTGAGAGGAAGAGCGTCTATGGTTGTAAAATTAAACTACTTGCAATGCCAAGGCCAGGGTCCAGTCAGTCCTACTGTAGGGTCCTTTAAAAAGCACAGCATAAGGAGGGGTGACTAGTTGCAAAAATAGAATAGAGAACTTCTGTGTATTGTCCACCCAGATTCCCCAGTTGTTAACATTCTACAACATTTGCTTTATCATTCTTCCTCTCCCTCTTCCTCTCTCTTTCTTACACACACACACACACACACACTCTCTCTCTCTCTCTCTCTCTCTCTCTCTCTCTCTTCCTTTTTTCCCCTCATCCATTCAAGTGTGGGTAGCAGACAAATGACCCCTAAACACTTCAGTATATATTTATTAAACAAAAGACATCCTCTAACAAAGCTACAGTGTACCCATCAAAGTCAGGCAATTAACACTGATTTTATGCTAATATATTATTCAGAGATTTCATTAAAATTTTACCCATTTTCACAATGATGTTCTTTTCAGGTTGAGAATCCAAACCACAATCGTATATTGCATTTAGTCATCATCTCTTTTCAGTTTATTTCAATTTGGGACAGTTCTTCAGTCTTTCTTTACCCTTCAAGGCCTTTGTAATTTTGGTGTCTAAGCCAGTTACTTTGAGAATGTCCCTAAATTTGGGTTTGTCTGATTCTTCCTCAGGATTAGAGTCATATAATGAATTTTTTCCTAGGAACACCACAGAAGTGAGAGTATGCACATGATGTTAATTTGTTCTATTACTGGGGATGGTAATTTTTTCACTTGGTTAAGATACTATCTGTCAGATCTTTCTGCTGTAAAATTAATTAGTAAGTGTTTTGTGGGGTGCTACTTGGAGATTATGTAAATATCATGCTCCTCATCAATTTTTTACTCACTGGCTTAAGCATTCATTGATGATTCCTGCCTAAATCAATTATTACCGTGAAGATAGCCAAGTAAGTTTTTCTAATTCCATTATTTCTTCTACATTTATTAGTTGACAGTCTACTATAAGGTAGGCTTTACCCTATTTACTTACATATTTATTTATATTTGTATGGATCCATGGATTCCTATTTTATTCAGTATGTTATAATTCTGTACTGTCATTATTTATTTTAATGCTCAATTTGTCCCAGACTTGGCTAATGGGAGCCCCTTCAGTTTGGCTCCTATATCCTTTTGGCATGTCCCCATCATTCTTTGAGATCTCCCTTATGTTCCAGCACAAGATAGTCTAGGCTAATTTGTACTTTTCTTGTTCCAGCCCTGGTATCAGCCATTTCTTCAAGGATGCCTGGTTCCTTTTAGTGTAAAATGGTATTTAAAAACCAAGATCTAGGGGTTAGGTGTGCTCATTGCTATGGAGGTGTTGAGCAGAAAGGTAGATAATAGATGTATGTATATACATTCACGTACACACATCTATAGTAATTTCTATATTTTTCTATCCATGTATATTAAAACCATTAGTTTATACAGATACCTCCAATTGCAACCCAACATCAAACGTTTTATTCTGGCCTTCCTCTTTTCCATACTTGAAGACAGTATGAATCTTGTCTCCCATTATCCCCAGTCCCTTATTTTCTCAGTGCCTTGTATGTAATTGTCTCAGTCCCTTGCATGTAATGAATCTCCAGATCATGTGTGCTATCTCCTTAGCTCTGTGCTACTGACTCGCTCCAGCTGAGAAGTACCATCCCCACCACATACATACCTATTGAGAGTTCCCCTGTTCTGTTCCATCCCCAATAGGACTTAAACCAAGAGCTACCCTTCTTCTGGCCCTGATTGGTCACTTTTAGAGCTCTCCACTGGCCCAGCATGTGTCTGACCCCAGCCCCCACTGTCTGAAAGTTCTCCCCCAGCCCTGGTTGCATGTAAGCCAGGAGGTGCCTTTAGCACCAATGAGGCATCCACCAAGAATTGAGATGTCTCCCGCCTCTTTACCCTCACATGTGCAGGCTGAGAATTCTCCATGGTCTTGGTGGCTTAGTGGTCTAGAGTAACTCCCGAGCCTCGGAAGTGTGCCAACTTATGCTGCTTGGGTACTGGACAGAGGTTTAATACCTGAAACTGATCAGTAAATTATTGATCAGGGAAGGGAGGTTAAACTGATTATGGTTGGAGGTAATTATGACAGAGAAGTAAAACTATTTCATGCTTACATCTGGTGCTGATCATTTGCCTGCTTGCTCTCAGATCTATTCCCCCACTCTTCCCCTGCTCTGTATTACAGGCAACTACATATCCCAGGCACTTTGCCAACTGGCTTCCAACTAGTTTTGTCCACTGGGAGGCACTATAAGACAGGAGAGCAGGTAGAAGAAGCCAGGGTAACTCCATCTTTCCCTTCTACCTTGGGCAGTATCCCCATCAGTGGCTATTTCTCCTCTATGATATCAGTTTCTGTTAGACTTGTCATGGTTCTACATTCTGCCAGTTGACTTATACTCCTGAGTTCCAATACCACTACCTTTTCCATTTGTCCTACCTGCCCCAAGAGTGGCAGTAGCCTCCTGCTATTTCTAACTTCTTGATTGCCATCTTTCTGGTTCTCAGTTCTTCTGTAACCCATGTAACCAATTCCCTGAATTAGATTCCTTCTGCTTTAAACACCTAGAGTGTTTTATGCTTTCCTAACTTAACCCTTAAAATTGCCCAACAAGTTGATTCTCCCTAATAAATTTGTAACAGAAGACTGGAGCTACTGTAGCCAACTTTTTCCCATTTGGGGAAAGTTTGTCTGAGAATGAGACCCACACAAAGGAGATGGAGCCAGAAGACATGAAGAAATAGATCCTGGTGACTTTAAATAAGACCTTGATCAACCATTGCCTGAAGCCAGTAACCCCTGGACTTTCCAGTTACTTGAACCAATCAAGCCACTTTTTGTTTTAGTCACAGTTGTTACGTTTCTGTTTAGGTATCTTGACTGTCAAATTAATTACAAATTATAGGCCATTTCCTCTTTGATCCATACAGGTGACTCAGGTTCAATTTGAAAGTTGCATATCGTGATGGAACATATCTCATTGTGTGATTTACTTATTTATATTCTTAAAAGAGATTTTGTTACAGCCTCTCTTGTATGTTGGTCTTTCTGTCTTTCAGTGTGTGATTCCCCTTTTCTTTTCTGAGCTGCCATATTCTGACAGGGTCTCATATATACACTATATCACTGGAAGGGACAAAATAAAAAATTCATGTCATCTGCATGACAGACCTGAAAAACTAGCCTCTCATTTAAATATTGCAAAAAATTGAGTTATATGCTACATAAGTGACAGGAGAATGGGGCTCTTAATCTGTGTGAAAGGAAATTGGATTCAAGTTGTTTTATCTCTTGCAGATGTTCAACATTATTTTTGTCAGCTAGTAGTTAAGTTGAAGAGAGACATCTTTCTCAGAATAGAAACATGAAATAATAATGTCCTCCAGCATCATCTCATCATGTTAAGCCATGAGATGGATGATATCCTGATGTGAAAAGATGCAAATGATACTGAGTTTTGAAGTATTTGTTGGGAGTGGAGGAGAGACTGAAGTTTTGTTCTACAGTATACTGTTTATGCATGAAAAAGTTAAGGAATCCCAGAGAATCTTTGTTAATAAAAAAGGCAGGGGTATGGTGGGGGAGGGAATGTAGGCCACAGTTTCCTAAGAGATTTATTTTGGACAGGAATCCAGTAAAGATTTAGGTTTAAAATGTTCCTGCAGAAAGTTGGAACTAGCATGGCTGAGGACTCAGTGTCCTTGGAGGCTGAGTCCAGATTGTGTTGCTTAGATTTTCTATGATTTTACTCATGACACGAAGGATATAAGGCTTCTTACGGTGAATTAGTCATGGGTGTGCTGTGGCCTCTCGCCTTCTTTACCCTCTTCAGTAAGTGGGATAGTTTCTCTCTCCTGACGTAGGTCTATTTATCACCCTCTGCGGCTCTCAGTTCTCATACCTGAGTCATTACATGCCTTCCATCTACAAGTTCAGCCCTATCCTGAGTTAATCCAGACAAGTCGGAAAGATATCTTAGCAGCCTAGACCACTGAGATCTATGATTAGATGCGCTGCTTGAGACATGCTAGCTGGTAGGTTGGAGGGACTTTATGGAGCACCTCTGAGCCCTGGAATTTGGGGCTTCCTGTAGAGAGTGAGTTGCTGTCTGAGTTCTCCTGTCTGACACTGTACTGCATAAACTAGGACTGGAATCCTAGTCAGCTTGGCTGGGGCCATGAAGCCTCAGGAGAGTGATAGAGTCTGCCCCCTCTACCAGCCCCCACAGCTGTTCTCAAAGGACCAGGCATATTTCTGGGTTGATTTCTTCAGGCCCCAGGCTGCCTTGCCCAGCCTCCCCTTGCCACCCAGCTTCTCTCCATCTTCTGTGTTGCTGATGTGTCAGCATTTCACACATCTTATTAGTGACTGTTCTGACATGTGCCTCAGGACTTTGGATCCTCCCTGGAGTATACCCAAGCATTAGAACATATTTAACCCATGAATGAATTACTTTCTACTTTCATCCTAACTCCTAGTCTTCATTAACACATTTTAAAATGTTACCATGGCTTGATTTGGGATGTATATTATAAACGGCATTTTTAATAATATTAGCAAGATTAACAAGATTCTGTGCTAAGAACTTTACATTCATTATTTAATTCACACATGCAGCAAGATATTTATTTCATCAGTTTCTGGATGAGGAAAGCATTCCTAAAAGGCTAATTTCTCTCAGATCATACAGAGATGGAATTACAATCCATGTCTGTTTGATGTTAAAGTTTATGCTTTTAACCATGATACTATCCTGACTCAAACACTGGGCATGTGATTTATACTTTTTTAATAATAATTCATAGTTTGAGGGTGATCTCACTGTTGGTTGAAATAAATATGTTGGGTTTCTACTTTGTTTAATAGGAAGAAATGGGGCAGGAAGTGGGAATGGTAATAAAAGAGGTTATTTATTTAAATTTTATGGTACATTAGCATTTATAAAGGCCTAAAATAATGCAACAAGAACAGCTCATGTATTATCTACTGCATGTATGCTCGTGCACACACCCCCATCCACACGCCACATAGGTTTATATGTACACATGCTATTTTTGAGGGATAATTATATACTGGGTGCTTTATATAAATTATCTGCAGTTTTTGACTCAGGTTTCCCAGAAAGTAGAGCAGAGCATGAGGCAAAGAATAAAGCACTGATAATTTATGTTGAGGTACAAACTCAGGGCAGCAAAAGTGATGAAACATAAAAGCGAGGTAAGAGAAGTTGTGAAGCAAAGCAAAGTGACTACACTGACTAGTGCCTTGTAAGAGCCATGGAGAGACCAGGCAGGCCACTCAGCAGGTGTGTCTGCAAGATTGTGTGGGGCTTTTCTGGAAAAACTCTGTGAAGAAATCTCACCTCAGAGCAGTTGACTGAAGAGCGGAAGGTAGGGCAATTTACTTCCCAGTATCTCTCCTATCTCTGTTTTTCCACTGGTTAAAGTTTTTCCAGTTGAGAGTTAATTTCCTCACACTTCAGTAGCTGCCAGATCCCAGATCTTGGAGTACTGCATTTCATTCAAACATAGAAATGGAAGGGAGACTGAGCAACTCTGGGCATATGGCTGGTTGGCCCAACTGTGTAGAGGTAGTCAAGGAGGAGGCTCTCCCAGGGCAAGTAAATTGTTGGTCCTCCATGGGAGGCAAAAAGGTAGAGGCTGTCTAATGAGGTGTATAACATTTATGGTTGATGTATCTGCTTATAATTCACAGCAACCCTCAGAGGTATTTTATTTCTCAGTTTACAGCCGAGGAAATAGGCTAATTTGCCCCAGATCTCATAATAGTGAGCAGTCAAGCCAGAGTTTTGAATTCGGATCAGTTTACTTTCAAATTCTATGCTTTGTCTAGTATGCTACTTAGATTTTCCTGCATGCGTTAATTTAATTAAAAAATGATAATAATACAGAGTTCTTGTGGAAAATCCTGAAAATATAGTTATTCATAATCTATAGACCGAAAAATAGTCGTTTAAAAATCTTTTTAGTTTTTTATAATGTTTTTATCTTTTCTACAATATTTTTACTTAGTTGAGATGATAATGCAAATATTATAGTTTAGGCTCTTGTCATTGATCAGTATATCCTCTGTCAATATAAACTATTATTATTCCATAAAAGTATCTGGATGTAGCATAATGTGCCTTGGAAGAAGTAGGTCTGTGATCCATTGTCTCCCTTTACTGGGGTGAGGGAGTATGCTCCTAGGTAAGAAGGATGGCAAGTAAACTGGACTAATCTTGTAAATACTAATTTACAGACTAATTTACTAATGGCAAACCTCCCAACAAACTAAATGATTTTGCAGACAGAAGAGTCCTTATCCATGGAATGCTTTTAGCAGAATGAGCTTTGTGTCTAAGATTTCTTAGGTAAACAAACCTGGAATCTTCGGATTTATGGGGCGTGGCTCTCTGGAAAATGTCGTGTGAACTACGTAAATATCTGAGTAGAAAATGGAGATGATTCAGATGTTTCCAGAACTAAGTAGCTCCTTCTGGGTAAGCAAAGTGGTTCCATACCTTTCTTAGAGGCCTCATCTATTATGTTGGACCAGAGCACCTTTGATACAGGAAGAATACAGGGAATTGTATGAGGGGTTGTGAACCTCTCCCCATTGTACCTGTGCCGCTTCATTACTTGCATCTTTGAAATTATTGGTAAAGCTTGGTAGTAGATAAGATGTTTTATGTGTGAGTCATATTTGACAACGGATTTTTGTTGTGTCTTGTGCTATCTCAATTCATAATTATGTCCTCACTAATGACGTTTCAATCATATAATAATGTTTTGTAACTTTAAATACTACTGAAATGCACAACTCTGACCAAATCATTGTATATGTTTTATATCATATCTTTTGAGTGATTCCAAGAGAAGGACTTTGCTGTTCTATACTACTTAATAGCTACACAAGGAAAACCTCAGCAATAATCTAGTGCCATGCCTCCTGTTCTTGCTACTGCAAGGAGAAAGAGAAGGATCAAGGGGAAAAGAGGAAAAAACGGGAGAAAGAAGTAGGATTAGAAGGAATTATCACTAGACTCTTCTATAAGCCAGGGATCTCTCTTCACTCTCTTGAGTAATTGCTCCTGCTGAAATCCTTCCATTCTTAGTTCTGGTCCCAAAATCCTATTCCTGCTCCACACCCTGGCATCCTGGAGGGAGCAACTAAACTCTCCCAGATTCTTCTTATGATGATTACCTCCTGATACAGCTACTGGAGAAACCTTAAGCAGCTTGGTGTTTGAACAGGGGAGATACATTGCTGATATTGCAAATTGGAACTGGTGGTTTTACAGCACATCTAGGGTTCTTAATCCGGGGTTCACAGAGAGAATTTGGTGGGGGAAGAGGGTCAATGAATTTGGAAGGGAAAAATTACACGTTTAATTTACTAATCTCTAACAACAACAACAACAAAAGCTCTACTTCTCTAAAAGAAGCAAGTTGCAGTGGTGTGACATCCCCCTTACTGAGAACTCTGTGGGGGCTTCTCTGCTAATTTGTTTTTCTATCATTTAATAAGAGTGGTCCCTTGTCCCCTTTATTTATTGTTCACAGTTTCCTATGGGGAGGAGCAGCATCTGATGTAGTGGAAGAACACTAGTCTGGGGATCAGTTAGTCTAGGTACTAACCTTTGCTCTTGTCATTGCTAAACTGAAGGGTTGCACTCTGTGGTCTTCATCCCTTCCACTTTGCCTTCTAGGAAGTTTTGAACGTTAGTGAGAAATGCTGTTAAATAATTTAAATGTTTCATTTCTAGACAGAAAGTTATAATAACCCCACCACCACCAACACACATACCCCTAAAATTTAGATGCATTGATAAAGTAGAAAACTAGCCATGGGAAGCTTGGCATATAATCTAATCCTTCCTCATCCATGTCCCCCAACCTTTCTAGAGTGTACTTCTAGGTAGTACAAGCTGGCCTCAGAAAAATACCACCTAGCCAGTTTCTTACAGGTGAGGCAGTCAGAGGTATGGGTGGAGAGGGAGACCTGGAGAATGCTCTGAACTGTGATAGCCAATATTAAGCAACAAGATACCCCTAATGTAGTCTGCCAGGGGGTTCTGTGTGATTGTCCTCTAAGCTGGGCACAGGGATACTGCTCTCCCTCTCCCTCTCCCTCTCCCTCTCCCTCTCCCTCTCCCTCTCCCTCTCCCTCTCCCTCTCCCTCTCCCTCTCCCTCTCCCTCTCCCTCTCCCTCTCCCTCTCCCTCTCCCTCTCCCTCTCCCTCTCCCTCTCCCTCTCCCTCTCCCTCTCCCTCTCCCTCTCCCTCTCCCTCTCCCTCTCCCTCTCCCTCTCCCTCTCCCTCTCCCTCTCCCTCTCCCTCTCCCTCTCCCTCTCCCTCTCCCTCTCCCTCTCCCTCTCCCTCTCCCTCTCCCTCTCCCTCTCCCTCTCCCTCTCCCTCTCCCTCTCCCTCTCCCTCTCCCTCTCCCTCTCCCTCTCCCTCTCCCTCTCCCTCTCCCTCTCCCTCTCCCTCTCCCTCTCCCTCTCCCTCTCCCTCTCCCTCTCCCTCTCCCTCTCCCTCTCCCTCTCCCTCTCCCTCTCCCCCCCCCCCCCTCTCCCTCTCCCCCCCCCCCCCCCCCCCCTCCCCTCCCTCTCCCTCTCCCCTCCCCTCCCCTCCCCCCCCCCCCTCCCCTCCCCTCCCCTCCCCTCCCCCCCCCCCCTCCCCCCCCCCCCTCCCCTCCCCTCCCCTCCCCTCCCCTCCCCTCCCTCTCCCTCTCCCTCTCCCTCTCCCTCTCCCTCTCCCTCTCCCTCTCCCTCTCCCTCTCCCTCTCCCTCTCCCTCTCCCTCTCCCTCTCCCTCTCCCTCTCCCTCTCCCTCTCCCTCTCCCTCTCCCTCTCCCTCTCCCTCTCCCTCTCCCTCTCCCTCTCCCTCTCCCTCTCCCTCTCCCTCTCCCTCTCCCTCTCCCTCTCCCTCCTCCCATCTTAGACACGGTGGCTGAGTAATACTGTGGGCAGACAGAGAGTGATGTCCATTCCTAAAAATTTCTCAATGTATCTCTTTGATTTCATACTTTTTTTATATATATATATATTTTTTATTTTTGGCTGTGTTGGGTCTTCGTTTCTGTGCGTGGGCTTTCTCTATTTGCGGCGAGCGGGGGCCACTCTTCATCACAGTGCGCAGGCCTCTCACTGTCGCAGCCTCTCTTGTTGCGGAGCACAAGCTCCAGACGCGCAGGCTCAGTAGTTGTGGCTCACGGGCCTAGTTGCTCCGTGGCATGTGGGATCCTCCCAGACCAGGGCTTGAACCCGTGTCCCCTGCATTGGCAGGCAGATTCTCAACCACTGCACCACCAGGGAAGCCCTGATTTCATACTTTTTTATTCTTAAAAAAGAGCAATTAAAACATTAGGTAAAGTTAGTTTTATGTGTTGCTGAGATACGTTAGGAATGGGGAGGGAACACTAAAACTCATGGGCTAAAGTAATTGTTTTCACTGCCTTCATTCTTCTCCTGTGTTATATACCTTGACTTTTAGGGTACTCACCCACAAATAGAGTTCTCAGTAGTCTCTTTAAAAACCTTCGATGAATGCTCTAACCTCCAGGTTGAGGGGAGATCCCAAAGATGAGGTAAAGAAGAGAGCAGTGCCCACAGAAGTTCCTGTCGGCCTAAAGCTAAGGGGAGAAGTGCCCCAAGACATGGGAAATAAAGATTGACTGTGAGTATGTGATTCGTACCACATTTTTCAGCAAATTCACATGATTTTTTAAAATCACAAAACCAGTGAGCCGGACTTCCCTGGTGGCACAGTGGTTAAGAATCCCCTGCCAATGCAGGGGACACGGGTTTGAAACCTGGTCTGGGAAGGTCCCACATGCCATGGAGCAACTAAGCTCGTGCGCCACAACTACTGAGCCTGCACCCTAGAGCCCGTGAGCCATGACTACTGAGCCCGTGTGCCACACCTACTGAAGCCTGTGCACCTAGAGCCTGTGCTATGCAACAAAGAGAAGCCACCGCGATGAGAAGCATGTGCACTGCAATGAAGAGTAGCTCCCACTTGCCGCAACTAGAGAAAGCCCGCATGCAGCAACAAAGATCCAGGGCTTCCCTGGTGGTGCAGTGGTTGAGAGTCTGCCTGCCGATGCAGGGGACATGGGTTCGTGCCCCGGTCTGGGAAGATCCCACATGCCGTGGAGCGGCTGGGCCCGTGAGCCATGGCAGCTGAGCCTGCGCGTCCGGAGCCTGTGCTCCGCAACGGGAGAGGCCACAACAGTGAGAGGCCTGCGTACCACAAAAAAAGAAAAAGATCCAACACAGCCAAAAATAAATAAATTTATTAAAAAACAAAACAGTGAACCATTCAGAGATTCAAAGATAATAATAATAGTAATCAGAATGGAGCCCTATGGGTAGATTCTGCCAAAATAATAATAATAATAATGAGAGTGAAGTTGGGAAGAGAGAAACAATTTTCTTTTCTTTTCTTTTTTTTGCGGTACGCGGGCCTCTCACTGCTGTGGCCTCTCCCATTGTGGAGCATAGGCTCTGGACGCGCAGGCTCAGCGGCCATGGCTCACGGGCCCAGCCACTCCGCAGCATGTGGGATCTTCCCAGACCGGGGCACGAACCCGTGTCCCCTGCATCGGCAGGCGGACTGTCAAACACTGCGCCACCAGGGAAGCCCGAGAAACAATTTTTTTTAAGTTGATGTAAAACATATACCACAGAGAAATTATCTATAGAATAATAGAAAGGATACAAAGAAATTGTTCTTAGGGTCTCAAAGAGGTTGCCCATAACAAAAATTAGTCAGAGAAAAAGATTTCAAAGAAGCATAAAAAGTTCAAAGAAAAATTAAAAAGCAGTAGGAAAAGATGGGAAAGGAATTAAAGAAATGGAAGAGGAAAAACAACACAAAGAATAAATGTGACTGAAAACACATGTATAGTGGCAAATATGACAACATCACCCAAAATGAAATGGAAAAGAACAAAGACATAGAAGAGATTATAGACAAGGTACTGGATATGGAAGAAAAACAAAGGCGATCCAGTATATACTAATTGACATTTCTGAGAGAGAGAGAATAGAACAGATGGAACAGAAATGATTTCGATACTATAAAAGAAAACAGTTTCCTTCAGTAAAAGCCTGAATCAGCACATTGAAGCACGATCCAGTAAAGATCGGCACCACACAGCCAACACACAGCCATATCCTTAAAAAGTTACTGGATATGAGATAAAGGAAGATTTATATGGGCATGAAGAAAAGAAATTAAGTCACAGAGAAGGGGAAAGTCTGGCTGACTTCAGACTTCATAGCAAGATTCAATGCCAAAAGATGGTGAAGGGATGCCAATAAAGTGTTACTAAATAATTTATTAACTATGCAAGTTCAAATCTAAAGGCAACAGATAATCTCGATAATGCAAATACTTAGGCAGTACAGTAGATAGGAGTCCTTGGAAAAAATAAGTCCAGTGGATCAGGAGATGATTCAGAATAAATGTAACCAGTTTATTGAATAGGTTGAATTTGAAATATCCAAATATAAAATCTTTCTTCACATTCTCCAAAGTCTTTAGACTGTCCTAGTCAAATCTTCCTTTCTTGCTCTTTTAGCAATATCTTGGTCTGATCCCATCACTTTTCTGGTAATTTCAAGTATTCAAAATCCAATAAGGCTGCTTCTATCTCTTATTCAATTTAACTCTCATTTTCTTTCCACTCCAAGGTTGGGCACCTATGGCAGATGATGGGTACCAAAATATGTCTCTTTGGCATATGAATTATTTTGAGCTAACTGCCAACCGAGAACCAGCAGATGTAGGAAAAGCTCTTTACCTCCCTCCCCTAAAAATAGAGCACAGATTTTCCCTTTTGCAGAGGAAATTTACATTTGTAAAGGAAATTTCCATTTGTAAAGATGTCTCTGTACCAGGAAGAGATCTACTCCCAGAGACAACTTTTATCACCTGAGAACCTTATCTGCATAAAAAGACAGCTCTTGTTTCTTATTCCTGTAACCATTCCTGCTCACCCCAGAGGCTCAAATCCCACTTTGTTTAGCCTAACATGGTATATAAGCCTCAGTCATTTGGCCACTTCCTTGAGCCACATTATACTTTGTGAGCTCCTGTGCATAGTACATAATTAAAACTATTGTTTTCTCTTCTCATTCTGATTTTTTTTGTTTCTTGGTTTTGGCCATGCTGTGTGGGATTTCAGTTCCCTGATCAGAGATTGAACCTGGGATTGAACCCGGGATTGCACCTGGGCCACAGCAATGAAAGCACCAAATCCTAACCACTAGACCACCAGGGAACTCCCTTCTTATTCTGTCTTTTATCAGTTTTATTTTGGGTTCCAGCCGTTGAACCTAAGAGGGGAGAAGAAAAATGATTTATCCTCCCCTACACAGAGATCCTTCTTCCTTCTGTCATCTCCCTTCCTTACACTCTCTTTCTTATGAGTCCTTTTCTCCTCTGTTGTGTTGTAGTAAGAAGAAGAGATGGGGGGAAGAGGGGGTGAACATCATTTAGATGGTGCCTTTGGGTGTTTTTTAGGTTGTTGTTGCCTCTGACTTATTCTGTGTGAGAGAGGTCCAAATGCTGGTGTTCTCCAAAGGGTTATGTGTGAGTTCTTGGGGGTCCTTCAAGAACATTCCCTCCCAGACAAATGGCTGGTTCTCTGTCAAGACCCCTCTGACTCCAGCTGAGCTCCCACCTCTGGGAGTCTACTCCACAGCCTCCAGCTGCTGGAATCCTCTTGTCTGGCAGGCTGTCCTCTTAGATATGGTGCTACTGAGGTGGCTCAACCTGACTACCTCGTGGGCACCTGACCTGCAGGAAACTCATGCCTCTTGCCACTAAATATCTAGAGTATATGTTGTTTCACCATCACCTGCACTCTCTGCCTTGCTTTCTTTCTCCAGATCTCTTTTTTGTCAACCTCAGTTAGGTACAGAATGGAAGATCAGCAAGTGTGCAGATGCCTAAAGAGGATTGAGAGCCCTGTCTCAGATTTTTTCAGGCACCACAAGTCTCTACTAGTGATTCTTACATTGGTCCCTCATTTGGCTTGCTGTGTGTGTGTGTTTTGAGGGGGAGTGCAGAAGAGGAAAATCCTCCTAGCTGATCCCCACAATCTTCCTTGAGTTCTTGTCTTCTGCATATGTAGGCTGGAATGGGAGATGATAGCAGGGTCAGAACTGCCCTGACTCTTCAAAGTTCTAGGAGGGGTGTGTCTGGGGTTCCTTGGTACTTCTCTCTAGAATGTAGGGGTGCTTTATTTCCATGTACAATTTAGAAGTTTTATCTCTAATTCTGGAGGAGTCCCATTGACATCTGCTTCATGAACTCAGGAATAAAGAGAGAGCTGTGATAAAGGCCGGGGTGGGGGGTAAACCTGGATTTATATTAATAGGTTCCTAATTGTTATCTGAAGGGGGGAACCATTCCAGGGCCTGAGAGTGGGCTCTTGTCTAACACTAGGAAATGAATTATCTGAGGAGACACACGTACTGACAAACCAAAAGACTATTGGGAAGGGGCACCTGGGCAGAGAGCAGCAGGGTAAGGGTGTTGCAGGAAAGAAAGTGGAGCCAGAGAGGATGGTCACATCCCAGGTTTCAGGAGAGTCCCTGGGATGGCCGCTGAGCGTGTGTTGTTGCCTTCGTGCAGGAAAGAATTCAAGAGTGAGCCATTGTAAAGTGAAAGAAGGTTTATTCAGGGAGAAATACACTCCATAGACAGAGTGTGGGCCATCTCCCAAAGCAAGAGGCACCAGGGTGTGGGGTTGTCAATTTTCATAGGGGTGAGTAATTTCATAGGTAATTTCATGAGTAGGAGGAGTATTCTAGCTATTTGGGGGAAGGGGTGGGGATTTCCAGGAATTGGGCCACCGCCCACTTTTTGACCTTTTATGGTCGGCCTTGGAACTGTCATGGCGCCTGTGTGGGCTATGTCATTCTTTTAAACGTTGTGCCCTACCCGCTTCCTGTTTCAAGGGAACCCAGGAGACTGTTCTGCCATGTGGCTCATAGTCTCGGGTTTTCTGGTAATGGGGTTAGCCTTCCAGGTTGTCTCTGGTCAGTCATCTTGCTTGTGCCCATATTTCATCTGACACAGGGTCCTTCCTGGTGGTGTGTGCATCTCTAAGCCAAGATGGATTCCAGCCTGAGGGTTTCTGAGAGGTGGACAAGACATATTAGGACCTGGTGTCTCCTTCCTCCTTTTGGTCCCTCCCATATACTTCCAGTTACTTTTACAAGACATATTATGCGCTGGCATCTCCTCGCTCTTGGCCCCTCCTGAATTAGTTGGTTAGTTTTCAGTGGCAGCACCACGTTCCTTATTGGGACCTCCTGTTGTGAGACAACTTGTGCAGATGGTTATTATTGTGCCTGGCCAAGGTGGGTGATTTCAGGCAACGATTCCCTAACAAAATGTGTTTTAAATCTTGAAAACGGAAAAATAATGGCTAACCAATGTTGGGAGATGGAAGGAGGAAATGTAGAAGGGATTAAAAGTGTCAATTTTTTCATCTTTCATGGCAAGGAGTAAATAGATATTGTTCAACATCGAATGGTATGGTTCTGTCAATGTTTTTCCCCCTTAATTCTATTTCTTTTTTATTAAACCTTGGAGTAGCAGTTCTCACCTAGAGATGTTTTTGACCCACCTTCCCAGGGGCATTTGGCCCTGCCTGGAGATATTTTTGGTTGTCTCACTGGGGGAGGATGGTGTTTCTACTGGTGTTTTGTGGGTAAAGGCCAGGGATGCATCTAAAAATCCTAGGAAGGGATTAACAGCCCACCAAAGTGACATGAAAATTACTTTAAAATGAAAACATCTGAACAGCTGGAAGAAGAAACATTACCTAAACTTAAGCAGAGCCTCCTGAAAATACAGCTGCCATCGATCCTTTCCTGAGGGAGTTTCCTATTCTGGAAAAGACTGACTCTTAGCAACAGTTGCCTATTGGCATCAAAAAGCCCAATAGGCTCTATCATACTTTCCCACTGATGCCCAACCCCCTCTCCCTTTTTGTTATGTTGGTACATAAACCTTTACCTCTGGCTCTTCAGTGTGTTACTCATTCCTGAGTGCTCCCAAGTGCATGTGTAAATACACCCCAACTTTTTTCCTGTTAATCTGTCTACTGCCAGTTAATTTGCAGGCCCCCTAACATTTGAACCTAAGTGGGTAAAGTTTTCCTTTCAACACCTACCATGCACAGACCGTCCCCCACCCCCGGTAACAAAGAGACATATTTTAAATATTAAAATAATTTGTTGGGGAGAAAAGTTTTTCTGAAGTTCAGTAATTTATTCAAAATTACTACAGAACATTTTTGCTGTGAAAGTGAATGAAATAAAACAACACAAAAATATATAGCTCTTATACTGTGATCTTGGTTTTGTAGGATTATGCCTATTTCTTCTATCTATATATGTACATACAGAGGTGTTTGGAATGGTGTTCTCAGAATGAAAAATGATGGGTATTTACAGGTAGTAGAATTTGGAGTAATTTTTTTTTCTCTTTGCATCTTTTCTTCCTCCTTGATCACTTAAAGTTTATTTTTCGATAATGTTTACAAAAGCAATGGATTTTCTCTTCTTTCCTACAAGAAAAGCAACAGCAACAATAGCAAAACCTTTTCAGTGGATCTCCTTGTGGCTCAGGAGAAAAGTCCAGTTTGTCTCCTCTGTCCCTGGTCCACACTAAAATAGAACGACACAGATATCAGTAACCGAGGCCAACAACACATGTGTCTATGATTGGAGAACGTCTTGGGGGCTGCGTGAAATGAGCTTTCCGTGCTGAAAGGAGCAGATCAGTCTTACTTTAACCTCATTATTCTTGCTCTCCTCCATTTTCAAGAGCAAAAACATACATTGAGAAATAATGCCTCTGAGTATGTGTTCGTTAATAAAACTTCTCTTCCACCGTTACCTGCTATTCAGGTGAGGGTCTGTTTGTGCTCAGGGGATTGTCTCACTGCCTGCTTCATTTTGCTGGTTGTGATCCTTTGCTCAGGCAATGGAGACAAGCCATGAGGTGGAGGGAGGGGAGAGGCCTCTCTCGCACAGTTTGCTGCCCTCTTTCGCGAGGGAACAAAGCTCTTTCATCTCTGCATCTCTTACTTGCACGAAAGTTGCAAAAATTATTTTGTCTAAAAAATTTCCTTGAATAATTTCCACTGAGTACCTGAAACAATAGCCCTTTTTCACTTTCAAAAGCACAGAAAAATAAGTAAATCTCCTTTCTTTATGGGCACCAAAGCCAAGCATATGTGCTCTATTTGGAGAATGCCAATGCCTCAAGCTGCAGCATTTCTTTCACCAGCTCTCAGCAAGTGGCCATTTAGGCTTAATTGCTCCTCACAGCATAGTCCAATTAAGAATGGGCATCAGCAGAGTAAGGGCTATTTGTTAATCCATAAAAGGTATGAGAGACATTTGTTTTGCCTGCGGTTTTTATTCACATGTTTGGGTGAAAATCTAAACAGCTGGAACTCTCAGCAAGTGATATGTGTGTATTTAATCTGTTGGTTATGGGCAAGACAAGCGTATGAATGTCTTACACAAAATCCAAACTTTTTCTTCCATACAAAAGAGAACTTTGTCAAGATATTTCTCAAACCTACCAAAGCATGATATTAAAATTGTAGTGGGGGGCAGAGCCAGGTCAGAGGGGAAAACCTCTGAATCAAGGGGATTTCTCTGCAACTTGAAGATGGCTTTAGTTCCTCAGAAGAGCAATTTCCCTATTAAAGTGCACAATTCTATCAGAACATATTGTGGGTTTTTATTGTTGTTTAGCGTTCTTTTTAAAGAGTTTATTTTTTGAGTAGTTGCCTTCTGTACATCATTTTGATGTGGTACAGGGAGAATTTCCATTCTACGTGGGGGACAGGATAAACTGACAAGAAATGGGAAGTGTGGGAGTGACAAAGTGCCTTCTGTGATACGGTGAAAATAGGCAAACATAGGAAGAAACATATATAATATAGAGCCGTGAAATATTCTCAGCTAGCTCAAAGGTTTCCACACTTCCTTCTGTATGGAAAAGAATCTGATGAGTGCCAGTGAGGCTGGGTGCTGCCTACTGGTTTCTTACAAGTCTAGAGGCTTCGATTTTCAGAGAAGGGGAAGATAGAAAACAAACCTGAGTGACCTGCCGGGTCAGGCTGCTCATGGAACCCTGGGATCAGGGGACAAGATATGTTGTCTAGAAAAGTCAGGCTTCAGTAGCATGGGGAATTTGGGAAGGTAGGAAGAAAAGACATTTGATACTGTTACCTTCCCAAAGAAGAGTGAGATTGGATATCAAATACCTTCCATGATTTGGTTTCTTTTTTGGCCAAGCCACATGGCTTGCGGGATCTTTCCCCGACCAGGGTTGAACCTGGGCCACAGGCAGTGCGTCCTGACCACTGGACCACCAGGGAATTCCCTCTTCCATGATTTATATGTTGGTTGGGCTTTGAAGACAGGCAGAGCTATCAGTCCATTTCCTTGTTTCTTCTTCCCAAGTTTCTTCCTAACCTCTGGACCCCCGGGGATTCTGCTCCATTCATAACGTGTCTGGCCTCCTTGACCTTCTTTTTGCCAGCACAGAGAGGGAAGGAAGCCCTGAGAAGTTGTTCATGCACCTGGGTCAACCTGACACAGCTAGGGCTGGAGATTTTCTTGTTCTTCAGCTAAATGAAAGCCTATCCCCCCCAACACACACACCTTTTTTTTTTTTTTAAATCACATTGTCAATTGTTAATGTACCTGTGATGAGTGAAACCTTTGCTGATTTTAGAGGCATACCTACCATCAAATTAATGATTCTCCTCTGGAAATGCCCATACCCACCTGCCTCTCAGTCTGAATCCTGGTGGGATGCTGGCTACAGGTAATGATATTTACCCGGCTCATTGAAATATCACACTTAGGACTGAGCCCTGTAAATTATTATTGTGCTCATGTTATATTGTAAAGATAAAGGTCAGATCAGGGCTCAGATTTATTCACACCCATGATGCATTTCTGAGAGTTAGCAGAAAAATAAAACTATTAGGTCTTTCCATTAAAAGTACATACAAGTGGAAGTGGGCTTTTTTTTCCCCCCCAAAGGAAAATAAATACCACAGAAGCAGGAGGTTTTGGGAATAAATACAGGTAAAGGAGAATTTGGCTCATCTAAGGTCTATAAATACTACCTCCAATTTTCTGCACATTTTCTGACAGTCCTTTACAAATAACTGGACAAGGTCAGGGATAAGTTCAGGAAGACTAAAGGAATTACTGAGCATTGATCCTTGCTAGTGACTGAGTAAGTCACCTTCTTCCTCGCAGGACTGAGATGGTCCTCTGGTACTCCAGGGAAACTTGTTTGGTAACTGGAAAGCCCATCATTAGAGCTGGGCAAACTTGTGCCCAGTTAGTCACAAAGCACATGGCCATTTACACTGAACTGTAGAGTTCCAAGAGCGGGATTGCTAACCTGAGAGCCCTAAACCCAGGGAGGCTGGCAGTGAGGAGGGAATGATGAAGCAGGGGAAGTGGTCCTCCAGTGTGGACTGAAAGTCAGTGCTGGGCAGTGGGAAGTGCCCATTGCTTGTGTCTTTGCCACACCAGCTCTTTGAATACATCATGGTCTGAGTGTTGTTAGCTGTCAAAGCAACAGCTCTCACCAGCACTTAATAGGAAGTCCCAGACTGGCTACGTCAAATGATTTTTCTTCCATAAAATTTGGCTTTTGAGCTTTGAAAGAATCTACTGGGCTCGCCCCCATTTTTCTTTCTAACTTATCCTTTTAAGGATTATCTCCAATTGGAGAATAATGTTTGAAGGGTTTAATCTTCCAAACTATTTGAACAAGAACTGGTGGATAATCTTTTACTTGCCTCTCTCATTTCTGTGATTCCTCCTCCTTCTCCTCCTTACATTTCTCAGTTGAATCTCGGTGAATTTATTTTGATATTCTCCATCTTCCTATATTCTCTTAAAGATTTTTGTTCTCTATTAACTGATTCATAATAATTACCACTACAAACTCTAAGTGCTTACTATGTGGTTGGCACTGTATTGGACATGGCAAAGAAGGGATAATGTGTGTTTCATGTTGTTTGAGGCATTTGGTAATCTTTGTCGTTTTAGTATAAAGAATTAAAAAAAATCATGTTTTAAAAAGCTTATAAATAATACAAAAATTAGGGAATAATAAATACATACATAAGTCTACCCTATACTATTACACCTAGAAGAAAATCACTTGCATATTTATTTTTTAGTATTTCTTGGTCATCCTTCCCAACATTTACCACCACTCCCCCCCAAAAAGGGAGAAAAATGTCTGTCTGTCTGTAACCCCCCCATCTTTATTTTTTCTTTGGTTCCACTTAAAAAAACCCAAAACATTATTTTTGAAAAGAGTAATTGCTTCTGCTAACAGGTTTCTCTGAATGGAACATAGTTTATCTTTAAGGGAAACAGTCAAGTAACAGGAAGTGCAGACAGTTTGCCACCCAGAGGAGGTAAAAGAGGGGAGCTAGATTGACTTTCTGTCCCAGCTTGGCTATTTCCTTCCTCACTTTTGTCTGTGTTCTTTCTATTTTCCCCCAGGTGGTGTGTTTTTGACCCATCAAAAGGTATATATAGTTTTTTTCAAGGAACATGAACAGCAAGTCGCAGCGAAAGTAGTGTTTTGATTTCTTTGCCCTGGATGTTTAGTTTCAAACCAGAAGCTGAAAGAACTGCTAAATGTAAGTCATTTTCAAAACATCTTTCATTCATTCCTTCAACAATCATTTATGTACCAACTTTTCCAGGCACTGTTCTAGGCACTTGGGAGATATGACTGAACAAAACAAACCCAGATCCTTGCCCTTGTGAGTTTTTTGGATTCTAGTTGGGGGAGACAAACAATATATAATAAATCTAATAAATGAGTTTATTATCCAGCTGGAGGGGAGGAAAACATTTCTTTTTCTTCTATCCATCTTAGGTTCATTGGATAGGGCCCTGTAAATCAGAGTTGCCAAAGACAGATTAACAAGAACAAAAACAAACAGAAGTTGTTTGTTTGTTTGTTTGTTTAACATGTGCATCACACACCCATGTGAGTATTCAGTGATGAGTAACTCAAAGGAGTGGTTGGATCTCGGGCTTATATAGCATCTTAACAAAAGAACAATACATTTTTAGAGAAGTGATGAGACAAAGGGAAAAAGGACTTTGAGTTTTTAGAGCAGCAAATTGTGGGAAGGTAAATATATGAGGGAACAAATGGAAGATAAGGGCTAGTTAGTAAGGTTTGTTATATAGGTTTCTTTGGTGTTGTCTCCGGGCTGATACTGGGTCTGTTTTGGTTAACCACTGTCCTTCGTGGCAGAGAGGGGAGGGGGGACACCTTTACAAATTTATGTCTTGCTTTTAGGCAAATAGGGGGTGGCCACAGAGCTTTTCTTACATTTGCTTTTTCTCAGTTGCCTTCAGCTCAAAATAATCCTTATGCCAAAGTGGTGTATTTGGTGTGGCATATTCTGCTACCCTTCACATCTTATTAGAAGATAAGTGCTATTGAAATAAAGTGTAGAGCAAAATAAGGGGATCAAGGGTATAGGGGTGTTGCAGTTTTAAAAAAAAGTGTTGCAAAGTTGGTCTCGCTGCGATGACATTGGACGAACACTCCTTTCTCATCTAGATCCCTCAAGTGCTCACAAAAATATCAGGAGGGCTAAGCCACAATCAACTTTGCTATGGTTTATCTTCACGTAATGTGGGAGGAGCTGCCCTTTTATACAATAAGCCACTAAGAGAAGAGTGGAAACAGGGCTACAGTTTGTATCTCCTCCTGGTGTAGGGAAAATATCAGTGCAGAGAAGAGTTATACAGGTAAAGACAGATTAGAAACTTCAAAGCATACTATGAATGATGTGTTCTCTATTTCCTAGTGTAACCTAGATACAACTTTTTTTTGTTTGATGCCTCATTTCTGGGCCACTAGGTGGTATCCATATAAAACTGTAGTTTTAATTTAGAGATACCTGTGCATAAGTATGTTACAGAGTTTCTATAAAGAGTTTTTGTTCAATTCATTTGAGGTTTGTGAGTAGGTTGGTACCTGTGTACATTTGTGTGTATGTGAATAGAATTGGTCTTTCCCCTTAGTAAAAGATGCTTTCTGTGTGCAAAGTATTACACAGCTTTTATTCTATTTTTATAGATAATAATTTGTAATCATTGTCTATTCAGTTATGTTAATAATTAGAGTTTGTATCATTTCTAATCCGTGAAACAATGATTCTACAACATGTATCTTTTTGTGGCATCTAGAGTAAGGTTCTTACAATTTTTTGGTTGTTCATAGCATTTATAATAGAGACTGACTATTTAATTCCCTTCTTTGAGGGAACTTGGAGTCTGATAAGTAATACATCAGAAATGATTATGGAAAAGCAAACCATGAATGTGTCCCTAGGGAATAAATATATCTTTGGGAAATGAAAAGAATCTCCTGAATTTCTATCCTGTCACATGCTGAATTGAGAGCCATTTAGATGAGATCACACCCTATGCAGTGCCCAAGTTGTATGTTTTAAAACAGATTGTCCCTCTTTTCTTCTGAATGTGTAGGCGAGAGCACCTACTGTTTTCCAATATCTTTTTGTGTGGTTTGGCTGGGGATGGGGTGGGATCTCTATAGAATTTGGAATCAGCTGTTGGTAACTTTTTAAAAATAATAATGCACCTTTCAGGGGTTAGGCTGTGTTTTGTCCAGGTAAAAACGTCCGTTGGAGGGAAATGTGGAGCCACACTTTTGGTGAGAGGAAGCTTAGTGTAGGGGTGGTGGGTGTGGAAGGGTGAGCCGGCCTGGTGCTAAAAGGTTTGAGCTCACTTCAAGTTTTCCAAGCATTAAATAGGAAAGAGAAGTGATCAGAAGCTGCAAAGAGAGAGGCAGGAATTGCGCAGATCCAGTTCTTCCCCTCAACACACCTTTGGCTGTCAGAAACAAAACATGGCCTTTCCTGTGTGTTTATCTGCACTGTCTGGGTTAGAAGCTTCTCTACTCTGGCCTCAGACCCTGAACTCTGAAATGGAATTCCTGCTCTCTCCCTCCTCACTGTGGGGCTCAGGTCCAAACCTTTCACTCACTAGGTCTCTTTCCATCTGATAAAGTGAAGATAATACTGTTTGTCTTCAACAATAATATGTGTGAGAATTCTATGCTTTTCAGGGTAAAGGGATGAACTAATACTCTAATTCTAGTCTTGTTATAAGACATGTAGAGAAAAATAAGGAATCTTTATAAGATTACATCATTTACAAAGAAAAGTTAAAAAATCATATGGATTGAATCACAAATACAGTAATTTTATATTTTTGCTGCCTCCATTTGAGGCATAGCTTTTGTACTCTGAAGAAACCATTTGATTAAAATGATTAAAGGGCCAGAAACTATTTAAAATTTTTTTCTGATGTGTATGTTACGTTGAATGATAAAAGTTTATAGAAAGTTCTGGATTCTATCACATTATTTTTGTCTAGAATGAAGATTGATGTAAAGTTTTCATTCTGCCTTTCTAAATTTAACAGTCTGTGTCATTAATAGCCAGGCATGTAATAAAAGGACTTAGTGATGATGAAAATAGCGAATTTATTACTGATATACTTTCTTTCTTACAATATTATCTTCCTTTTAGATAGAATTTGATGCTTATTAGCATTATATTAGAAGAAAAGGAAGCAAAGACTTTGCCATATTATTACCTGTTAGTCAGTGAGGGACAGGGCTCTATGAAGGAAGAGTGGAGATGGCATTGAATGAAGGGAGACATGTGAATTTTCTCTAAAATAGGTTTCCTCACAGATAATTGAGAATTGCTCACTACCTGGGGTCTCTGTGCCTCTAGGTTCTTATGGTGAGCAGGTGAGCTCTGAGTGAATCTGTCCTGATGTTGTGTGGCAGCCGACTTGAAGATGGCCCCCACGGAGTCCCACTTCCTGGTATTCACGCTCTGTGTAATCCCCTCCCCTGGAATGACTTGCTTCCAACCGATAACGTGCTGCAAAAGTGATGGATATCACTTTCATGATTCAGTTTCAAAGACTGTGACTTGCAGACAGGCAGTCTCTCCATTGCCCTCTCACTTGCACATTTTGATGAAGCAAGCTGCCATGCTAGAGAGGTCTGATGTGGTGAGGAACTGCATGTGGTCTCTGGCCAACAGCCAGAGAGGAACTGAATCCAGCCGACAATCAGGTGAACTTGGAAGTGGATCCTTCCCTAGTCGAGTCTTGAGATAACTCCATCCCAGCCATGACCTTGATTGCAGCCTATGAGAAAACCTGAAGTGGAGGACCCAGCTAAGCTGCACCCAGATTCCTAAACTACAGAAACTGTGAGGTAGTTTTAAGCTGCTAAGGTTTGAGGTAATTTATTATGCAGCAATAGATAAATAATAGATAACTAGTACACTCTGTTACTGTACTTTGAAACGATTCTGGTCACTTTGGGGAAAAAAGGGAAGGATGTGATAAACTAATTCATACTGCGGTGTTCGGGAACTCAGTATGCAACCCCTGTTGGAATACAGTGTCCTCAGAGAGGAGGTGATGCCAACACAATAGAATTTTAGGATTTGGGGCAATAATGGGGACAGTTTCTTTTGAGAATGGGGAAGCTTTCTGGAAGTAGACTCTGCCTCTTGATGGGAAGTGCTTACAGACATGGAAGGGATTATTGACGGCAATGATGGAGACTATATACCACCTGGTCCATCCCATAGAGTCTTGTGTATAGGATCTTTTTGAGGGATATCAGTAAAATGTCTCGAGCCCAGGCATGTTCCACGGGGGAATCTCACGCAGGGATGCGCCGAGTCCTGGGGATGCTACTGTGTATCCTCTTGAAGTTTTTATACTCCAGCAGCTTCCGGGGCTCTGCGGCCCCAGTGGTTTCAGATGGAGATGCTGAGTGTAGTGGAGAGGTTACTGTGAGGTCAACTCCAGACGTTTGAGTGCTGGTTTGAGTGATTTTCTGAGGGTTTGCCTCTTCCTGTCTTTGAGGAGGGTAATCACCCACTTTTCTCCCCTCCCCCACCGGGGATAAATCCGGTTTGGGGATGTGTGTGACACTGTGTAACTCTCCCTTTATTTCCTGTCCCCTCTCCTATCTACTCCAAATCCCTTACCATACTCAAGCAGAATTATAAAATGTGAGAGCTGGAATTCACCCTAGAGATAGTCTAGTTCGGTGGTTTCCAACTTCGCTTCACAGGCTGTTTGAGATTTTATTGTCTTCCTTCTGCAACTTTAGAACAACAACAGGGAGGGTGAGGGAAGGGAGCAAGTGGGCTTCCAGTGGCTCCCTTTCTCCTCCTCCAGCTATTATGTACTTCATGTGTTGGGTTTCCATGTAAATTTTTTTTCATCAGGGGTTCCACTGTTAAAACCAGTTTGAAATCTCTGAGAATGAGGCCCAGCAAGGTTAAGTAACCTGTTCAGACAGAGCTGGATCGGGAAGCAGCACAGCCTGGGGCAGCAACCTATAGAGAATGTAAATACATCCCTGGAGGTGTGAGAAGATGTAGTGAATTGCGTTTACCAGACCTCTGCATTATGTGTGGGGTTCAAAGGAATACAAAGATGAGCTTCATGGGTGTGCGGTATGACAGCCTCAAGGGGCACTTGTGAGGCCACATAAGGTCACAAAACTGCTTTGTGGGAGGATGGAACCAAGAAACTGCACATTCTCATTTCAATAACTAGAATATATGCATTTCTCTTTCCCTCCTCCCACATCTAGTGCTCAGCCTTCCCCCTAAATTTTGGACAAGTATTTAAAGGGGCATCAGGTTTTTTGCCTGCAGGCAGCACTCCCATGAGTCTATCTGGCTTGGTGCCCTCAGGAACATGGCCAGCTAGTGGTTGAGTCAGAGTGAGGAACTGAGTCTCCAGACACCTACCCCAGCATCATTCTCTCACTATGAAACCCCTTCTCCTTTATAAAGAAGCCAGCATGATGATGCTTATCAATATACAAAGGACATACAAGGAACTTCTTGCCCACTGCTTAGTTTTTTTATTCAAATAGATCAAGAATATAGTTTCTCTCTCTTCCAGCTGTTATGAGACTTGCTGATTTAGTGTGTGTGACCCTTTGGATAAAGGCATAATGTAAAAAAAAATTGTATTAATAAAATATTGCTAATATTAATCAATATGAAATGCAATAGTGTTCAGGGGTAAGGAAGTCAGGACAGAATGTTGTAAACTCCTCTGCAATCTGCAAGACCAGACACTTCCCAATGCTTCTTGGTAAATACTCAGCCTGGAAACGGTCCCCCAAAGTGCAGTAAAATGTTCAACTCTAATGTTTGTGTTAGGTGGAAATTATGGTTTGGAAAACTCTGGCAAATCTCTTCAATCATGAAAACAGTGAGAGATTAAATTTTATGTAATTATCAAGTCAGAATGGAAGCTACATCGCATTCTCCGCTTTATGTGAGAAAGAACTGCTTCAAAAGGTCACGGTCTTTATATTCCTACTGTATAGGCTACATTCTAATTGAACTTCTTAATGTAGCTGACAGAAAGGAAATAGCTCATTTTGACCTTCGATGTCCAGTCTTTGGTTCACATAACCTAATAACGTGAGATTATTACTTTTGTATTTTATACACGTCTGTTATGAAGACCCTTGTTCCAAGGATAGCAATCAAAATTTTGTTTTTTATATATTTTTCCATTTGGCTATAAGAAGCTTGTACTTAGGGACATTCTCTCATTAAACCAAGAGAACATGATCATGTTATTTTCCTTTTACAAAGTGAGCCGCTGAATGACAGGAGAGTTGAGCAACTTCTCTGAGTTCACAGAAGCAGTGGGTAGAACTGGGAATCAAGCCAGTCCTCCTGACTTGCTGGGCTTTCCAATCTTTCAAAAAGTGTGGAACCCTTTCAATGTTTAATTCTGACCCTACAGAGTCCCAGAATCACATACCTTCTCTGTCTCTTTTTTTTTTGTCTCTCAGGTGCTATTTATTGGGCACGGCCAGTGCCAACCTGCATCATGGAGATAAATACGATTTTTGGTGGGTGGGGAGAGAGCCAATAAACAAACTGGAATTGAAACTGAAACCAAAGCCAAAGCACACTAAACAACCCACCGCATGGCTGTGTCAGCGTTAGATTAATAAATTAGCTCTAAAGACCTAAAGAAACAGCACTGCCTGTGCCCACCCCATAAGCATTGACACTTAAGAAGAAGCAAAATATCCTATCCTATTCTGAAGAATTGTTAAACATCTCAAGGAAAGGGGATTTAGCCATACTCTTTGTTGATCCTGCTTCTCTTTGATTTTTACCTCTCCTGTGGTCACTTGCTTTTTGTCTCCTTTACATGCATTTTTCTCCTCCACCAATCTTTATATCCTGCTAGTCCTTGGGGTTATATCCTAGGCCCTCTTCTCATTGTCACTTACACTTTCTCCCTGGGTGATTTTGTCCAAGTCCTTCCTTCAGTTACCATAAAGAGGTCGACAATACCAAAATCTGTGTCACCAGCCCAGGCCTTTTGACTTAACATCTCCATATAGCTGTCCTTAGTCCCCTCAAATTTGACATATCTCAAGCTGAGCACATCATATTCTTTATTCCTTACCTCCTTTGCTTACCCTCCACTCCTTTGCCTACCTTCCACTCCTACTCTAGAGTCTCTTACCTACTAAAGTGAAAGGTGTTACCATCCACTTGGTTTAATCAGCCAAAAACTGGGGCCAACCTTAACTCTTTGTTCTTCATCACTTGCCACGTCTAATCCATTGCAAAATTCTTCCAGTTTTATCTCTTATACAGCTCTCCCATCTGCCCGCCTTGATTCATTTCCACTACCACCATCCTGATCTGAGCAACTGGTCTTGTACTTTGCCTGCTCCAACCATCCCGATACACAATGTACATCCACTACCTCTCACCCAAGGGTGCCAAAGAACCTGATAGGAGATTGTGAACACTCAGGAGATAAGAGTTCTGGTCTTGGCTCTGTCGTTTACTGGCTGTGTGAGCTTAGCTAGGGCACAAGACCTCCCAAGGACCCACATGCCCCCATTGTTCCATTGGGTATAAATAACACTTTTCTTTCTTGAAGGTGGGCGTTCGGCCAGCTGATCTCTGGAAGGCCCTTGCAGTTTTAAGATCTGCGATTGTGTGCAAGAACTCAGAAGTGCTGACACATCGAAATAACAACCAGCCATACACTGATTAATCCAAATAGTACCACTAGAAATCCATTGATAGTGGCATTTTGGGATTGACATTTTTCATGCTTTTTGGCCATTAAGCACCTTTTAAATATCCTATTTTAGAATTTACCATCTTGTGATTCCTAAAACTCAAAATAAATGGGTCAAACTCAGTTTCTCAGCCTCGGGTGGAGCTAGGACACACTCATGTTAACTCAGCCCTGGCAAGGAACATACCTTTTCTGAGATTTAAGTAAGTAAAAAGGTAACATGAAGGAAAAAAAAGACCATTTTGGCCAGAAGGGCGGAGAGACATTCATTTTTAAGAGGCAGCATTGGCAATAGCGGATGTTAGCAGTGTCACGCCTCTGCTCAGCCTGTGCTTGTGTTTGCACCAGTGGCAGGAGGTCCTTGTTAGAATAGTCCGATGGTTTAATATGGGCATTATTTATGGCTTCAGAGCCTTCGAGCCTGGTTCTCTAACCTTCCTGGAGGTTGTATAGGCTACCTAATATGCTTTAATAAATTTCATCTTTGTTTAAACAAGCTATGGGACCTCTGTTTTTTCTACCCAGGAATGATAAGCAGTTCCTCCTCCTACAAGTCTCAGTCAGAACACTGTTTTCTCTGGGAAGTCCTCCTTGGCCTCCAGATTACATTAAATCTCCTCGTTGTATGTTCTTATGGTAGATGGTACTTTTCTTCTTCTAACATGTATCATATTTGTAGAGGTGATTTAAATCACTTGTGTGTCTCCCCTGATCCACTGTAAACTCTCTGAGGGCTGGGGTATGTCTTCCTTGTTCCTTCTTTTTTTCTCTAACTAACAACGTATTGTATAGCACATAGTAATTGCTCAGTAAATGTTAACTCGAATCAAATAACTGATATCTAAATGACTTATGCTGTAGTTAAAGACCAGTTTTCTTCATTAGAGGTGAAAAATAGCTGCTCATCATCCTTATTTTTTTGCCTAAGAATAATATTAAAAGGTAACTTGGACTAATGTTGAGGTTACTAGAACTTTTGGATGTTAGACCTGATTCATTATTAAGCCTTCTTGAGTTGCTGAAGTTGCTTATTTCTTTGAACTTTCTACTTTTAAAGACAAAGATAGAGTTTTTTTTAGAAGATAAATCTGACTAGGTTAGCTACATACTCGCCACTCACCTCCTCTCAAGGACCCACTAAAATAGCAATGAAAAGTATATGAATTCACAAGGACAAAGAGAAAGAGAGCATGAGTCCCCAGCATAGGATGGAGGGTGCCAGATATGGCATCGAGGGAAGTCAGAGCCCAGGGTGTTTATGGAGGCTGTGGTCAGAGAGAGCCGTTCTCCCTCCCCACGTCATGGTGCAGTAGAAAAGTGGGGGTAAGGTGTAGGCAGTGAATGTGCTGGTAAATATTTTACAACCAGTTCTCTGAAAGAGAAAGAAAGCAAGAAAGGAAAAAAGGAAGAAGGGAGGAAAGAAAGCAAGCCCCAATTTGTAGCATTTACTGATTTTTGTGGTGGAAGTACACCAACATAGTCAGTTTCAAGTTACCAATGTGGCATCATTGAATCTGGGATTGATTGAGAAGAAATGTACGTGATTGGTTCTTTGGACTGGCAGGAGATGGTTCTGGCATATCATTGGGTATAAGGCCAAAAATGGTGAGACTGGTCCAACTTTAGTGTATAGAGAGGTCAATACTCATAACCTACTCCCCAGTTCATACAAAGAATGCCACAGCTAGGTGTCTATCATCTCCCCATCACCACATACACACAAGACTTGGAAAGCAAACCAGGTTCAGAGATGGAGCTCCAAATCTCTAAGAATGAATGAGCACCGGAAAGGAATTATCTAGGAATATTTATAAAGATACTTACTTATTTATGTATGTATGTATGTATGTGTGTGTGTGTGTACGTGTGTGCTTATACAAAATTTTAAACTGCTTTAAAAGACTATTGACTATTTAAAGCAAAATTACTAAAATGTTTTGTGAGGGTTTAAAGTAAAATATAAAAACAGTGGTAGCACAAAGGGCACAAGGGTAGAAATAAACCCATGCTTTTGTTAAGGTTCCTACACTGTTTATGAAGCAAGATGATACTGTTTAAACGTAGTCTTAGATGACTTAAAGGTACATGTTGTAATTTCTAGATCAACCTCTAAAGAAATAAAATCAGGAAGAGGTATATAAAAGAAGTCAATACTAAAGCATAATCAATTCACCTAAAAGAAGCCAGGAAAGGAGAAATAGAAGAGCAAAGATCAAATGTGATAAATATAAAACAAATACCAAGATAAAAGACTTGAATCCAACCATTTCAATAATTAAATTAAATGTAAACAAATTAAACACACCAGTTAAAATTTTTAAAAGTTAAAAATCCAGTCTCTCAGTTGCACCAGTTACATTTCAAGTGCTCAATAGCTACACATGGCTTGTGGCTACTACACCAGACAGTAGAGATATAGAAATTTCCATCATCACAGAAAATTCTGTTGGACAGCACTGGTTTAAAGAGTGACTAACTCAGAATGAACTAGGAGGATGAAGCACTCCAGGAGTAGGATTCAGTAATAATATGTAGATTCCGGATAGTGCGAGTGAGCAAGTAAGGCAATTGAAATTTTCAGGAAAAATGAAAAGTTGATCAAGAAAGTAATGCAGTCATAGTGTACTTGACTCTGTAGTGAACAGTATTTACATGAGCAAAACTGTGTCTATTGCTGATAATTGATTTCTTCTAAACTGGTGGATGACTCTTTGGGAGAATGGGAGACAGGAGAGATGGTGACAGATGAAAGAACTAAAGCTCATCTACTGTAAGAATAAACTAATTGGTACCAAATAGCATTGATAAAAGTAATATCCACTTTTTTTTTTTAAGGAATATGGAGGTGACTAGCATGGGGAGAGGAATTTTTCCCTGGGGAATAGAACAGGAGATGAGTTGGAGTAGGGTAGAAAATTAGGGTAGAAAATTGTTTGTCTTAAGACTTTTGGAGGTATTTGATTTTTAAAAACATAGGCGTATATTAACTGGATAAAATAAAATACTTGTACAAAAAACCCCAGACAGAATCTAGTTGTATCTGTCCCCTTAGTATCTGATCATGATATTCAAGAAGCTAATGGGACCACTGATAATTTATGGAGCCTGTGTGTGATAATGAAACCTGTTTAATGTACTATAAAATATATTATAAATAAATGTAATAAAAATACATAAAAAGAGATCAATATATAAATTATAAAGAACTAAGACACATTCTGCAGGTGCAAAGGAGGATTTATCCATTGGCAAGGCACACTGGGTCCCAAGAATATGAGAAAAAAGAGAGCAGAAAGAGATGCTGTGAGGCCCAGGAGCCTAAGGTGGTTAAACTGATAGTACTTTTTTTTTGGCCACACCACGCAGCATGTGGGATCTTAGTTCCCCAACCAGGGATTGAACCTACGCCCCCTGTATTGGAAGTGTGGAGTCTTAAACCACTGGACCACCAGGGAAGTCCGAAAAGCAAAAAAAAAAAAAAAAATATATATATATATATAATATATTTTATATTTTATATATTTATATATATATAAAAAATATATATATATATATTTTGGCTGTGCTGTGTGGCTCGTGGGATCTTAGTTCCCTGACCAGGGATCAGACTCAGGTCCACGGCAGTGAAAGCCCAAGTCTTAACTGCTGGACTGAGAGGGAGTTCCCTCAGGTGGGAAACTGAGCAAATGATGGAATGCTGGCTTTATGCAGAGCCTGCCTCTTCCTGTCATGACCCCTAACGGTACTGCTCAGAACAGAAAGAATTGCCCCCTTGAGAGAATGAAGCCAGAGTCCAGGGAATCTGAGCTCCAGGCACTGTGCAGCAAGAGAAATGTCTATTCCCTCTTTACACATGGGATTTCTGGGAAAATCCTGGCTCAGAGTCAGGCTGACAGCTGGGGCTGCAGCTTTGCCACATTAAGGCTGTGTAATCAGAGGTGAGTACTTCTACAGTCATTCTCAACCTCTTAGTTTAGGCTGCACTTACAAATTTTGGAATTTTGGGCAACACAATTGAAGAGATGAAAGACTTAAAATGAAATTGAATCATTTTGTAATAATTGAAATGTAGGCATTACTACTATATAGATGTTTCCTAAAGTCTATAAAGGTATCCAAAGTTCTGTACTTTTAATATGAAAGATTTCCCCTCAGCAGGATGTCACTCTTTGCGTATACATGCCCTGATGATACCTCCATCCATGGAGTAAAGCTTTTATTTATTTCCCTTTGGTGCTGACTTGCCTTTTTGCTTTCCTTGCTTCCTAGTCTAATGTGAGCAAAATTGTTCCCAGTTCTACATCTTGCAACATAACCTACTCAGCGAAATACTCCATCAGGCAGTTAACTGTCTGAATTGTCTGCTCAGATGGGAAGTTGTAGCAGAAGGCAATTTCTTACCCAGATTAAGATTTGGCAGAACACCGGGAGGGTTTAAGGTTCACAGACATGACCCACAACACTGGTTGGAAACCACTGGCTTACCCTCTCTGGCAAAAGTCATCTCTGACCCTGGAATGAAGCACGTATAGGATGGTTCTCCACTGCACTGTTCTACCTCATAATTCTTTATGGGGGTAATGGTGAAAATTCCTGTTGTACCAAAGAGGAAATTGCTTTTTAGAGAGGGTAAGCTGTTGGTTCCATTTGATGGGAGCAGATTTTTTTTTTCAACTCCTATATCCTTGTTCCTGCCTGCCTCCATGTATATACTCATGTGATATACCTCCACTGGTCATCTAGAAATGTCTAAGGCAGTCTGATTTCATAGGAGGGAGAGAGAGCTGCCTTTTCATTGCAGTAATCTGAAGCTATCTTCCCCAAAAGCTGAGTAATGAGAAACAATTATTATTGACAAACTATTATTATTGAGAAACAGTATAACAAAAAATATATGGGAGGTTGTGAAAGGTTAGACCAGTTGTCAATAGTCATACTAAGAGAGTAAGCCATACAGATGCAAGTGGCAAGTTACTGTGGCATCCTAAAAGTTATCTTCTTTTTTCTTGTAATTTTCTTTACTGGGGCACTTGAAAGCCTTTGGAAATTAGAAGTTCTATTCCCTTTCGTGCTCAATGACATCACCATCCACTCTGTGATCCAAGTCATGAATCTGGAAATCACTGAGGACTTTCCTCCCTTACTCCACAAATACATCTGTTTCTTCATCACCCTCATTTGACCCATCACACAGTCCTATTAACCTGAATTCCAAAGTGTATTTCTTATCTATTTCCGTCCTATTCTAATCATGAGTGTAGCTTTAGGGTTGGACTGCCTGGGTTGAACTCAGTTCTGTCTCTTGGTATCTATGTACCCTTCTCCAGCAATTGTATTGGAGGGCTCCTATTACCTAACCCACATCAGCTGCTCCCAGGTGTTTCTCCCCTACACTACAAACAGCTTCTTACTTCAGTTTTCAGGGTTTCTTTTCTAGTAAGGTTAGACACTGTCTTATTGTTTAGTTACCCTATTTACTTCTTCCTCTCTGTTCATATCTTTTGCCCATTTTCAAAACTTAGACTATTCTTTTTTATGTTTTATTTAAAATTTTCTATATTCACATTTTGACCTTCTCTTTAGAAGCAATTTATTTAATATTTCTCTTCATATTTCAAGTTACTCTTAGAGGCAATAAAATGTGAGTGAAACTAGTGAAACAACAATGCCAAGGCAGTAAATATCACCCCAACGTAGAGTTTCCCTAGAAATTATTTGCATAAAGTGAGTAAACTTCATCTTTAGGATGTTAATGCTGAATCATATTATCATCACAAAATAATCACAAATTATTATTGCTAATAATTAAAAAGGTTTTTATTGCAGTATAATTGATTTACAATATTGTGTTAATTTCTGCTGTACAGCAAAGTGACTCAGCTATACACATATATAAATTCTTTTCCGTTGTGGGTTATCCCAGGATATTGAACATAGTTCCCTGTGCTATACAGCAGGACCTTGTTGTTTATCCATTCTGTAAGTAATAGTTTGCATCTACTAAGCCCAGACTCCCAGTCCATCCCTCCCCCAGAGTAACCACAAGTTTGTTCTCTATGTCTGTGAGTCTGTTTCTGTTTTGTAGACAGGTTTATTTGTATCATACAATATTGTAGTTTCCACATATAAGTGATATCATATGGTATTTGTCTTTCTCTTTCTAACCCACTTCACTTAGTATGATAATCTCTAGTTGCATCCATGTTGCTGCAAATGGCATTATTTTGTTCCTTTTAATGGCTGGGTAGTATTCCATTGTATATATGTACCACATCTTCTTTATCCATTCATCTGTTGATGGACATTTAGGTTGTTTCCATGTCTTGGCTATTGTAAATAGTGCTGCTATGAACAGAGGAGTGCATGTATCTTTTTGAATTATAGTTTTGTCTGGATATATGGCTAGGAGTGGGATTGCAGGATCATATTGTAATTCTATTTTTAGTTTTCTGAGGAACCTCCATACTGTTCTCCATAGTGACTGTACCAATTTACATTCCCACCAACAGTGTAGGAGGGTTCCCTTTTCTTCACACCCTGTCCAGCATTTGTTATTTGTAGAATTTTTAATGATGGCCGTTTTGACTGGTGTGAGGTGATATCTCATTACAGTTTTGATTTGGATTTCTCTAATAATTAGTGATGTTGAGCATCTTTTCATATGTCTATTGGCCATCTCGGTCTTCTGCCCATTTTTTTGATTGGGTTGTTTTATTTTTTGTTGTTGAGTTGTGTGACCTGTTTGTATATTTTGGAAATTAAGCCCTTGTTTGTTGCATCATTTGCAGATGTTTTCTCCCATTCCATAGGTTGTCTTTTTTTTTTAATGGCTTCCTTTGATGTGCAAAAACTTGTAAGTTTAATTATGTCCCATTTGTTTATTTTTGTTTTTATTTCTGTTGCCTTTGGAGATTGACCTAAGAAAAAATTGGTACAATTTATGTCAGAGAATGTTTTGCTTATGATCTGTTCTAGGAGTTTTATGGTGTCTTGTCTTACACTTAAGTCTTTAAGCCATTTTGAATTTATTTTTGTGCATGGTGTGAGGGTGTGTTCTAACTTCACTGATTTACATGCGGTTGTCCAACTTTCCCACTACCACTTGCTGAAAGACTGTCTTTTTCCCATTTTATATTCTTGCCTCCTTTGTCAAAGATTAATTGACCATAGGTTTGTGGGCTTATTTCTGGGCTCTCTATTCTGTTCCATTGATCCTTATGTCTGTTTCTGTGCCAATACTGCACTGTTTTGATTACCGTAGCTTTGTAGTATTGTCTGAAGTCTGGGAGGGTTATGTCTCCTGCTTTGTTCTTTTTCCTCAGAATTGCTTTGGCAATTCTGGGTCTTTTATGGTTCCATATAAATGTGAGGATTATTTGTTCTAGTTCTGTGAAAAATGTCATGGGTAATTTGATAGGGATTGCATTAAATCTGTAGATTGCGTTGCGTAGTATGGCCATTTTAACAATATTAGTTCTTCTAATCCAAGAGCATGGGATATCTTTCCATTTCTTAGAATCATATTTAATTTCCTTAATTAATTAATTTATTTTTGGCTGCATTGGGTCTTTGTTACTGTGTATGGGCTTTCTCTAGTTGCAGCAAGTGGGGGCTACTCTTTGTTGTGGTGCATGGGCTTCTCATTGCAGTGGCTTCTCTTGTTGTGGAGCACAGGCTCTAGGCACAAGGACTTCAGTAGTTGTGGCACACGGGCTCAATAGTTGTGGCTCGTGGGCTCTAGAGCTCAGGCTCAGTAGTTGTGGCGCATGGGCTTAGTGGCTCCATGGCATGTGGCATCTTCCTGGACCAGGGCTTGAACCCATGTCCCCTGCATTGGCAGGCAGATTCTTAACCACTGCACCACCTGGGAAGTCCCCTTTATTAAAGTTTTACAGTATTTTTTTTTTTTTTACTTTCTGCTATTTCATTTTTAGTATAAAGAAATGCAACCTATTTCTGTATGTTAATCTTGTATCCTGCTACCTTGCTGAATTCATTTATCGGTTCTGGTAGTTTTTGTGTGGAGTCTTTAGGGTTTTCTATATATAGTATCATGTCATCTGCATATAATGACAATTTTACCTCTTCCCTTCCAATTTGGATACCTTGAATTTCTTTTTCTTGTCTGATTGCTGTGGCTAGGACTTCCAATATTGCGTTGAATAGAAGTGGTGAGAGTGGGCCTCCTTGTCTTCTTCCATATTTTAGTGGGAAGGCTCTCAGTTTTTCACTGTTGAGTATAATATTGGCTGTGGATTTGTCATAAATAGCTTCTGTTATGTTGAGGTATGTTCCCTCTATACCCACTTTGGTAAGAGTTTTTTCAGGAATGGAAGTTGAATTTGGTCAAATGCTTTTTCTGCATCTACTGAGATGATCATGTGGTTTTTGTCTTTTCTTTTGTTGATATGGTGTGTCACATTGATTGATTTGCATATGTTGACCCATCCTTGTGAACTTGGGATAAATTCCACTTGGTGATGGTGTATGATCTTTTTTATGTGTTGTTGGATTTGGTTTGATAGTATTTTGTTGAGAATTTTTACATCTATATTCATCAAAGATATTGGCCTGTAGTTTTATTTTTTGATGATATCTTGGTCTGTTTTTGGTATCAGGATGATGGTGGCTTCAGAGAATGTCTTTGGAAGTATTCCCTCCTCTTCAAACTTTCGGAAGAGTTTGAGAGGGATTGGTATAAGTTCTTCTTTATATGTTTAGTAAAATTCACCTGTGAAGCCATCTGGTCCTGGACTTTTGTTTGTAGGGTGGTTTTTTTATTACAGATTCTACTTCATCTCTAGTGATTGGTCTTTTCAAGTTATCTATTCTTGATTTAATTTTGGTGGGCTGTATGCTTCTAGAAAACTGTCCATTACTTCTAGGTTGTTGAATTTGTTGGCATATAATTGTTCATAGTATTCTCTTATGTTTTTTTGTATTTCTACAGTATCAGTTGATATTTCTACTTTTTCATTTCTTATTTTGTTTATTTGGGTCCTCTTTCTTTTCTTCTTGGTGAGCCTGGCCAGAGGTTTGTCAACCCTTTCAAAGAACCAGCTCTTGGTTTTATTGACTTTTTGCTATTCTTTTTTTAATCTCTATTTTATTTATTTCCTCTTTGATCTTCATTATTTCCTTCCTTCTGCTGACTTTAGGTTTTGCTTGTTCTTCTTTTTCTAATTATTTTAGGTGATATGTTAGGTTATTTATTCGAGATTTGTATTGTTTTTTGAGGAAGGCCTGTATTGCTATAAACTTCCATCTAAGAACTGCTTTTGCTGCATCCCATAGATTTTGTATGGTTGTGTTTTCATTGTCATTTGTCTCAAGATATTTTTTAATTTCCTTTTTGAGTTCCTCATTGACTCATTGATTTTTTAGTAGCATGTTGTTTAGTCTCCATGAAATAGTTTTTTCTCATTTATTTTCCTATGGTTGATTTCCAGTTTCATGCCATTGTGGTCAGAGAAGATGCTTGAAATAATTTCTGTACTCTTAAATTTGTTGAGGTTTGTTTTGTGCCCTAGTATGTGGTCAATCCTAGAGAATATTCCATGTGCACTTGAAAAGGATGTTTATTCTGGTGTTTTGGGATGTAATGTCCTGAAAATATCAATTAAGTCTAACTGTTATATTGAAGCATTTAGGATCTCTGTTGCCTGACTGATTTTCTGTCTAGAAGATCTGTCCGTTGATGTGAGTTGGGAGTTAAAGTTTCCTACTATTATTGTATTCCCATCAATTTCTCCCTTTATGTCTGTTAGTATTTGTTTTATGTATTTGAGTCCTTCTATATTAGGTACATATATGTTGACAGTGTAAAATCCTCTTCTTATATTGATCCTTTCATCATTATATAATGTCCTTCTTTATCTTTCTTTATGGCCTTTGTTTTAAAGTCTATTTGGTCTGATATGAGTTTTACAACCCTTGCTTTCTTCATTTCCGATTGCATGAAATATTTTTTTCCAACTCCTCACTTTCAATCTGTGTGTGTCCTTTGCCCTAAAGTGGGTCTCTTGTAGGCAACATATTGTAGGCTCTTTTTTTTTTATCCAGTCTGCCACTCTGTGTCTTTTGATTGAAGCATTTAGTCCATTGACATTTAAGGTAATTATTGATAAATATGTATTTATTGTCATTTTAAACTTTGTTTTCCAGTTGATTCTTTGTTTCTCCTTTGTTCCTTTCTTTTCCTTTTTGTTTTCTTTTTGTGGTTTGATTATTTCCTTTTATATTATGCTTGTATTCTCTTCTTTTTGGTTTTTGTGAATCTTATTGTATGTTTTTTTTTAAACTGCAAATGTTTTCTTTATTTTTTTCACATCTTATTAAATTCAAAGAACCAAAAAATATCCATGTTTCAGGGCACTTTTAAACGTACCTTCAGTACTTCAAGTTTACATCTTTATTGGAGTATAATTGCTTTACAATACTGTGTTAGTTTCTGCTTTATAACAAATTGAATCAGTTATACATACACATATGTTCCCATATCTCTTCCCTGTTGCGTCTTCCTCACTCCCACCCTCCCTATCCCACCCCTCCAGGCGGTCACAAAGCACCGAGCTGATCTCCCTGTGCAATGTGGCTGCTTCCCACTAGCTATCTACCTTACGTTTGGTAGTGTATATATGTCCATGCCTCGCTCTCGCTTTGTCACAGCTTACCCTTCACCCTCCCCATATCCTCAAGTCCATTCTCTAGTAGGTCTGTGTCTTTATTCCTGTCTTAGCCCTAGGTTCTTCATGACAATTTTTTTTCTTAAATTCCATATATATGTGTTACCATACGGTATTTGTCTTTCTCTTTCTCACTTACTTCACTCTGTATGACAGACTCTAGGTCTATCCACCTCATTACAAATAGTTCAATTTCATTTCTTTTTATGGCTGAGTAATATTCCACTGTATATATGTGCGACATCTTCTTTATCCATTCATCTGATGATGGACACTTAGGTTGTTTCCATCTCCGGGCTATTGTAAATAGAGCTGCAATGAACATTTTGGTACATGACTCTTTTTGAATTATGGTTTTCTCAGGGTATATGCCCAGTAGTGGGATTGTTGGGTCATATGGTAGTTCTATTTGTAGCTTCTTAAGGAACCTCCATACTGTTCTCCACAGTGGCTGGAGCAATTTACATTCCCACCAACAGTGCAAGAGGGTTCCCTTTTCTCCACACCCTCTCCAGCATTTATTGTTTCTAGATTTTTTGATGATGGCCATTCTGACTGGTGTGAGATGATATCTCATTGTAGTTTTGATTTGCATTTCTCTAATGATTAATGATGTTGAGCATTCTTTCATGTGTTTGTTGGCAGTCTGTATATCTTCTTTGGAGAAATGTCTATTTAGGTCTTCTGCCCATCTTTGGATTGGGTTGTTTGTTCTTTTGTTATTGAGGTGCATGAGCTGCTTATAAATTATGGAGATTAATCCTTTGTCAGTTGCTTCATTTGCAAATATTTTCTCCCATTCTGAGGTTTGTCTTTTGGTCTTGTTTATGGTTTCCTTTGCTGTGCAAAAGCTTTGAAGTTTCATTAGGTCCCATTTGTTTATTTTTGTTTTTATTTCCATTTCTCTAGGAGGTGGGTCAAAAAGGATCTTGCTGTGATTTATATCATAGAGTGTTCTGCCTATGTTTTCCTCTAAGAGTTTGATAATTTCTGGCCTTACATTTAGGTCTTTAATCCATTTTGAGCTTATTTTTGTGTATGGTGTTAGGGAATGACCTAATCTCATACTTTTACATGTACCTGTCCAGTTTTCCCAGCACCACTTATTGAAGAGGCTGTCCTTTCTCCACTGTACATTCCTGCCTCCTTTATCAAAGATAAGGTGACCATATGTGCATGGGTTTATCTCTGGGCTTTCTATCCTGTTCCATTGATCTATCTTTCTGTTTTTGTGGCAGTACCATACTGTCTTGATTACTGTAGCTTTGTAGTATAGTCTGAAGTCAAGGAGCCTGATTCCTCCAGCTCCGATTTTCATTCTCAAGATTGCTTTGGCTATTCAGGGTCTTTTGTGTTTCCATGCAAATTGTGAAATTTTTTTGTTCCAGTTCTGTGAAAAATGCCAGTGGTAGTTTGATAGGGATTGCATTGAATCTGTAGATTGTTTTGGGTAGTAGAGTCATTTTCACAATGTTGATTCTTCCCATCCAAGAACATGGTATATCTCTCCATCTATTTGTATCATCTTTAATTTCTTTCATCAGTGTCTTATAATTTTCTGCAAACAGGTCTTTTGTCTCCTTAGGTAGGTTTATTCTTAGATATTTTATTCTTTTTGCCACAATGGTAAATGGGAGTGTTTTCTTGATTTCACTTTCAGATTTTACATCATTAGTATATAGGAATGCCAGAGATTTCTGTGCATTAATTTTGTATCCTGCAACTTTATCAAATTCATTGATTAGCTCTAGTAGTTTTCTGGTACCATCTTTAGGATTCTTTATGTATAGTATCATGTCATCTGCAAACAGTGACAGCTTTACTTCCCCTTTTCCAATTTGGATTCCTTTTATCTCCTTTTCTTCTCTGATTGCTGAGGCTAAAACTTCCAAAACTATGTTGAATAAGAGTGGTGACAGTGGGCAACCTTGTCTTGTTCCTGATCTTTGTGGAAATGCTTTCAGTTTTTCACCATTGAGGACGATGTTGGCTGTGGGTTTCTCATATATGGCCTTTATTATGTTGAGGAAAGTTCCCTCTATGCCTACTTTCTGCAGGGTTTTTATCATAAATGGGTGTTGAATTTTGTCAAAAGCTTTCTCTGCATCTATTGAGATGACCATATGGTTTTTCTCCTTCAATTTGTTAATATGGTGTTTCACGTTGATTGATTTGCGTATATTGAAGAATCCTTGCATTCCTGGAATAAACCCCACTTGATCATGGTGTATGTTCCTCTTAATATGCTGTTGGATTCTGTTTGCTAGTGTTTTGTTGAGGATTTTTGCATCTGTGTTCATCAGTGATATTGGCCTGTAGTTTTCTTTCTTTCTGACATCCTTGCCTGGTTTTGGTATCAGGGTGATGGTGGCCTTGTAGAAAGAGTATGGGAGTGTTCCACCCTCTGCTATATTTTGGAAAAGTTTGAGAAGGATAGGTGTTAGCTCTTCTCTAAATGTTTGATACAATTCGCCTGTGAAGTCATCTGGTCCTGGGCTTTTGTTTTTGGGAAGATTTTTAATCACAGTTTCAATTTCAGTGCTTGTGATTGGTCTCTTCATATTTTCTATTTCTTCCTGTTTCAGTCTTGGCAGGTTGTGCATTTCTAAGAATTTGTCCATTTCTTCCAGGTTGTCCATTTTATTGGCATAGAGTTGCTTGTAGTAATTCCTCCTGATCTTTTGTATTTCTGCAGTGTCAGTTGTTACTTCTCCTTTTTCATTTCTAATTCTATTGATTTGAGTCTTCTCCCTTTTTTTCTTGATGAGTCTGGCTAATGGCTTATCAATTTTGTTTATCTTCTGAAAGAACCAGCTTTTAGTTTTATTGATCTTTGCTATTGTTTCCTTCATTTGTTTTTCACTTATTTCTGATCTGATTTTTATGATTTCTTTCCTTCTGCTAACTTTGGGGTTTTTTTGTTCTTCTTTCTCTAATTGCTTTAGGTGCAAGTTTAGGTTGTTTATTCGAGATGTTTCCTGTTTCTTAAGGTAGAATTGTATTGCTATAAACTTCCCTCTTAGAACTGCTTTTGCTGCATCCCATAGATTTTGGGTCGTCGTGTCTCCATTGTCATTTGTTTCTAGGTATTTTTTAATTTCCTCTTTGATTTCTTCAGTGATCACTTCATTATTAAGTAGTGTATTGTTTAGCCTCCATGTGTTTGTATTTTTTATAGATCTTTTCCTGTAATTGATATCTAGTCTCATAGCACTGTGGTCAGAAAAGATACTTGATATGATTAGAGTTTTCTTAAATTTACCAAGGCTTGATTTGTGACCCAAGATATGATCTATCCTGGAGAATGTTCCATGAGCACTTGAGAAAAATGTGTATTCTGTTGTTTTTGGATGAAATGTTCTATAAATATTAATTAAGTCCATCTTGTTTAATGTATCATTTAAAGCTTGTGTTTCCTTATTTATTTTCATTTTGGATGATCTGTCCATTGGTGAAAGTGGGGTGTTAAAGTCCCCTACTATGAATGTGTTACTGTCGATTTCCCCTTTTATGGCTGTTAGTTATTTGCCTTATGTATTGAGGTGCTCCTATGTTGGGTGCATAAATATTTACAATTGTTATATCTTCTTCTGGGATTGATCACTGGATCATTATGCAGTGTCCTTCTTTGTCTCTTCTAATAGTCTTTATTTTAAAGTCTATTTTGTCTGATATGAGAATTGCTACTCCAGCTTTCTTTTGGTTTCCATTTGCATGGAATATTGTTTTCCATCCCGTTACTTTCAGTCTGTATGTGTCTCTAGGTCTGAAGTGGGTCTCTTGTAGACAGCAAATATATGGGTCTTGTTTTTGTATCCATTCAGCTAATCTGCGTCTTTTGATGGGAGCATTTAGTCCATTTATATTTAAGGTAGTTATCGATATGTATGTTCCTATTCCCATTTTCTTAATTGTTTTGGGTTTGTTTTTGTAGGTCTTTTCCTTCTCTTGTGTTTCTTGCCTAGAGAAGTTCCTTTAGCAGTTGTTGTAAAGCTGGTTTGGTGGTGCTGAACTCTCTCAGCTTTTGCTTGTCTGTAAAAGTTTTAATTTCTCCATCAAATCTGAATGAGATCCTTGATAGAGTAATCTTGGTTGCAGGTTTTTCTCCTTCATTGCTTTCAGTATGTCCTGCCGCTCTGTTCTGTCTTGCAGAGTTTCTGCTGAAAGATCAGCTGTTAACCTTATGGGGATTCCCTTCTTTGTTACTTGTTGTTTTTCCCTTGCTGCTTTTAATATGTTTTCTTTGTATTTAATTTTTGACAGTTTGTTTAATATGTTTCTTGGTGCATTTCTCCTTGGATTTATCCTGTATGGGACTCTCTGTGCTTCCTGGACTTGATTAACTATTTCCTTTCCCATATTAGGGAAGTTTTCAACTATAATCTCTTCAAATATTTTCTCAGTCCCTTTCTTTTTCTCTTCTTTTTCTGGAACCCCTGTAATTCGAATGTTGGTGCATTTAATGTTGTCCCAGAGGTCTCTGAGACTGTCCTCAGTTCTTTTCATTCTTTTGTCTTTTTTCTGCTCTGCAGTAGTTATTTCCACTGTTTTATCTTCCAGGTCACTTATCCGTTCTTCTGCCTCAGTTATTCTGCTATTGATCCCATCTAGAGTATTTTTAATTTCATTTATTGTGTTGTTCATTGTTGTTTGTTTCATCTTTAGTTCTTCTAGGTCCTTGTTAAATGTTTCTTGCATTTTGTCCATTCTATTTCCAAGATTTTGGATCATCTTTACTATCATTATTCTGAATTCTTTTTCAGGTGGACTGCCTATTTCCTCTTCATTTGTTAGGTCTGGTGGGTTTTTATCTTGCTCCTTCATCTGCTGTGTGTTTTTCTGTCTTCTCATTTTGCTTATCTTACTGTGTTTGGGGTCTCCTTTTTGAAGGCTATAGGTTCGTAGTTCCTGTTGTTTTTGGTGTCTGTCCCCAGTGGCTAAGGTTGGTTCAGTGGGTTGTGTAGGCTTCCTGGTGGAGGGGACTAGTGCCTGTGTTCTGGTGAATGAGGCTGGATCTTGTCTTTCTGGTGGGCAGGTCCACGTCTGGTGGTGTGTTTTGGGGTGTCTGTGGACTTATTATGATTTTAGGCAGCCTCTCTCCTAATGGGTGGGGTTGTGTTCCTGTCTTGCTAGTTGTTTGGCATAGGATGTCCAGCACTGTAGCTTGCTGGTCGTTGAGTGAAGCTGGGTGCTGGTGTTGAGATGGAGATCTCTGGGAGATTTTTGCCATTTGATATTTTGTGGAGCTGGGAGATCTCTTGTGGACCAGTGTCCTGAAGTTGGCTCTCCCACCTCAGAGACACAGCAATGACTGCTGGCTGGAGCACCAAAAACCTTTTATCCACACAGCTCAGAATAAAAGGGAGAAAAAGTAGAAAGAAAGAATTAATAGAAGTAGAAAAAGAAAGAAAGAAACAAAGAAAGAAAGAAAGGAGGGAGGGAGGGAGGGAGGAAGGAGGGAAGGAAGAAAAAATGGAAGATAAAGTAAAATAAAATAAAGTAAGATAAAATATAATAAAGTTATTAAAATAAAAAAGTAATGATTAAGAGGAAAAAAAAAGAAAAAAATTAAAAAGCAAAAAAACCCTAACAGATAGAACCCTAGGACAAATGGTGGAAGCAAAGCTATACAGACAGAATCTCACACAGAAGCATACACATACACACTCACAAAAAGAGGAAAAGGGGAAAAAATCATAAATCCTGCTCTCAAAGTCCACCTACTCAATTTGGGATGATTCGTTGTCTAAAGGAGGGAGGGAGGGAGGGAGGGAGGGAGGGAGGGAAGGAAGGAAAAGTAAAATAAAATAAAGTTCTTAAAATAAAAAATAATTATTAAGAAAAAAATTAAAAAAAAAAAACGGATAGAACCCTAGGACAAATGGTGGTAGCAAAGCTATACAGACAAAATCCCACACAGAAGCATACACATACACACAAAAAGAGGAAAAGGGGAAAAAATCATAAATCTTGCTCTCAAAGTCCACCTCCATTATTTGGGATGATTCGTTGTCTATTCATGTATTCCACAGATGCAGGGTACACCAAGTTGATTGTGGAGCTTTAATCCACTGCTTCTGAGGCTTCTGGGAGAGATTATCCCTTCTCTTCTTTGTTCTCACAGCTCCCAGGGGCTCCCCTTTGGATTTGGCCCCGCCTCTGCGTGTAGGTCGCCGGAGGGCGTCTGTTCTTTGCTCAGGACGGGGTTAAAGGAGCTGCTGATTCGGGGGCTCTGGCTCACTCAGGCTGGGGAAGAGGGAGAGGCACGGAGTGTGGGGCAAGCCTGCGGCGGCAGAGGCTGGCGTGACGTTTCACCAGCCTGAGGCGCGCCATGCGTTCTGCCGGGGGAGTTGTCCCTGGATCCCGGGACCCTGGCAGTGCGGGCTGCACAGACTCCCCGGAAGGGGTGTGTGGATAGTGACCTGTGCTCGCACACAGGCTTCTTGGTGGCGGCAGCAGCATCCTTAGCGTCTCATGCCCATCTCTGGGGTCCGCCCTTTTAGCTGCGGCTCGCACCCTTCTCTGGACCTCCTTTAAGCAGCACTCTTAATCCCCTCTCCTCGCGCACCAGGAAACAAAGAGGGAAGAAAAATTCTCTTACCTCTTCGGTAGGTCCAGACTTTTCCCCGGACTCCCTCCCGGCTAGCTGTGGCGCACTAACCCCCTGCAGGCTGTGTTCACGCCGCCAACCCCAGTCCTCTCCCTGCGCTCCGATCGAAGCCGAGCCTCAGCTCCCAGCCCCCGCCCGCCCCGGCGGGTGAGCAGAGAAGCCTCTCGGGCTGGTGAGTGCTGGTCGGCACCGATCCTCTGTGCGGGAATCTCTCCGCTTTTCCCTCCGCACCCCTGTTGCTGGGCTCTCCTCCGCGGCTCTGAAGCTTTCCCCCTCCGCCACCTGCAGTCTCCACCCGTGAAGGGGCTTCCTAGTGTGTGGAAACCTTTCCTCCTTCACAGCTCCCTCCCACTGGTGCAGGTCCTGTCCCTATCCTTTTGTCTCTGTTTATTCTTTTTTCTTTTGCCCTACCCAGGTACGTGGGGAGTTTCTTGCCTTTTGGGAGGTCTGAGGTCTTCTGCCAGCGTTCAGTAGGTGTTCTGTAGGAGTTGTTCCACGTGTAGATGTGTTTCTGGTGTATCTGTGGGGTGGAAGGTGATCTCCGTGTCTTACTCTTCCGCCATCTTCCCGGAACGAGTCTTAGTGTATGTTTTTGATTTGTGGTTACCCTGTTTTTCAAGTATGTTAACCCCTTCCTATATCTGCTTGCTTTAGACTGATAGTCATATAGGCTCGAACACATTCTAAAGAAAGAATCTACATTTTCTTACTCTCCTCCATGTTTTATGTTTTTGATGTCCTCTTTTACATCTTCATGTTTTTCCTGTTGGTCTTCCTTGTGTTTATCATTGCTTTCACAATTTTTTTTTTCTTTTTGATCTGTATACTGCCTTATTTAAGTGATTTACTTTCTAATTGTGATTTCCTCTTTCCTATACCTTCTTGCTTCATTTCTAATTAGAGAAGACCTTTCAATATTTCTTTTAGGATAGGTTTAGTATTGCTGTATTCTTTTAGTTTTTGCTTGTCTAAGAAATTCTTTATCTCTCCTTCTATTCTAAATGATAATCTTGTTGGGTAGTGTAGGTTGCAGATTTTTCCCTTTCAAGACTTTGAATATATTTTGCCATTCCCTTTTGACCCACAGCATTTCTGTAGAGAAATCAGCTGATAATCTTATGGGGGTTTCCTTATAATTAACTCTTTTTTTTTTTTTTTTTTTTTGCTGCCTTTAGAATCCTCTCTTTATCTTTAACTTTTGCCATTTTTTATTATAGGTCTTGGTGTAGGTCTGTTTGTGTTCATCTTGTTTGGGACCCTCTGTGCTTCCTGTGTCTGGATATCTGTTTCCTTCTTTAGGTTTGGGGAGTTTTCAGCCATAATTTCTCCAAATACATTTTCCATCTCCTTTTCTCTTTCTTCTCCTTCTGGAATCCCTATTATGCATAAATTGGCACACTTCATATTATTCCATAGGTCTCTTATATTGCTTTCATTTGGCTTTCTGTCTGTTCTTCTGATTGGGTGATTTCCATTATTCTATCTTCCAGATCACTTATTCATTCTTCCTCATTATTCATTCTGCTATTCATTCCTTTAGCTCAGCTTTTGTCTCAGCAAATGAATTTTTAAATTTTTCTTGGCTCCTCCTTATAGTTTCTAGTTCCTTTTACAGTAATCTGCATTTCTGTTGATAACCTTTCTTAATTCCTTCAGTATTTTCATTACCTCCTTTTTGAATTTGGTGTCTGTTAGACTGTAGAGGTCTGTTTCATTGTTTGTTCCTTCACGGGAATTCTCTTAGTCTTTTAACTGGGAGTGGTTCCTCTGCTTCTTCATTTTACTTAAATTTCTCTTACTCTGTGAGTTTAGGAGAAACAATTATCTACCGTAGTCTTGGAAGGCTATTTATATGTGGGAGCATCCCTGCGTAGCTTGTATGGGTTTAATACATTTGTTGCAAGGGCTGCTTTTAGTTTGGGTGCTTGCTGCCTCTTTCCTCAGTGTGTGTTGGCCATTATCCCCTTGATAGGGGGTGTGCAGGTGTGGCGGCCCATTTGCGCTCCTGGGGCCCGCGCCAGGTGGGGGCAGTGATTGGTGCCTGCTTCCATTTCTCTCTGCAGCAGCAGCGCTGCCCCATGCCTGCCACTGGAGCCTGTGATGGTAGTGGCAGCTTGTGCCTGCCCCCAGAGCTCACGTAGACAGTGACCTGTTGCCTGAGTGCATTCACAGGGAAAGAAGCTCCTATGGTGGTCCTGCCCCTCTCCTCGTGCACCCCCCCCCAACAATGGCTCCTTGCCTCTGGTGGGCCCAGACTTCTTCCACATAAACCCTCAGTTGCCACACTCCAGCACCTTCAGTCTGTTTTCACACAGCCAACCCCAGTCCTCTCCCTGGGTGCCTGAGCTTTGGTGCCCAGCGCCTACCGGAGATGAGCATCTCAGGCTAGGGAGCATGGGGTGGTGGTACCCACCGTCAGTACAGGTCCCTTTTGTTTTGCCTACTGCAAACTGGTCACGGTGCTTTCCTTCGAGGCTTTGAAGCTCCCCCTCCAGGTTGATCTCCCTGCCAGTGAGAGGACTTCCCAGGCTGTGGTAACCATTCCTCCTTCACAGCTCCCTCCCTGGGTCACAGGACCCATACCAATTCTTTTCCCTTTCTTTTTTTCTTTTGTCTTACCTGCTTACATGGAGGTTTTCTTGCCCTTTAGGAAGTCTGAGGTCTTCTGCCAGTAGATGTTCTGTGCAAATTGTTCCACATATAGATGTGTTTTTGATGTATTTGTGGGAGAAAGTGAGCTCCATGTTCTACTCCTCCGCTGTCTTGATCACTCTCTACTGTTAATAATTAACACCATAAATCACCAAAGGACAAGAATTTAGAAAAGAAAGTAGGAAATAAATATTAGTTGGCCTCATTCTTCTCACCATTTTTGCTCCATCCAGATCCTGTTATTAAACTTTCCTAGCGAATGTCAGGTTCTGTGTAATGTTTCTTTTATTATACTTCCTTAGTTATTGGTAATAGAATAAAACCAAAATGTCATTATTTTTATCACTCATATATATCACATAGTATATGACAGTACTAATGCACCTAGTCTTATACTAGTGGGGAAGGGATTTCTTGGGCCTCTGCTTATATTTTTTAAATTGCATTAGAAAATCATTAAGGGACAGATAATATCCTTTGGTTCATTGTGAAGAACTCTTTAAAAAACTATTTGTAGTCTCTCCAATCTGTTTTAAATAGGAAACTACAAAAGTTGCACTGCTTTCCTAATTCAAGCCCATTTCTTTAGGATAGATTAAAAAAAAATCACAGTAAATTAAATACTGTCTACCTGGAAATGCTCCAGATTCTTGGTTCTCTGACTTTTCCCCTATTGCTCATCAATTGTTTGTCAGGATTGGAGACTAATTGCTCCTTGAAAGTGGGTCTGTGTGTTTTACTCGAGTTCTTCTCTGTCCTCTTAGGTTAATCTGCATCACTTTCCATTTTCAGCCACCAACTGTGTCTGTAGCTGCAGTGACATTTTTACACTAGGAAAGATGTATGCTGCCCATCTGTCATGTAAGGACATAACGTAGTTAAACCATCTACCCTGTATCTTACTACATTGTGAGTGATGAAAACACAAAGGGAGTTGGGTTTGGTTTATCCTCGGAGAATTGGTGGCGAGAAATACTGATTTGTATGTTATACTGCCTAGAAAATGAACATTAGGTGAGCTGCCATCAACAGATTGCAGAAGCACCTCTGCCAGAGGATGTGGATCCAGGCTTACAATGCCTTCAGCCTCTGCTTTGAAATTCTAAGCTCATGTGTCAATGTTTTTTTTTTTTTTGCTGCCTGCTTCTACCCATGGGCACACCCACTCGGAGGTCACCTTGCAGTTGCAGCTGGGAGGGGCAAGCTTTTTCTTTTCTTTGTTTTTTGGCTGTGCTGCTTGGCATGCGGAATCTTAGTTCCCTGACCAGGGATCGAACCTGTGCCCCCTGCATTGGAAGCGTGGAGTCTTAACCATTGCACTGCCAGGGAGGTCCCATGTGTCAGTGTTTTATGCCTGACTCAGTGCACTGGGGAGACTTTCCCAGGACAGTGGGAAAAGGAGGCCATGAGGTTGGACAAGGGTATCAGTCTTGTCACTGATCGATTAGGGGCAAAGTCTCTTTACTTTATCAGTGTTGGTTTACGTATCTCTAAAAAGACAAACTTAGGCTTAATCATCATTTCTTTTTTTTTTTTTTTTTTTTGCGGTACGCGGGCCTCTCACTGCTGTGGCCTCCCCCGTTGCGGAGCACAGGCTCCGGATGCGCAGGCTCAGCGGCCATGGCTCACGGGCCCAGCCGCTCCACGGCATGTGGAATCTTCCCGGACTGGGGCACGAACCTATGTCCCCGGCATCGGCAGGCGGACTCCCAACCACTGCACCACCAGGGAAGCCCTTAATCACCATTTCTAACATTCTTCTTATTACTATGCCATTTACTTATGCTGCCCTGAACACAAAAATGAGACACTATTGCCTTGTTACAGGCTAGAATATGGCTTTCAGTTGTACAGAAGCGTTTGTCCTAATTCATCCATTGTGCTTTCTCTTCAAGACACCTATCTTTGACCAGCAGCACAAATTAGCTGTGCCCAACTTGTGGTGAGGAAAACTCCTGAAAAGGGAGAATAATGGCCAAGATACTTTATTTGATAGATTTATTTGATAGATTTTCAAATAAATCACCTGTTGTCACCTGTTTTTAAGATCCGTACCTTTTGCCATGTAGCCTTATTGTATCTCCAGCTGTGGGCAGAGAACTCTTTCTGCTCCATGGATGTTGGGCTTGGCCACTGACCTGCTTTGGCCAACAGGATGCTACCAGCTGTGCTGCAAGAGCAGAAGTTCTATCACTATGTCGCTTGATTTTGTGCGCTCCTGCCTTTCACCCTGAGAAGAACAAGTCCCCAATAGCTGCTGGTCCAAGGAGAATGTGGAGCTTATAGAACAGATCTAAACCCACTGTCAGACAGAAGTAGAACTGACCTGAAGACCCACGAGCAAGCAAAATAAACATTTGTTGTTGTAAGCCACTGAGATTTTGAGGTTGTTACTCAGCAAAAACTGACCAGAATATATTTTTCTAGAAACTTAAAATTATACAAATAAGGATTTGGCTTTGTTTTCTCTAAAAATATACCTATCTGGAATAAGTTAAGGGGAAAAAAAGCTCTGTTTGTGTTTCCTACTTATTAAGTCCATTCCTGGAGAGCATATTGTAGGGAGAAGGGTGGAAGGGAGGAGAGGAAAAGGCATGACTAAAAGGGGAAGGAGAGGGGGGAATGACTGAGGGATGTGTTCATGGGGATGGAGTGGGTTAGAAAGAGGAGACTTTAGAAGCCAGCAGCGAACTTGACCAATTTTATGGCTTGGTCCGTGGCTTCTTTGGACCTGAGAAGCTGTGTATCAGGACTGACTATCCTTTAAATGTCAGTGCTTCTCAGTGCTGTGTCCTGAGCCCTCTTTCTTCTCGCAGCACACACTCTCCATGGGCAGTCTCATCAACCCATATTTTATAGGCTGTGTCTCCTGGCACAACTTCCTCTGAAGAAACAAACCTGGATATTTGGCAGTCTCTACTTAGTTGGCGATAGACTCTCAAACCCAGCAGTCCAAACTGAGCTTGTTAACTTTTCTGCATGTCCTGTGCTGCTTCTTCTCTATCCTCATCACAGTCCTCGGAAGATAACATCCTGTGCACGGTATTGACCAAGTAAGTACTGGGATGCGTGGTTGGCTTCTCCCTCCCTCAACCTCTGACAACCTGTCAAACCACCTTAAAGATGACTGTTCTTCAGTGGTGCCCTGTTGCTGTGTAGGTAAAGTCACACCTCATAGCAGGACAGGTCTCCCTACCCCTCCTGTCTTTCCAGTAGAGCCCTGGCGAGCTTCTTCCAACTCCACAGTCTAACCATGTCCTCTTTGCTTCTGGGTTTTGTATATGCTCTTGGTTCTACTTGGCACACCTCCCTAACTACCCTCTCCCTGAGCTGGTTTTCCTAATAATTTCTATTTCCTCTTTAGTCTTAGTCTAGATCACTGGTTCTCAACTGGGAGTGATGTTGTCTCCAGAGGACATTTAGCTGTGTCTGGAGACATTTTGGGTTGTCACAGCTTAGGGGGTGGTACTATGGGCATCTAGGGGGTAGAAGCCAGGATGCTGCTAAACATCCTATAATGCCCCCCACATCAAAGACCCCTACAGCAAAGAATTATCTGTCCTAAAATGTCAGTAAGTGCTGAGATGCAGAAACCCTAGTCTAAATTTCACTTTCTCTTGGAAGCCTTTCCTGACCTTCTCAGAATGAGTTAGGTGCCCCTCCTTTGTGGTTTCATGCCCCTCTCCTTAGACTTTTTGTAGCCCTTCCCCTGTTACACTGATATTTTCTGTTCACTTGTCTATCTCCTCTTCTACAATGTGAACTTCTGGTAGTCATTTACTGTGTTTTGTTTCTTTTTCACTTCCCAGACCCCAGCATGGTACCTGGTAATGGTGGGCATGCAATACATATTTGTTAAATGAGTAAAAAAAAAATGAATCCACAAAAGTAATTCTAAGAGTAAGGGTCTCACACACCACATTTTTTCCCAGAAAGCATGTTGTTTGCATGTGGTACAGTCCTGTCTTCAGAAATTCAAGGCAAAGAAAACCAGCCTGGGTGATGAAAACTCAGAGTTAAGAACAACCACTCTAATTCATGCCCCTCCTGCACCACCAGGGAAAGGCATTCTTTCAGAATTCTCTTGTATATGTAGGCCACATAAAATTGCCAACCTGCCCAGGGAAATAAGTATTTGAATATTTATTTTATTTTCTAGCGGCTTCTCTTGCCAATAATATCCTGGTCATGGAACTATCCATACCCACAGTGTGATGTGTGCTGCAGGATTATTACTATTATTGTTATTACTATTATTTATATTTCCAGGATCTCATTTTTTTACATTGAATAATAGTTGAAGCAGTTTGTGTCATGACTCTCTTTTTATAGGTGAAAATGCCACATAATGAAACTTAAGGCAGCACAAACCAATATATTTCATCGCCCAGCACCATAATCTATTAAGCCTGAGATATTTTCAGGGAATTGCCTTAAATCCTTTGGTGGTTTAAAGTAGCTTCAGAGGGATTAGTGGCTTAGAGGTAATTGTTATTGCTAATATTTTATTTGAAATGTCCTGTTCAGCAGAGGTAATGTGACATTTTGCTCACTGGAAATGCTATCTTTCTAGGGAAAGGGAAGAGTCAAAAGGTCAGTGCCCAGGAGAGAGAGGGCAGGAGCCTGTGAGACAAAGGACAAGGGCCAGAGCTGAGGTGACAAGCATGAGTTAGCTGAGTCAGAGCTGACTTTCCTGTGGACCTTGGAAAGCTGGAGTTTTAATTTTATGTGATTTATGAGATTAATCTAGATAGTTAATCAGCTGTAAAGAGAAACCTGAGCTTTATTTATTGTTACTATTTTTTAAAATAAGTAAGGAGAATAAACACATTGAGGTACTGCTTTGCAGGCTTACCTTTGGAGCTCCTCAGAGGCATCTCTGTCTCTAGGCCAATAGAGCTCAAATATAGAATGTTTGAGAAATCACTTTGGGGTGCTTGTTAAAAAATAAAAATTCCTTGGGTTTTGCTTCTACCAACTCTGATTCTGTAGTTCCGAGATGGACCCAAATCTTCTTTTTACCCAGAGAGATCCAGGGGATTCTGATGCAGGGTTTCATAATGCCTAGAGAAACATTGGATTAACCCACCTCTTTCTTGGCCATGATACCATATTTCTCAAATTTCTATCTATGACCCAAATGCATCGCTTGAGTTCTAGACCCATATATCAGAATGGCATTCAAAATCTCTACTTGAAGATACTTTAAACTTAGCCTGTCGAAACCCAAATGATCTGTTCTTCTAGTATTTCCTACCCAGTGAATGGCATCAGCACTCATCCAGTTCTACAACAACACAAAAATGTAGATGTCACCTCCCTTGCTCTTCCTATATCCACTCCATCATTGCCATCATGCTGGCTCCAGCTCCCATCATCTCTTGCCTGGACCACAGCAATAGCTGACTAGTAGCTCTTTTCAGTCACTCTTTAATATGCTCTCCTAAGTGAGCCAGAGGGACCTTAGCAAGATGTAATGTTTTAGTGTTGCACTGCTCCCAGTGAAAACACTCCAATGACTTCCCATTTCCTCTTGGATTGGGACAAAAGTCCTTTCTTTGGCTTAAAGTGCTTCTTGGTGGTAACCAGCTGACCACCACTGCAGTCTTGTCTCATACAACTCTCTCCCTGGCTCCCTGTTCTAGCCACACTGCCTTTCTCTTCTTTCACAAAAGTGCCACACAAACCCCGGCACAGGGTATTCCTTTGCCCTGAGCCAGTTTTTTCCTTTGGTCCACTCCCCTTCACTTTGCCTAGTGACCATCTACATCTCCTGCAGATGACATACCACATTTTACTTTTGTGATCTTCTCCTAACCTAGCTCAGATTCCCTTATGATATACCATTGAACAATCATACATTTTTTGTAGTGGTACCTTTAGTTTTGTGACTGTTTGATTAATGCCTACCTTGCCCTAGACTGTAAGGTCCACAAAGGTGACAGTTAGGCCTGTTTCTGCTCTCCCTAGTGTCTCTCACAATGCTAGATGCATGGAGGTGCTCAATAAATGTTTATTGAGTGAGTGTTTGTTGAATGACTGACTGTGTATTGTGTGAGACATATTGTTAAAAGAATAATTTCATTTGAATTTCTTTAGACAGAAAAATCAGAGTAAGCATTTAGAGTTATACACTGGGAGCTTTAGCAAAGTAAAATGGAGTAGTAAGGTCATTAGCTAGATAATTAAGGTGAGTAGGACAATATAATCATGATATTTAAGCACAACTGTTAAGTATACATAAACTGACTTCCACCAGGGAGGAGATGCACTGGTAGTAGAGACTGAGGCTATCTGAAGAGTCAGGTCCTCAATGCCCTCTAGACTAACCTAGGAGTTTTGTGAGAGATCTAGAGATTTTAGACGTGTTATATTCATCAAAGAATTTCCTAGATTTTGGTATCATGGTGCAAGTCAATAATAGGGTTCCAAATTGCTCCTCTTTTTATGGACTATTTAAGAGCTTCTGAATGAAGCCGTGTGGCTGACAGGGTCTTGGTGCTCCCACTGGGTGTCAGGCCTGAGCCTCTGAGGTGGGAGAGCCGAGTTCAGGACATTGGTCCACCAGAGACCTCCTGGCCCCTCATAATATCAGTCATCGAGAACTCTCCCAGAGATCTCCATCTCAATGCTAAGACCCAGCTCCACTCAACAACCAACAAGCTCCAGTGCTGGACAACCCCATGCCAAAAAACTAGCAAGACAGGAACACAACCCCACCCATTAGGAGAGAGGCTGCCTAAAATCATAATAAGGTCACAGACACCCCAAAACACACCATTGGACGTGGTCCTGTCCACCAGAGAGACAAGATCTCATCCACCAGAACACAAGCACCAGGCCCCTCCACCAGGAGGCCTACACAACCCACTGAACCAACCATAGCCAGTGGGGGCAGACACCAAAAACAACAGGAACTACAAACCTGCAGCCTGTGAAAAGGAGACCCCAAACACAGTAAATTAAGCAAAATGAGAAGACAGAGAAACACACAGCAGATGAAGGAGCAAGGTAAAAGCCCACGACACTAAACAAATGAAGAGCAAATAGGCAGTCTACCTGAAAAACAATTCTTAGTAATGATAGTAAAGATGATCCAAAATCTTGGAAATAGAATGGAGAAAATACAAGAAACATTTAACAAGGACCTGGAAGAACTAAAGAGTAAACAAACAATGATGAACAACACAGTAAATTAAATGAAAAATTCTCTAGAAGGAAACAAGAGCAGAATAAATGAGGCAGAAGAACAGATAAATGACCTGGAAGATAAAATAGTGGAAATAACTACCACAGAGCAGAATAAAGAAAAAAGAATGAAAAGAATTGAGAACAGCCTCAGAGACCTCTGGGACAGCAATAAACGCACCAACATTTGAATTCTAAGAGTCCCAGGAGAAGAAGAGAAGAAGAAAGGGACTGAGAAAATATTGAAGAGATTATAGTTGAAAACTTCCCTAATATGGGAAAGGAAATAGTCAATCAAGTCCAGGAAGTGCTGAGTCCCATACAGGATAAATCCAAGGAGAAACACGCCAAGACACATATTAATCAAACTATCAAAAGTTAAATACAAAGAAAAAATATTAAAAGCAACAAGGGAAGAACAACAAATAACATACATACAAGGGAATACCCATAAGGTTAATAGCTGATCTTTCAGCAGAAACTCTGCAAGCCAGAAGGGAATGGCAAGACATATTTAAAGTGATGAAAGGGAAAAAACTACAACCAAGATTACTCTACCCAGCAAGGATCTCATTCACATTCAACAGAGAAATTACAACCTTTAGAGACAAGCAAAAGCTAAGAGAATTCAGCACCACCAAACCAACTTTACAGCAAATGCTAAAGGAACTCATCTAGGCAGGAAACACAAGAGAAGGAAAAGAGCTGCAATAACAAACCCAAAACAATTAAGAAAATGGTAATAGAAACATACATATCGATAACTACCTTAAATGTAAATGGATTAAATGCTCCAACCAAAAAACATAGTCTGGCTGAATGGTTACAAAAATAAGACAGGTATATACTGCTGTCTACAAGGGGCCCACTTCAGACCTAGGGACATATACAGACTGAAAGTGAGGGGATGGAAAAAGATATTCCATGCAAATGGAAATCAAAAGAATGCTGGAGTAGCAATTCTCAAATCTCAAAATAGACTTTAAAATAAAGACCATTATAAGAGATGAAGAAGGACACTGCATAATGATCAAGGGCTCAATCCAAGAAGAAGGTATAACAATTGTCAATATTTATGCACCCAACATAGGAGCACCTCAATACATAAGGCAAATGCTAACAGCCATAAAAGGGGAAATTGACAGTAACACAATCATAGTAGGGGACTTTAACACCCCACTTTCACCAATGGACAGGTCATCCAAAATGAAATAAGAAAAAAAGCTTTAAATGACTCATTAAACAAGATGGGCTTAACTGATATTTATAGGACATTCCATCCAAAAACAACAGAATACACTTTCTTCTCAAGTGCTCATGGAACATTCTCCAGGATAGATCATATCTTGGGTCACAAATTAAGCCTTGGTAAATTTAAGAAAATTGAAATCATATCAAGTATCTTTTCTGACCACAATGCTATAAGACTAGATATCAATTATAGGAAAAGAACTGTAAAAAATACAAACACATGGAGGCTAGAGAATACACTAGTAAATAACCAAGAGAACACTGAAGAAATCAAAGAGGAAATCAAAAAATACCTAGAAACAGATGACAATGAAAACACAACGACCCAAAACCTATGGGATGCAGCAAAATAAGTTCTAAGAAGGAAGTTTACAGCAATACAATCCTACCTCAAGAAACAAGAAACATCTCAAATAAACAACCTAACGTTACATCTAAAGCAATTAGAGAAAGAAGACCAATAAAGCCCTAAAGTTAGCAGAAGGAAAGAAATCATAAAGAACAGATCAGAAATAAATGAAAAAGAAATGAAGGAAACGATAGCAAAGATCAATAAAACTAAAAGCTGGTTCTTGGAGAAGATAAACAAAATGGATAAACCATTAACTAGACTCATCAAGAAAAAAAGAAAAAAGACTCAAATTAATAGAATTAGAAATGAAAAAGGAGAAGTAACAACTGACACTGCAGAAATACAAAGGATCATGAGAGATTACTACAAGCAACTATATACCAAATAAAATGGACAACCTGGAAGAAATGGACAAATTCTTAGAAAAGCACAACCTTCCGAGACTGAACCAGGAAGAAATAGAAAATATAAACAGACCAATCACAAGCATTGAAATTGAAACTGTGATTAAACATCTTCCAACAAACAAAAGCCCAGGACCAGATGGCTTCACTGGTGAATTCTATTAAACATTTAGAGAAGAGCTAACACCTATCCTTCTCAAACTTTTCCAAAATATAGCAGAGGGAGGAACATTCCCAAACTCATTCTACGAGGCCACCATCACCCTGATACCAAAACCAGACAAAGATGTCACAAAAAAACAAAACCACAGGCCAATGTCACCACTGAACATAGGTGTAAAAATCCTCAATACTAGCAGAATACTAGCAAACAGAATCCAACAGCACATTAAAAGGGTCATACACCATGATCAAGTGGGGTTTATCCTATGAATGCAAGGATTCTTCAGTATATGCAAATCAATCAATGTGATAAACCGTATTAACAGATTGAAGGAGGAAAACCATTTGATCATCTCAATAGATGCAGAAAAAGCCTTTGACAAAATTCAACACGCATTTATGATAAAAACCCTCCAGAAAGCAGGCATAGAAGGAGTTTACCTCAACATAATAAAGGCCATATATGACAGACTCACAGCCGACATCATTCTCAATGGTGAAAAATGGAAACCACTTCCACTGAGATCAGGAGCAAGACAAGGTTGCCCACTCTCACTACTATTATTCAACATAGTTTTGGAAGTCTTAGCCACAGCAATCAGAGAAGAAAAAGAAATAAACGGAATCCAAATCGGAAAAGAAGAAGTAAAACTGTCACTATTTGCAGATCACATGATACTATATATAGAGAACCCTAAAGAGCTACCAGAAAACTACTAGAGCTAATCAATGAATTTGGTAAAGTAGCAGGATACAAAATTAATGCACAGAAATCTCTGGCATTCCTATACACTAATGATGAAAAATCTGAAAATAAAATTAAGGAAACACTCCCATTTACCATTGCAACAAAAAGAATAAAATACGTAGGAATAAACCTACCTAAGGAGACAAAAGACCTGTATGCAGAAAACTATAAGAAAACTGAAAGAAATTAAAGATAATTCCAACAGATGGAGAGATATGCCATGTTCTTGGATTGGAAGAATCAACATTGTGAAAATGACTATACTACCGAAAGCAATCTACCGATTCAATGCAGTCCGTATCAAACTACCAATGGCATTTTTTCACAGAACTAGAATAAAAATTTCACAATTTGTTAGGAAACACAAAAGACCCCAAATAGCCAAAGCAATCTTGAGAAAGAAAAACAGAGCGGGAGGATTCAGGCTCCCTGACTTCAGACTATACTACAAAGCTACAGTAATCAAGACAGTATGGTACTGGCACAAAAACAGAAAGATAGATCAATGAAACAGGATAGAAAGCCAGAGATAAACTCACACATGCATGGTCACCTTATCTTTGATAACGGAGACAAAAATATGCAATGGAGAAAAGACAGCCTCTTAATAAGTAGCGCTGGGAAAACTGGTCAGGTACATGTAAAAGAATGAAATTAGAACACTCCCTAACACCATACACAAAAATAAATTTCAAGTGGATGAAAGATCTAAATGTAAGGCCAGACACTATAAAACTCTTAGAGGAGAACATAGACAGAACACTCTATGACATAAATCACAGCAAGATCCTTTATGACCCACCTCCTAGAGAAATGGAAATAAAAATAAACAAATGGGATGTAATGAAACTTCAAAGCTTTTTCACAGCAAAGGAAACCATAAACAAGATGAAAAGAAAACCCTCAGAATGGGAGAAAATATTTGCAAATGAAGAAACTGACAAAGGATTAGACTCCAAAATATACAAGCAGCTCATGCAGCTCAATATCAATAGAAACACAAAAACCAAAAAACCCAATCCAAAAATGGGCAGAAGACCTAAAGAGACATTTCTCCAAAGAAGATAGACAGATTGCCAGCAAACACTTGAAAGGGTGCTCAGCGTCACTAATCATTAGAGTAATGCAGATGAAAACTACAGTGAGGTATCACCTGACAGCAATTAGAATAACCATCGTCAAAAAGTGTACAAACAATAAATGCTGGAGAGGGTGTGGAGAAAAGGGAACCCTCTTGCATTGTTGGTGGGAATGTAAATTGATACAGCCACTATGGAGAACAGTATGGAAGTTCCTTAGAAAACTAAAAATAGAACTACCATAAGACCCAGCAATCCCACTACTTCACATATACCCGGAGAAAACCATAATTCAAAACGAGTTATGTACGACAGTGTTCATTGCAGCACTGTTTACAATAACCAGGACATGGAAGCCACCTAAGTGTTCATCGACAGATGAATGGATAAAGAAGATGTAGTACATATATACAATAGAATATTACTCAGACATAAAAAGAAACGAAATTGAGTTATTTGTAGTGAGGTGGATGGACCTAGATTCTGTCATATAGAGTGAATTAAGTCAGAAAGAGAAAAACAAATACCGTATGCTAACACATATATATGGAATCTAAAAAAAAATGGTCCTGAAGAACCTAGGGGCAGGACAGGAATAAAGACGCAGATGTAGAGAATGGACTTGAGGACATGGGGAGGGAGAAGGGTAAGCTGGGACAAAGTGAGAGAGTAGGATTGACATATATACACTACCAAACTTAAAATAGATAGCTAGTGGGAAGCAGCCGCATAGCATAGGGAGATCAGCTCAGTGCTTTGTGAACACCTAGAGAGATGAGATGGGGAGGGTGGGAGGGAGGCGCAAGAGGGAGGGGATATAGGGATATATGGATACGTACAGCTGATTCACTTTGTGATACAGCAGAAACTAACAACACTAAAGCAATTATACTCTAGTAAAGATGTTAAAAAAAAAAAAGTATACATAAACTTTGTACCCCAGCATATACTTTTAAGCTTTAGTTAACTTCCCAGTGACAGAGGGATGGGATATTTTAAGAAATAATAGTGATCCTGATTAAGAAATCCTCAGATTTCACTCAGCATTAAGAGTATTTAGAATAATTAATGCATTTTGATTTATTATATAGAATCCGATGTCGGGTGTTATTTGCTGGGCCATTTTCCTCAAAATAATATTAATCCAATTTATGGTAAGGGCTCTAAGGGGCTTGCTGTCCCTCTCTGAGAATCCTTTATGCCATTTTTCACACTGATTCTTAAAAGTAAGATCAGTTTTAGAAGTCTTGAAGCTATTGAAATCTTCTGGATATGTAACAACTGGGTGCATCTGTTAAATGGGTCAGCATTTTAGGTCAGCCAGACTCTGTGTGTCACTGGGGCCTGTCATTTACCAGTTACAACTCTCTCTTTATGGCAGGGGTCCCCAACCCCTGGGCTGTGGACTGGTACCGGCCCGCCGCCTGTTAGGAACTGGGCTGCATGGCAGGAGGTGAGTGGTGGGTGAGTGAGCAAAGCTTCATCTGCCGCCCCCCATCGCGTCCCATTGCTCGCATTACCTCCTAAACCATCCCCCACCCCCATCGCTCGCATTACCCCCTGAACCATCTCCACCCACAACCCCAGTCTGTGGAAAAATTGTCTTCCGCAGAACCGGTCCCTGGTGCCAAAAATGTTGGGGACTGCTGTTTTATGGTGTTTTCCTCAAGGAAGGCCAAAGCTTTTCAAATAGAAGTCACAAACTCAAGAGATGGAAGAGAGACAAATACAGAAAGGGGAAGAGGTCAGTGAAAAATAACAAGTGGAGAGGATGGCATAGGATAAGACCCCATAAAATAAATAATGTATGTGACACTATTATAGCTAAGGAATATGCTAAAAAATTGGAAACAGTTTGAATCTCTGTTTCTAATATTGCAGAACTCAACCCTAAAGGAGAAAATAATCCATTCACTATTCCTACATTATAAGGAAGACACTTCCCCACTTCCATAGTGTCTGAAGGAGCTCCTAGTTCCTGGTTGCTGTCTGTCAGTACCTGATGGAACTGGTTTCAAAACTGCATCAAGGTAGTGAAGATGAAGAATGGGTCTTAACATTTTTAGTTGTGTGAGTGTTATGTGCCTGACACTGTGCTAGACCCTTTTATATAGATGTGGGTTTGTAAACTGGCCTAACAGAGAATCTTTACCCTGGAAGATTTTTCTTTGGGGAATCTGAGAAGCCCAGGAGAAAATTCCTAAAGAGACTGACTTAGAGGACTCACTAAGAAATGCACAGATCAGCATATGTAGGATAAGACCCCACACTAACAGGCTCTCCTGCATGTCATGTGTCTCCAAGTAGCTCTTTGGTGCTCCCCTCTGACTAGAAGAGGAGAGGCAAGGAGCATAAGACATTGGGGACTCTCTATATGTAAAAGACAGAGGCCAGCATCACAGGAGAAAAGTAATTTGTAGGAAAAAAAGACCATGCATAGATCTAAAACCTGAAAAAATAATTTAATCTGTTTGAAAAAATTGAAGATATTGTATCTATGAAACAAGACTAACATGGTATAAAAAAGAATATCAGAAAACAAAAAAGAGTTCCTGGAAATATAAAAATGATACCAGATGTAAAAATTCAATAGAAGGCCAAAAGATAAAATGAGTAAGTCTCCCAGAAGTATTAAAAACATATAAGAGAGATTGGAGAGAAATTATAAGAGAATTAGAGGATCATTTCAGGATGCCCAAATCCCAATAAAAGTTATTCTAGAAAGAAAGAACAAGTAAAATGGGAAAATTATTTTTAAAATTTTCAAGAATCGAAGGACATAGTTTTGTAATTATTCTTTCGATCAAAAGAATACATCTAGTGCCCGACATATGACCCACAACAAACCGTATTCTTACAAAATTTTCAGAACACTGAGAACAAGAGAAAAGATAAAAGCTTTTAAGAAAGAAACACAATTTATTTACAAAAGATCAAGAATCAGATTGGCATCAGAATTCTCAATAGTTACACTAGACACCTGCAGAAAATGGAGAAATACCTTCAAAATTCTGAGGGAAAATGATTTCAAACCTGAAATTATACATCCAAATGAAAGATTGATTAAGGATGAAGATAGGATAAAGACATTTTTCAATGTGCAAGGCCTCCATTTTTCTCTGATGCATCAATTTTCTAGGAAATCACTGGAGATAGTATAACATGAGGTAGTAAACCAAGATAGAAGAGATGGAATCCAGGAAACAGAAGACCAACATAAGATGGAGGCAAAGGAAGGTCCATGGTTACCATGGAGAGAAATTCTAGAAAAACATTATGCACCAGGTATAGAGGACAACAACTGGGGGCTAGAGCAGGTCAGGAAATGCTGGGAAAGATGTTTCCAAGAAGACAAAATTAAGAGATTACATGCTGTATCTGAATGTTCTGGGAGAGGTTTAGACTCCTGGGGAGAGTTCGGGGTTACTAATTCACTTGAGGATAAAAAGTTATGCAAGAAAAGAAATAAAAACCCAGACGTTTTATAGTTACAATAACGTCAGTATTAAAAATTCCAACCAAAGTTATGGCATAGCTCTATAGCTGTGATTAGCAGAGTTGGGAGATGGGAAAGGCACATGGGTGAGCAGGGAGGAGCGAGGCAGCTGGAGAGAGTGGGAAGTGAATAGATAATGTCTAAAATGGAAAGATCAAGAAGAAATAGTTTGGTAACGAGGGTATAAATACCGGAAGAGTGATCGCAGTGATTGTTTTAGAGAACCATGTGTGTCTTTAAATGTGTGTGTGTGTGTATGTGTGTGTGTGTGTGTGTGTGTGTGTCTTTCATGAAAAGTAAGAACTAAGTTAAAAATACAAGGAAAGCATTTTGGAAAGCAAATTGATAAGAAAGTGAAACGTTTGTTTAATGGGGAAGTGATGCTTGTTCCAAAGAGGTCAAGGTTGGGTACGTGTGCACATGGCTGGGTAGCTCTTCCTCTGTGAGGTGCTTGGTTAGATAACTCTCCATAGGCACATTTCTAAATCATCTTTGTGACTAGGGTGTTTTAATAATTCTACAGTCTTAATCAAGGCAGAGGCACTTCATCACCAGGGAAAGATGCCTAGAGCTTTGATGATAAGAAATTAATGGATATGCTCATAGCTCAGGACCTCCTTTCATCCACCAAGAAATAGTATTGAAAGCTGATACATGTTAAATTCTTTGCTGATTAAAAAAAGTAATAATAGGTCTTTGTGTTGTGCTGCGGAGTTACCTTTGGCTAAAATCATCCTCTTGACCGTTTATCACTTTGCTCCCCAAGCGCTGGACTCAGGTGGGAAGTGGATTGAGTCCTCTGTAAACCCCATTAATTACAGATACACAAGACATATCTTCTTTTATTTTCTTTTCTCCAAAAGGCAAACTGATTTGTTCTCTTTTCTACCGCCTACACAAAGTAATCTTCCCAAGTAATATTAACATTTAGAATACACAGTCCCTCAGATGATCACTGGACCCATGACTTACTCATCCCAAGCACCGGATATTAATAATATTTTAAAAACATCCATGCCTGGCTTCCTGAGGTCTCTCTAGAGACTCGAGGAGAACACTGAAAGTACAGAAAACTTACTTTGCTCTTGCTCTTGAGGAGACTTTGTAAGAGCAGTTTTTTCAAAGATTAGAAGATTCTTGAATATTTTTGCTTTATAGATTTGTGGATGGATTGAACTACAGTCATTTTCATTAACTGCTTGGTCCTATATGCTTTATTTGGCCACATTCCTATAGAAGGCATTCCCCTAATACCCATGTACATGATAGAATAATAAAATTCAAGGACCAAGATAGGCCCACAAACTGGCCGATAGAGGGGGGTATTCTCAGTTTCTGGCTGTTCAGGCAGAGGCAGGATCTGGCCTCTTTAGATTCTAAGTGGGAGATGGGCAGCTGGATTTACCAACCCACCAACACCCTACACAATACCAAAGAAGGAGTTCTTTAAAAGGAATCCCACTGGAGTTAGGGAGGGGGAATGGATGCTGGAAAACCAATAAATGACACATATACATAACAATACTCCTTTTCTCCCAATCCCAGATACCTGTATAACCAGCAATTAATAAACCCTTAAAAAGTGGTAGTTGGGGCTTCCCTGGTGGCGCAGTGGTTGAGAGTCCGCCTGCCGATGCAGGGGACACGGGTTTGTGCCCTGGTCCGGGAAGATCCCACATGCCACGGAGTGGCTGGGCCCGTGAGCCATGGCCGCTGAGCCTGTGTGCCCGGAGCCTGTGCTCTACAATGGGAAAGGCCACAACAGTGAGAGGCCCACGTACCGCAAAAAAAACAAAAAACAAAAAACAAAAACGTGGTAGTTGATAAAGGTTTAAAGAATTAATCTTAAAAGTTTGCAACAAATATTTATTAAGCATGAGTAATTCACTTAATCTTCCCAATAACTCAGTAAAGTAGAATTTACAATCCCCCCACTTTTTTTTTTTTTTTTTTTGCGGTACACGGGCCTCTTACTGTTGTGGCCTCTCCTGTTGCAGAGCACAGACTCCGGAAGCACAGGCCCAGCGGCCATGGCTCACAGGCCCAGCCGCTCCACGGCATGTGGGATCCTCCCGGACCGGGGCAGGAACCCGCGTCCTCTGCATCGGCAGGCGGACTCCCAACCACTGCGCCACCAGGGAAGCCCTACAATCCCCTTTTAAGGTGAGAAAACTGAGGCTTGCACAGATAAAAATCATTTTCCCAAGGTCACCCAAATAATAAATGAAGAAGCTGGAGTTCAGTCTAATTTCTGTTTGAATCCAAACTGACACTGGTGCTATAGTAATGGTAAGTCCCAAAATCGAGTGGGGCAAATGTAACTGACCTGATGTTTTTAGGGAAAAAAATTACCACATTAATTAACCCACAGTAATTTTGTGGGCCTGCATAAGAAATTTTTAAAAATTGAGACTAAACTTGAAAGAACTGGTTCTGTTTGCCACAGGTCATGAGACACATGCAATAAACAGGGAAAAAACATTTAACTAGTTTATTCAAGACTAAAGAGAAACTGGTTTTCCCTAGGATCTTCCATCAGGAGAATCAGTAGAGTGTGTGCAGGGAACATTCAAGTTTGTTGCATGACATGAACAAGGATATGACCAGACTTTCAATATTCTTCAGGTCCATGCCCTTCATCACTGGCAGTTATGAGTTAACGTGGAAACAGAGGCCAAGTGTAGAGACTTATGTTCCTTATTGTGGACACAGGACCAGGTCAGGGAGACCTATTTTTTTAAAGCGGTCTAAGCTTCCAAAGCTTTTGGAATTCCATGCATAACCTTACTGATGAGCCATGCTATTGGACAGATTTAATTTGAAACTAAGAGGAAAAAATAGAGCCTGGTACAGTTATTTCTGGAAATATGGGCTTACAGATGTAAACTAGAGGCGTGTGGGTTAAACTGGTGGTGCCTGGGAGTGCCAGTCATTACTCATTGTAGAAATGCCCTAAGCCTGAGAAGTAACACTTTTTTTTTTTTTTAAGTTGCATAGTTTTTTGGTAGAAATGAAGTCACAGTTTTGGAGCAGATTCACCGGTAGTGTTGTACAAGCTTTCAGTCTCTACAGGTATCCTTAGAACTTGAACGTTAGGGGAGAGGAATCATCAACCACCTGTCTTAGCAATGTGGCTGTTTCTCCAGGGACTGATGAGCAGAGGGTGAACTGGGCCGACCAGGCAGCCCTTAGAATTTGGGTCTGTATGAACCTCAGAGCTAACCCCAAATTTCTAATGATGTAGTCAAATTCTAGACAATATTTGGGTCTATCTGGGCCTGTGAAAATACGTCCTCTTAAAGAAACCAATGCCATTAAAGCTGAGATGCCAACTTAGAATCAGAATTGAGGAAGCTCTGTAGGGATAAAGCCTCCAGTTCTTGAAAACAGTCTAATTTAGCATCTTACTTTACAATATTCTTATTAACTGGACAAAAAATTCTTAAAGATGAGTGAATAAACTGATTTTGTAATATTTTCATATGCTATTAAAGTTTGAATTTTTAGTAGTTTACAGGATTTATGCATAATCATTTTGTCAACTTAAAAAGCCATGTGACTACACACACACACGTTTCTGATTGCACGAGTCATTATTTGAAAGTGCCCTTTGCCACACAGTTTTTACTTAGCTGCCTTAAGATTAAATCTGCTAGTGGTTAAGAATCCACCTGCCAATGCAGGGGACACAGGGTCAAACCCTGGTCTGGGAAGATCCCACATGCCACAGAGCAACTAAACCCATGTGCCACAACTACTGAGCCTGCGCTCTAGAGCCTGCGAGCCACACTACTGAGCCCACGTGCCACAACTACTGAAGTCCACTCGCCTAGAGCCCGTGCTCTGCAACAAGAGAAGCCACTGCAATGAGAAGCCTGCGCACCGCAACGAAGAGTAGTCCCTGCTTGCCGTGGCTAGAGAAAGCCCTTGCGCAGCAACGAAAACCCAATGCAGCCAAAAATAAATAAATAAAAATTAATTAATTTTTAAAAAAAGAAAAAAAAGGTACTTTCCTTTAAAAAAAAGATTAAATCTGCTAACAGCAAATATCTACACAAGTTTTCTCAATTTTAATAGATATCCTTGAAACCAGAAATACTTTTAAGTCTCCAAACCATGAATTTTTACAGTGTTCTTGGGATTTGTGTTGCTGGAGGACATATTTTTGGGGGCAGTTCCACCACAGGGGCAGACAGGCTTGTCAATGAAGTCACTCTATTTCACATTTCTGAAAAGTCTCAGTTTCTTTGTAATATGTCAGGTGGAGAAAAGGAGGCATAGGAAAATCATATCTGTTATTCACTTTCATAGCATCCTCAGGGTTTCTTCATAACACTTACTGTAATTATAACTAAGGCGCTATGTTCATGAAGTGTTTAGCACCTGTCTCCCATTAGAGTATAAATCCTGTGAGTGCAGGGTCTGTGTCTGTGTTGTACCTGCTATATTCCCATTGAGCCCAGTTTCTGAAACTTGAAATGCGGTCAGTAATTGGTTAAATAAATGAATGAACAAAGTGAGGAAGTGACCTGTTCAAGGACACATAGAATCAACAGCTGAAGGGAAGAAGAGGGGTGGTTGTGAAAGGAACTTAGAGTAAAAGTCCCAAATTAGAGCTTTTCTCTCGAAATGGAAATAAGGTTATTTGAAAAAAACTCCTTTGGGTGAAACATCATTTTATTTTGTAAAATAATCATTTAACTTACAATGTTAAAGGTAAGCTTATAAATAGAATTCAATAACTTGGGACTTTCCTCGTGGTGCAGTGGTTAAGAATCTGCCTGCCAATGCAGGGGACACGGGTTCGAGCCCTGGTCCAGGAAGATCCCACATGCTGCAGAGCAACTAAGCCCATGTGCCACAACTACTGAGCCTGTGCTCTAGAGCCCGTGAGCCACAACTACTGAGGCCGCGTGCCACAACTACTGAAGCCTGTGCATCTACAGACAGGGCTCCGCAACAAGAGAAGCCACTGCAATGAGAAGCACGCACACCGCAATGAAGAGTAGCTCCGCTTGCCTCAACTAGAGAAAGCCCGTGCACAGCAACAAAGATCCAACACAGCCCAAAATAAATAAATTAATTAATTAATTAAAAAAAGAATTTAATAACTTGATAAAATAGTTCTGTACTCAATGTGAGACCTGGTTGGAGTGAGTATTGAGGACTAGAAAAGTTATTGTTATTCAGTAATAATATGATGTTACTTATCATATTATTAAACAAAAACTTGTATACCAGTATTCATTAAGCATTATTCATTATAATGTTTCTCAAAGTGGAAACAATCCAAATGTGCATCAATTGATAATGGATAAACAAAATGTAATATATACACATCATGGAATATTCTTTAGCCGTAGAAAGGACTGAAGTACTGATTCATGCTACAACGTGGATGAACCTTGAGGACATTATGCTAAGTAAAAGAAACCAGCCCCAAAAGGCCACATGTTATATTATTTTACTCTTGGGAAATGTCCAGAATATGCAAATTCATGGAGACGTGAACAGATTATTAGTTGCCTGGAGCTGGGGGAGAAGGCAAAATGGAGAGATTGCTTAATGGGTATGGGGTTTCTTTTTGATCTGCTGAAAATGTTCTGGAATTACATAGTCGTTGCACAACATTGTGAATGTACTAAAAGCCACTGAGTTGTACACTTTAAAATGGTTAAAATGGTGAATTTTATGTTATGTGAATTTTACCTCAATTGAAAAAAAACCAAATGATTAAAAAAAAAAGCCATATTAACGTATCCATTTACTTTGCAATGGTATTTGGAGGAGGAGGACTGGAAATGCAAATTGTTTTAAAAACATAGGTTTAAAGACTTTTTTGGCTGGGAACTGATTTTCAATGTATTAAAAACATGGACTTAATTGAAAAATAGACTAGTCAATCTAGGCTCTTTCTTCATTCATTCATCATTATGATGGCAAATAGCAGTGTCTATTAAATAAATTGCAGTATCTAGGTTGGCTTCTCTGGGTTAAGGCTGCAACTCAGCCACCTAACACATTAACTTTGGCAAGTTAGGTAGACTCTCTGTATCTCACTTTCTGCATCTGAAAAATGAGTATAATAATAGTGCTTACCTTTGTACTCCTAATGAGATCGTGTATCGTGTATTCCAATCCTTGGCTGCATATTAGGGTGCGGACTTTTTTTTTTTTTTTTTAATGACGAGTTCCCAGGTGATTCTAATGGACAGCCAGTCTAGAGAACCACTAATGTATAAAAGGCATTGCAGCAACATGCCTGGCACATGGTAAGCAGTAAATAAATGGTAGTTTAATAATGTTGTTAAGGACTTATCAATTATATTATTTTATAAGATTCAAGTGTATCTGCTCTAGCATAAAAAGTGATGTGGGAGGCCGGGATAAAAGGACGTCGGAGGAAGAAATATATTTCCACAGAAATTTATATTTTATTTAACAAAGAGCATTATACCATCTAGTCAACAGGTAGATTCTTGTATTTTAGTAGAAGCTCCATGAATTTTGTTTTTGTTTCTTTTTTAATTTTATTGAAGTATAGTTGATTTACAATGTTGTGTTAATTTCTGCTGTACAACAAAGAGATTCATATATACATATACATAATATATATATTGTTTTTCATATGCATTTGAATTTTGTTTAATGGAATTTCCCTATACAGCTAATTCACCTAACATATTTGAAATACCCTTATTTATTAGCAAATTGTATGCTCTCAAAAATCATTCTCTTGCTTTGGTGTGCTTCATTGGTGTGAAAGTATCATTTTTTAAATAAAGAGGATAAAACTCTTAGACACAAAAATACAAAACTTCGATAATTATGTGCAGATAAAATACAGTGTTATGGACTGATGTTTGTGTCTCTCCAAAATTCATATGTTGAAATCCTAACCCCCAGTGTGATGGTATTAGGAGGTAGGGCCTTTGGGAAGTGATTAGGTCATGAGTGTGGAGCCCTCATGAATGGGATTAGCACCCTTATGGAAGGGACCCCACAGAGCTCTTCAGCCTTTCTGCCACGTGAGGACACAGTTAGAAGCCAGCCATCTGCAGCCTGGAAGAGGGCCGTCCCCAGAACCCGACCATGCTCACACCCTGATTTCAGACTTCCGGCCTCAAGAACTGTGAGAGGGACAGTTTTGAGGGCATTAGCCCTCTGTGGCTCCCTTTGCCTGGCAAAGCAATAAGGCTATTCTTTTCTGCTTCCCCCCAGCCCCCGCAAAAAAAAAAAAGAACTGTGGGAAACAAATTTTTGTTGTCTATAAGCCACACAGTCTGTGTTATATATATCACATGTTTTTTATCTGTTCATCTGTTGATGGACACTTAGGTGGCTTCTGTATCTTGCAGTTGTAAATAATGCTGCTATGAACATTGGGGTGCATGTATCTGTTTGAATTAGTGTTTTGGGGGTGTTTTTTGATATATACCAGGAGTGGAATTGCGGTAGCTTATATGGTAGCTCTGTTTTTAGTTTTTTGAGACAACTCCATTCTGTTTTCCGCAGTGATGGCACCAATTTACATTCCCACCAACAGTGTACAAGGGTTCCCTTTTCTTCAAATCCTCACCAACATGTGTTATTTGTATTCTTTTTTTTTTTTTTTTTTTGCGGTACGTGGGCCTCTCACTGTTGTGGCCTCTCCCATTGCAGAGCACAGGCTCCAGATGCGCAGGCTCAGCGGCCATGGCTCACGGGCCCAGCCGCTCTGCAGCATGTGGGATCTTCCTGGACCGGGGCACGAACCCGTGTCCCCTGCATTGGCAGGCAGGCTCTCAACCACTGTGCCACCAGGGAAGCCCTGTATTCTTTTTAATGATAGCCATTCTGACAGGTGTGAGGTGACATATTGTGGAAACACATTATTATTTAAAGTAAGTTACTCAAATATTTGTTCTTTGTATTACAAGGTATTATATACATTTAAAATGATGTAGATAGGTAGGTTATATATCTGTGAATTTCACTTTAGGATAGTACAGAGTGCATTATAAAATATTTTTTATAAGAAGGATCTGGTATGGTTGAGGATCACCAATGATAAACGCATTCTGATGCTAATGTATATTGCAGTGAGGAGAGAGAGAGGAAAGATAATGTTTTACATGTGCCTAATAATAGTCAGGTACAGTGTTTTGTATGCAATCTCACTGTGTATGCTATGTCATCCTTCTAAGATAGGTGATATTATTCTTCTCCCTTTCACAGATGAAGATACTGTGGCTTAAGGAGGTTTATTAACTTCTTCATTCTCTCATGTCCACTATGTGCACTATGTGCACTATAGGTATTCAGAAGAGAGCTGGGAATGGAAAAGACACGATTTCTGCCCTCAAGGAGCTTATATTTTAGTGAAGAGAGAGAGAATAAAGCAAAGCAGTAAATAAGACAAGTCATGTTGTGACGGGTGTCATGGAGAAACTCGAATGAAATGACTTCAGAAAACTTGCCCAAAGTCACATAACTAGTGAGTGGTGGGCTTTCCATCTGAATGTAGACATTGCTTTTTGGTTGTAGTAACCACTGAATGACTATTACTAGTATCACATTACAAGGTCATCACCTCTTCTAAGTTGTCTACAAAGATGCCAAAATGTATGAACGAGAAACCAAGTAGAAAGATCTGTTCAAAGCAGCTATATTACTGGGTATTTTTTTCTTTTTGCATTCCAGTCAGATGAAGTGCCCACATGACACTGGTAATTACAACAGTTCCTGGTTCTGTACTGTGCAGTATTTTAGTTTTTAACATTACTGATACTTATGAAAATGCATTTCTAAGTAAATAAGTTTAAATGCTTTTCTGATTTCTTAAGTGTGATTTTCAGAAACATCCTCAGTTTTATTCCCCTGTGGTAATGTATCTGTCATACCCCATTTCTGATGTGTCTCCACTCTATGAGATGAGAAAAATGTGTACAGAAAACAGATGTGATACTCTTAAAAATGAAATAGGAGGGGCTTTGGGTCAGATATTTGGAAGGGTGATTATAGTCATTCTATGGATAAGTGGTACCGAGGTAGGTAAGGCTTCTGTTACAAAGAGATGATCTTTAAGCCGAAAGTCTAGACTGTGAAAATGTCTGGGAAAAGCCTTTTGAAACGAAGAAAAGTTGGAAAGTTATGTTCTACCCTCAAGAAAAAGATCAATGTTAGAGAATCTAGTGATTGCTACTATGAGATAAATATTAGAAAAGCACACAGGTTTTTTTTATATATATCTTAAAGCTTTGTTCAAGTTATTTATTCCTTTAATAAGCATAGTGATAAGCAGATCTTTTGTTTGGTGGTTTTAATCATGATTTCAACTCTCCAGAAAAAAAAAGAATGAAATATAAGGGAAAGTGCTGCTTTATTGGTCCTGGTTGTTGGTACCAAGGAAATCATCCTCCTGGTCCTCATGGCCACACACCCACCTGGACTTTTGATGCTGTGACTATTTTCCTAGATGAAAACAGCCTGCAAGGAGAAATCAAAAGCTTCAGGAGGACAAATCTTGTAAACTCCAACTTATTACATAATGACGATTATCATACCTCCACTTACGTATCAAGCAGAGTTCATGTAAATGCTTAGGGTAGTTGTGTTTTTTGAAAACATGCCAAATACCTAGTCATCTTTTTCATTCATTCTTTAGTTTTTATATCATGTTCTTAAAGATACCCAGAGATAAATAGTATTCTAACCCTGTGTTTACTATTTAAAATGGCTACATCAAATAAAAGGTGATTTTACATATGCGTATTTCATTAAACATTTCCTACTCTTATTCTTAACTATTCCTTTTATCTTTATAGATGCTCAGTCTTTTGCCAAAAGCCAATCTAACATTTCTACTTTGAGTATGTTGCTTTAAAGGCACACTTCTCCCTAATAGTAATTAGCAATCTTATAATGAACAGCACAGTTAATTTCTCAAGCAGCATAACTTGCATTGATTTCATAAATTTGAGGGTTAACTTTAATTGTTTCTGTAATAATTTTTTAGTATTCATCACCAAATCCACACTGGTCTCCTCAGCCTCTGGGGATTTAGTAGCTATCTTTTATATTCAGTTCATCTTTTGCAACTATATTGGCCAACTTGCAAATTTATCTGCAGTGTGCCTGGGTGGTTATGTAGAGAAAGCAGCTACTCTCTGGGGGCTAATGCCTCTTCTCCACCAATCAGAATGCAGTTCATGATTCATTAGGTTTGTTGGCTAGATTATTTAACTTAATTCAATATAAATTATTTAATTCCTAAAGCCGTCCTGGTATTCAATATGAATGAAACAATTATTCCTGGACACAATCACCCAAATAACACCACACAGTTTTACCAAGCCCCAAGACAGTCATTAAATCCCTGCTATTCACTGCTTTACACAGCCTACTCATGCTGAGTTTTTGAGGATTATAACATTACTGAAATTGTTTGCATCCGATAAGGGACTATATATTATTTCTATATTTAATGAGAACATCCCGATTACATAGCAATGTGATTATATACAATCATAAACTATTTCTCAGTAGCAATTTTGCCTTTGTTTTGATTGTGTCCTTTCTTTTGCCGTCTGTTCTTTTCCATATGGAAAGGAACAACTCCATTTTTTCTAATATAAGTCTGCTGCTTAGAAGCATTCCTCTAAGCCTATCATCTCTTGACATTTCTATCTGGTCAATGGCTTGTGGAAGTAGCATCTAAGGTCGGTGTATTTTCTGTCTTGAATGTAATTTATATATATCCTCAAACTTGGTGTCCCTTTCTTAGATTAAGCTCTCCGGAGACAGACCCTAAAACAGAGAACTGTGTGCTTCCTGTAGGAAAGTGAGGGAGTCGTGATTGGTAAAGGATTGGCATTGCACTTGGGGCTCAGCCCATTCTAAGGGAACTCTGGAGCTGGGATGGTCTTTGTATCTCTGTATCAACCAGTTATTGGCTGTGGGCTGCTGCCCGGGAGAGGACATGATGCTGTGGCCAAAGACCATCTCTAGAAAGCTACCAGCAGTCAGTATTCCCAGCAGCTGTGGGAATGAAGGGTCAGTCCTGAGGGAGGATCTTAGAGCACCATCTATCCATTACCCCCATTCTAAGGAAAATCTGGGTGAGAAGTATTGACAGAGACTGAGAAATGGAGGAACAGCATGATTTCTTTTATACACAGTCTTGGTTCTTTTCTCTTAAAATCTGTGAAAAACTGTTACTCTTTTCCCCCCATTTTCCTTTTCTCTCTCCTTTTCCTAAACTGGGACAGGAATGGAATAAGGTAGACCCCAGAGAATTTCAACCCTGGAGAATAGCAAACAGTGTAGTAAAATTGCTGTGAGACCTAGCTGGAACCATCAGAGGTGGAGTTTCTGAGGCCTCTTTAGAGACCTGTGCATAAAAGGGCATTTGAGAAAGGGAAGAAGCTGCTTAAGTTTAGGAGGAGGAGGAGGTCACAAGTGACAATTTGGTTCTTTCCCTCATTACTTCTTACTAGTAAGCACAATGTACTTGTGTATTCACACTGTCATTTCTCTAGCTAGCCACATTTAATGGCGTCCTCCAGTCTTAAAGAAGTTTCCTTATGACTCTCAGGTAGAGGCAAAAGAGTCTTTGTTAGCAAAGTCTTCTCTCCACACTTTCCCCTCCCACCACCCACACACCTTTTACCTGTCCTGCTGCTTGCTCTTCCATGACCCTCTCTTTCATTCATTTAGTCATTAATTTACTCTTTCATTTATTGACTTCCTACTATGTGCCAGTTTCATTCTGGAGAGCCTGGGTCTCAACTGACTGCCTGGAATTTCAGATATTTGTTTTGCTTCCTTTCTGGTTCTTGTTTGTTCTCCTAACTTCTGAATCATAGCTGGTCCTGATCTAACACCTGTAGGTGTTAGATTTGGTTGGTCCTCTTGTTTATTGTTATCAGAAACCACTGCTTGACAAACCTGATATCTTCACCTCCATATCAGACCTGTTAAGTGGTTTCTGAGAACTGCTCTGGTCTTTAAGTCATGATCCATTTCCTCTGATCACAGGTTGTCTACTGGCACCTACAGTCCACTGCCAGCGAATCCACTGTGAGTAAAGGTAAAAATACCCCTAAATAAGAGTAGCTATGGAAAGGCTGAACCAGATCGTGGAGGCTGAGGACAACACTTAGGAATGTGGAAAGTTGAACAATAAAATTGGACTCACAGTTTGTCATTAATAACAAATTAATCATTTGACTTCGTATACATAATTACTTGCCTCTTTTTCATTTCATTTCTCTCCCAGGGACTGAATCCAATTAAACAATTGTTCTGCTTTTCATTTGGAAAACATTTTGATGTCTTTGATTTTATTTTGGTCCAATAGTTTTAGGTCAGTTTACTTATGGTTTAAAGTGGTTCACTTATTTGTTTTTTTTTTCTTTTCTTTATTTTTTTGAAGATCTTTTCTATTTCCTTGCTCAAAAATGTTAAATTTTGTTTTATGACTTGGTTCAATGTAAGTTCCCTATTTCCAAGGGAAAGAGTCAACAGATAGTGTGTACTTGTTTTGAAGATTAATACCTATTTGGACTTTTCAGTACGTCCGTCTGCCTTGATGCAACATGAAGGATGACAGTGTAAACACAATCCTCCTAAGTGTGTTGCATGCATTAGCTTCTTTAACCCCACAACAGCCATATGATGTAGGCACTGTTATTTCCAATTTAAGAATAAGGAAACAGAGGGATAGAGAGTAACTTGCCCTCTATCACCAAGAGATCCAACTCCAAAGCTGGTGCTCTTGTCCATCAAGTTATACACCTGGTTAGAAATGCACTCCAAGATAATTGCAAAATCTAATTATAATGCCCATTTTGTATGCCTGCCTGCTATTCCCTCATGTTACAGATAACTTCTTCCATAATCTGTTCTGTTTATTCAAGCCAGTAGGCCACAGCTTGTGAAAATTCCCTTGCTGTGCAACTTAAACATGGGAACCTGCTTTTCTATCTCACTTCTTTATTGACTTTCTATATATCTTCTGTTTTCACTTGAAGATATATCTGGAGTCCCTTGACTATCCCTGTTAATTTTTTCCCCTTGCCATGTTTTGTTTTTCATTTTAATTTTGTAACAATGTTATTTGAGTTAGTAAAGATAGAACTTTTATGAAAGACTCAATATCAAAATTAAGTTGCATTGCAAGGCATTATGGGTAAAATTGGAAGGAAGAGTATTTAAAAATCCCTATTGAGGTTCTCTAACTGAGTCTATTTGAGGCTAATGCAGTCATCTCAGCTTGATTTATGATTATATATTCTGACGTATGAAATGCTGTTTGTAAACAGTTTAATAAAAGGCTATTGCTCCAAATTCCAAATTAGCAGTGAGGGTGATTTCTATTAGAAAAGACATTTGTGGAGGATTTTGTTCTTGATACTTAATAAAGTGAGTTATTTTTCTCAGTATAATACATGCTGTTGACTTGTGGCTCAGCTCTAGGGACCTGATGTTGTATTCAAAGAGTAAAAACATATCTCTGCTCATTGTTTATTTACTACAGTTTGGGGTACATATGGCAAAGTTATTTTCCTTACAGTTCCCAGTTCAATTTTTTCTCTTGATTATGTGTTAAAAATATGTGCATAAAGTTCCCTGGTATCTCAGTTTAACAGTGTGAATCTCCAAGCCTCTTTTATTAAATGACATTTCTAGTATTTTAATGAGGGTTTGACATTTTCACATGTTACAATTTTGTTTTATTTTTATATTCATCGAAGTGACTTTCACGCTGCCTTTGTGTGCAGTCGATTTACAATTTCTAAAGGTACTTGGAGACACTTTTTCAGAAAGAAGAAGTACATCAGGAAATCATTCAGGATTCTCAGTGTTAGTATTCAGAGGAGTGTATTTTAAAAAGATGATTGCAAGGCTTTAAGTATAGGGGTTTTGTTCTGGGCAACATCTAATACTAGATTCTTTGGAAATGACAAAGGCCAAACATGATTTAGACCAGGGCTTGTAAATTCAAACACCTGGAGGATCCAGTGGGTGACATAAGTAAAAGAGGTGGGCCCAGTGAACTGTGGAGGGCTGCAACAAGTATGCCCCACCCAAAAAGGGCAGCTGCGAATTTACCCTTTCTGATAGTTGCTGTGAGAAAATTCCAGTGTCATCAGATTTTTTGGTATTCTAAGGGAATCTGGATGTTTAAGTGAAATATTCTAATTTGTAATTTTGGCTATTTCTGGCCTTGATTGTCCAGCACACAATTGGACACAGGTACTATGTTCACAGTGAATGACTAATGCTTCCAAAGATCCAAGAAGGAAAGATATGATTGGAGATTGTCTTGCAAATGACTCAGAAAAGCAGAACCCCATTCCAGGACTCTTTCTTCAGTTGCCTTCTAAGGGCAGAGCACTGCGTGGCAAACGTGACCAAGCTGCACCTTCACTTTTTAAAGAACCCACAGTCAAGCAGGAGGTCTAAGACACTACAAACATAAGTAAATGGAAGGTGAAGTCAGATAAATTCCAAAAGGATGTTCAAATGAAATTCAGAGGAAGGAGAAGTCACATCTGACTGGTAAGACCAGGGACAAGTTCACAGCTATTGAGATGAGCCTTGACAATGAATATAGGATTGTGGTGAATGCGGACAGAATGACATTCCAGGGGGTGGGGAAGGAAACAGAGAGCAGAGGTGTGGAGGTGGGAAAACAGGAGCATGAGGATGTTCAGAGAGCAGAAACTAGACCAGTTTAAAGGCAGAAGCATCATCAGTGAGAAGGCAAGCAAGAGAGGCTGAGTGTATGTTACGGAGGACTACCCAATTTTTTTTTTTTTTTTTTTTTTTGCGGTACGTGGGCCTCTCACTGTTGCGGCCTCTCCCGTTGCGGAGCATAGGCTCCGGATGCGCAGGCTCAGCTCACGGGCCCAGCCACTCTGCAGCATGTGGGATCTTCCCGGACCGGGGCACGAACCTGTGTCCCCTGCATCGGCAGGCGGACGCTCAACCACTGCGCCACCAGGGAAGCCCGTCACGGAGGACTAGACAGAGGAGGTCATACGGTGATTTTAGTTGACAAAGAAAAGCCATCAATGCTTTTTGACTTGGAGAGTACTTTCCCTCCTGTATTCTAGGGGTGAGAGAGAGGGGCTGGGGTTTAGAACTTCAACATGTAAATTTGACGGGAGGTGCATTCAGTCCATAGCAAATGAGCATATGAAGAATGCAAGAGTTTGCTCCTTTTTCTAAAGCTATTGAAATAAAACCATTGGAGTTTTTAATGGTTTTAATGTACCTAAGATTAAAGTGAATTTAACTGTGAGATGGGAACATTGTAATGAAATGCTAATACACCCTGTGGCACCCTGTGGCACGAGGTAGAGAAAACAAGGTACTTTGTGCTTCCTTCTATAATAAAACTTACCAAGTCACTAAGTAAGTCACAACTCTGCTCCCAGTTTCTAGCACAGGATATGGTTCATAAGTCGGTGCTCAGAAAATACTGGTAGAATTGATGGAGGATGGTACTAGATTGGTTAATCCTCCATAAAAAAAAACCCTGAAGCCTGGTCAGCCCTCTCATCAACCCCCACTTTCCCACCACCACACACACCTAGTGGCTTTGGACTTAGAGCAAAAATTAAGAGATTATATGGAGGGATGAAAGATACAGAAGAGAGTTCTCCATAATAATTTGAACTTAGAGTAGATTTACATCTTACTGGAGGTTAGGTTATGAAGGCAGAGTGCAAAGAAACAGCATCATATAGTGCAAATTACCCTTGAACATTCTTTAGGAAGTTACTGCGTTTGAGATATATAAAACACTCTGCTTTTTCTTTCAGCATTTGAACAGCCCACTGCTTTCTTCTGTTCAGCATCGGTTGAAGTTGGCTTGAATTGAAGGGTTACATTATATGAAAAAGATATTTTTAAATGCTAGAATTAACTCCATGTGGTGATATGCTGTCAGTATGAAAAGCACCCCAGGACAGAGACTGCCTGAAGTATAGCAATTTTCTACCTCCTTTCTCAGTTCTACATCAGGATATATGACCATTGAGTAGAATGGTAGAGGGAAGTCTCATTCTCCCTCCCTCCCTCCCTCCCTCCCTCCCTCCCTCCCTCCCTCCCTCCCTCCAGTCTTCTTGATGGCCCAGCATGTGTGGTTGATTTCCCTCAAGTTAAAATGCACATATGATGAAATTTCTTTATACCCAGAGTTGGGGAGGTGAATTGTATCTGGCCAAAGCACAGGAACTTTGCTGCTTGCATGGATTAGAATAAGGATTGCACATCACTAGGGAGATTCTTGTGGGAATGTAGTAAGGAAGTATGAGCCAGGCAGGTGTGGATTAATACCCTGCCATGGCCACTCTGGTCAGAGCAGTGTCAGGATGGGGACGATTGGTGTTCAGTTGTGGGAAAAGTGGAATTATTTCTACCTATTTTGATTTCAGGGGTTTTCAAGAGACCCTGGGTATCATCATGTGCTAAAGTGGGACATGCACTTGGCATAGTGGAAGGAACCTGCTCTTGGGAGAACGAAAAACGAGGGTGGAGTTGTAGCCTCACCTCTTCTCCCTTCCCCCTCACCAATGTTTGTTTATTTCAGCTTTATTGAGGAATAATTGACAAATAAAAATTGTATATACTTAAGGTGTACAACATGATGTTTTGATCTACATACACATTCTGAAATGATTATCACAATCAAGCTAATTATCCATCACCTCACAGAGTTTGCTTTTTCTAGTGTGCGATGAGATCACTTGAGATCTACTCTCGCAGCAAATTTCAAGTATACAATACAATATTATTAACTATAGTCACTTTTCTGTACATTGGATCTCCAGAATTTATTCATCTTACATAACTGAAACTTTGTACCTTTTGACTAATATCCCCCAACTTCCAGCCCCTGGCAACCACCATTCTACTCTGTGTTTCTGTGAGTTCAACTTCTTTAGATTCTACATGTAAGTGAGATCACGCAATATTTGTCTTTCTGTGTCTGGCTTATTTCACTTAGCTAATCTGCTCCAGGTTCCTCTATATTGTAGAAAATGGCAGAATTTCCTTCTTTTTAAAGGCTAAGTAGTATTCCACTGTATATGTATATACCACATTTTCTTTGTTCATTCATTCGTCACCAAACACTTAGGTTGTTTCCATGTCTTGCTAGTGTCTTTGTGATTGTGAGATCTTTGGCAAAGTATGTGGCCATCTATATGTGGACAATAATACGTGATAGGGATATCATGAGGATTAAATGAGAAGATGTATGTAAAGCATTTAGCTCAGGGCCTGAGACATACTAACCAATGAAGATAACGGTAGTTTTCTAGCTACCTCCTAACCATGTGAGCAAACCCATTTGTGAGGGAGGGGTGGGAATGCGAATATGATAAACAAGAAGAAAAAACAAATAGAAAACCACCATGGCTACTTCCATACAATCAGACATAACTAATGGACTAGCTAAGAGAAGGTAATTGGTGTGGAGAGCCCTGAACTGTGGATCAAGAGACCTGACTTCTAGTTCTGGGTGGACCTTGGCCAAATACCCTCTCCTGTCTGTTCCCTTAACAGTAAAATGAGGGACTTGGAAGATTCCTTCCAGCTCCAAGATAATACCACTTTATGTCATTTCTCTCCTCAAAAACTTTCAGTGATTCTCCAGTGCCTTCCAAATTAAACCATTTCTTTGGTTGGTCTTAAAATTTCACCACCAAATAGCTCTAGGCTCCCTTTGCAGTATTTTCTCCTACTCTCACCTTGGACAACCAGCACTACAGCAAATTGTTTCTTTTTTATCTGTCCCCTGCATTTCACCTCTTTTCCTTTGTTCATCTCTGCTCCTTTTCATCTGTGAATATTCTCATCCTTTACCTCATGCCATGTGATACCATTTCCATGAAGCTCTTCTATAGTTCCCCAAGATGTTTGTGCTGTATTCTGTGGGGTCCCAATCACTGTCTTTAGGTGCCAGTTGGCAATGGGGGAGCAATAGGGCATTGAGGGGCAGGAGGTTTCCTGTTACCTTGTAACCACATATTTGACCATTCCTGGTAGTTCTGCTATTACAGGGGCCTATGTGGTGTCATATCCGCAGGAAAATGTGTGGACTTCGCTGGTAACTGAGAGAAAGACCCTTTAAACGATGCTTTTACAGAGCTCTGAAAGAAAAGAGCTGCTTTTCACAGTCAGACTCTGGAAATAGTGAGGTGTAGATGACATTTCTTTTAAGCTGTATGCAAAGTTTCCCCCAGAGGAAAGCGATTAGAAGACAACATTAATTATTCTCAAGACTGTGAGTCCTGCTTTTCCCTAATTAATTTGCCACCTGCCTATTCTGACTGGTGACAATCCACTGGTAGGAGTCCAGACCTGCAGAGAGAAAAATATTTCCTTCTGGAAGGACCTGCTGGACCTCTCCAGCATGTCGAACATGCAAGAAGGCAGAGCAAGAACTCAACAACTCCAGTGAGGGAGTCTGGTCTAACACCCTCAACCACCACTTCTCCCCACTGGAAGAATTCTCACAAGTAGTACATCCTACCATGTACCGTAGTGGTTTATAGCATGGACCCTGGAGCCAGCCACACTTTCTGTGTTCAAATCCCAGTCCTTATCCTCCTGCCTGGCTAACTTCGTGACCTTGAACAAGTCACCCAGCCTTTTAGTGCACAGGGCTTTGGCCAGATTTGAAGACTGTTCGATCAGGCCCACGTCTGCTCCCCTCCCTTCTCCCTGAGCTCCCTGCGGGATGTTGTCAGCACAGCCTGACATGGCCACAGCTAGACCAGTCCTAGAAGTATCTGTTCCAGAGGCTTCCAAAGGCTCTTCTAACTTTCCCTCAAGATTTCCAACAGCCTTTGCGGCAGACCCACCTCTTAGATGACCTCAAGGAATTTTCCTATCTTATGCTCTGTGGCCTCAGAGTTTCTTTGGGTGAGGATGGGTAAAATGGGTCAGATTAACAATTTACCAGTGAAGCCTGAGGCAGCTACAATATGCAGCCTCCCTTCTGCTCTCCAGTAGTACATATTGTGTTAACTTGCTCTTCATCCATTCAGCTAGTCTTTATTAAGCATCTTTATGAATACAATGGGCTAGTCAGATTAACAGATGTCTGCTGAAATATGAGGCAGTGCAAATGAAACCTCTCTAAAACAGACATAGTACAGAATTCCCTCAACTAGGATTTACTAAGCATGAGACAAATCTGTTTTTGCCTTTATCCAGCTTACAGCCTATTGGAGCCTCAATTACAATATAATACGATGAGCTTTAAAATGGGAGAAATAAGGGGAGAATTTAGAAAGGGCAGCTAACTGAGAATTAGGGCTCTTGAAAGAAGTAATCTCTAAAGACTTGAAAAATGAATGGGAGCTTACCATCCAAAGTGTAGGGTATGGGGAATGCTCCAGGCAGAAGGATAGCACCCTGAGGTCTGGATGGAAGAGAGAGCACAGCCCTGCTTGGGGACCTAAAAAATGGCTTTGGGGTAGAGGAGTAGACCTGTGGAGGAGTTTGAACTTGTACTTGAGGTTATGCGTGAGAGAATACACGGTGGTATTTGGATTTTAGAAAGATTGCTGTGGCCATAGCAGAAGAATGGGTGGAGGAGACCCAGCTTGGAGGCAGCTGTTCAACCTGCACCCATCAAGGCTGTACTGAGGCAAGTGAAACGATACAGCTCAGGGTCCCTGTCAGGAGACTGAGTTCTAATGGTAGTGTTATAAGCAACTGACTGTGACTTTGCACAGTAATTTTGCTCTCTCTGGCCATCAGTTTTCTCTTCTGGAAAATGATTATTTCTAAGGTCATAGAAGTGTATTTCTGTATCATTTTTTAAGACATACTATTTTTTTAAAATTTTATTTTAAGTATAGCTGATTTACAATGTTGTATTAATTTCTGCACAGTGATTCAGTTATACATATATATTATATATATATATATATATATATATATATATATATATACACACACACACACACACACATTCTTTTTCATATTCTTTTCCATTATGGTTTATCACAAGATACTGAATATAGTTTCCTGTGCTATACAGTAGGATCTTCTTGTTTATCCATTCTATATAATAGTTTACATCTGCTAATCCCAAACTCCCAATCCACTCCTCCCCCACACTCCCTTCCCCTTGGCAACCACAAGAGACATACTATTAATATGAACTTCTTCTTCTTCTTCATATTTAAACTTTTCTTTTAATTCCCCCCCCCCCACCAATTTCTGTATTAGTTTTCCAGGGCTGCTGTAACAAATACCACCAACTGGGTGGCTCACACAACAGAAATTTATTTTCTCACAGTTCTGGAGGCTGGAAGTCTGACCAGGGTGTTGGCAGGTTTGGCTTCTAGTGAGGCCTCTCTCCTTGGCTTGCAGATGGCTGCCTTCTCACTGTGTCTTCACATAGTCTTTCCTCTGTGTGCACACATTTCTGGAACGTCTTTGTGTGTCCAAATTTCCTCTTCTTATAAGGACGCCAGTCAGATTGGAGTAAGGCCTCTCTAATGGCCTCACTTTAATTTAATTAGCTCTTTAAGGGCCCTCTTTCCAAGTACAGTCACATTCTGAGGTGCTAGGGGTTTGGGCTTCAACATATGAATTTTGAGGGAGACACAATATCATAACTCTTTCTCTTTTTAAACCTATTTGATATTAAATTTGGTAGACAAACGTAAGGTAGATAGCTAGTGGGAAGCAGCCGCATAGCACAGGGAGATCAGCTCGGTGCTTTGTGACCGCCTAGAGGGGTGGGATAGGGAGGGTGGGAGGGAGGGAGACGCAAGAGGGAGGAGATATGGGAACATATGTATATGTATAACTGATTCACTTTGTTATAAAGCAGAAACTAACACACCATTGTAAAGCAATTATACCCCAATAAAGATGTTAAAAAAAAATTTGGTAGAAATAGAAATATCTGACTTGTTTGGAGGCACAACCTTCCCTAAGTTCTGGTTCTCTTTTCTATGTCCTTTTCACCTGTGTATGATCCTCATATGACTTATTGATAGTGATGTTATAGGCCATCCATTTGTGGGAAAAACTAGAGCTAGCTTTTCTTCTTTTATATACTAGCCAAATTTTTTTTCTTATAGTATAGCTGAATTCTGTCCTCTGCAATAGTAAGCCTTGTTCCTTCCTTTGTTTGGTTCTCGTCTTTATGCCCCAATGAGAGTCTCACTTTTTGGCTAGGCCTTGTTTTCTTTCACACACCATGGCTGCCCAGAATAACTTCCAAATGAATTTATATCATATTCCTCTTAACCTCTTTCAGAATCATTGCAAAAACCCACCACAGTCTGCAAAAGCTTATTGCATTAATGTTCTCTCAGTGTTTCCTGTCATCAGCCAAATGGGACTCGCTCACACATTTCTATCACAGTCTCTTTAAGGCCAGGATTTCATTCTGTTTTCTTGCTTTTGTCCACTGTGTTTTAGCAGCTCAAAAGAGCATGCATCCCTGGCACCCCATGAATAAATGAAATCGCACACTGTAATAATGACAATAGGGCATGCACTCCTCCACCTGCCTACAGAGCAAACTGCTCTTTTGACTGTTTTGCAAAATCATAACGACTCACTGGAGGTTTCTTCCCACCTACCTGATTCCAAGCCCAGTGAATTATAAACATATTTTATTTAACAAATTCACTTTTATTACTATAGTCAGCTCCTATCACAATAGTTAAGGTTCTGTTTGCAGGTTCATATCTTGGCCATAAAATTTTGCTTCAGGCAGATACTTTGGTCTAATGACTCTTGGTACAAAATGTCATTATTAGAATCTTTTTCTTTTAACATCAAAGAAAGTACAAAAATGCTTTGACTTAAAAAAAAAAAAAAACCTTTTCAAACTCTGTTATTTTGCCTGGTGCCTTTCCAAGATGCTCTCTGGACTACCTTCCCTCAAACATGGATTCTAACAGGAGTGCTCAAAGCCTGAAACTGACTCTGGCGCTTACAGATGCATTTTAAGTTTGCTTCTGGTGGACAAATCTTTTATATTATTTATTATTTTGAGTTTGCTTCTGGTGGACAAGTCTTTAGAAAAAATAAAAATTATTGCCTATTTTGACTAAATGTGAGTTATTCTTAAATGCTCACAATGGGACCTATCTTCTGCAAAAACAGGAGCCCTTGTCACTTAGAAGTTCTTATAGCACTTACAAAAGGGCTTGGGAGGCATGTTCAATAATGGTTTCTTTTCAATGCCAGTTATTTAGTTAAAAGGGAGAGTAACTGTAAGGGTTAGAAGATTTATTTTCTTTTGAAATCTATGGTTTCTTTAAAGTTCAGGGATAAACGTGCAGTGGCCTGTGCCTTATCTGCATCCTTCTAAACAACTGATGAGCCTGTTCCAGAAGAAATTCAGTTTCCCCCTGAAGGAGTGTAAGTGAAGAGAGGCCCACTCAAATTCAGAGACAGATTGTCTTGACAAGCTCTCCAACAGGGAATGAAGCCAGATGGGGATTGAAATAGCTTAGGGGCCACCAGTCCGTGCCCAGCGAATTGTGTTAGCTGTACTCAGGATACAAGGAGGAGAGAAATTGTGACTAAGGGAGAGGTGCCCTTAAAAGACTCAGGGTCCTACATCATTGTAATGATGTCATTGCATGAATAATCCCAGAACTCAAATAAGAGAATTTAATATCTGGTATTCTCTTTTCAGCTGACTGGGGGAGAGTGGAGATGAGGTCAGTTACTTTTTTGTTGCCAATTAATATTGTATTTCTATACTTCGGGTTAAAATAATTATGGAAGTAGAAGAGTACTGAATTGTTGGCAAAAACACCAAAGGTTAAACACACCAGTGGTTGCAGGTTTTCATCAATACATTTTTCTTTCAGTGGCCCTACAGAATTCAGGTGTGGGGCAATGCCCGTTTGAACAAACTGTTCAGATGATTCTGATGCCTTCAAGTTTGAGAATATCTGGCTCAGGGAATTGTGTCAGTTCCCACCTCTCACCTGGTGCTTTGACTCTCATTTCATTCTGGTCTCTGTTGCCTTTCCCTGGTGACTTGTTGCCCTGAATTTTTTCTTGGTGTCCAGACCCTTTGGACTGATGTCACCTTTAGATGGTCAACCTACAAAGAAGTCTGTAGGACTGATCTTTTCAGACCCATGTGAAAATATATAGGAATATCTCTCTGCTGCCTGCCCCATGTGTCAGCCTGGCCCTCAAAACTCAGGCCCTCCCCCATTTTAGCAAGACCACCATCCACATCTCCAAGACTGATAAAGTCAGCATCAGCAGCTATAAAAGCAGGTTGACTTGTAATAGATAAAAGGTAACATGGGATCAAAGAGACCAGATTCAAATCCTGGCTTTACCATTTACTAAGTATGTGAACTCGTGAAGCAACTAGTAGATAACAATATTTACCTCCAGGTGTTATTGTAAGAGGAAATGAAAATCTATCAGAGCCATGGCATATTTTTATATTGTAAAATGGATAAAAGTGGGTTGACGTATTGTCCCCTCAGCCCTCAGGGTTCATGACTAGAGCAGCTGGTGCTTGAAACCAGTCGTTGCAGCCAAGCAGCCTCATCCATTTATACCAATGTGCTATAAAAATACTACCAATTTTGGGCTTTCCCAAATTTTGGGAAAACCTCAGAGCTCCTTTGGAATGTGCATGGAGCTTGGGAGATGGGAAATAAATCATGCTAGGAATAAGGTAGCTCGTTTTCGTTTTGGAGATGGAAAAATTGAGCCTCAGTATTTTAAGTAAATAGTTTAAGATCATGTAGCTAGTTAAGAGCAAAGCTGTTACTTAAGCCTGGTGCTGTCTAGCCTGGTTCTACCTAACTCTAATGCATGCCTTAAGTCTTCTATGCTGCCTTCTTAGAGATTGAAGTGGAAAGTAGAATGGACAGGGAGGAGTCTAACTGGGAGCAGGCATTCAAGCTGGAGGGAGCAACTTAGTTAAAGACTCAGGTAATGCATAGGCAAAGTATTGGGGAATAGAATGTAGTTGCATCCCTGGGTGAAAGGGCTGGGCCAGGTCATGTAGGAAATAGAGGTATTTAGGGAGGGGTGCATGTCTCAGTTAAGCTATTGAAGCCTGTAATTAGGGGTTTTATTAAATTATAAAAGACTTTTATAATAGTATGGTAACCTCTTAAACATATTATGTTTCAGGTGTTAGCGTCAATCACTTGTTAAATTCTCGTATGTTGAATATTAAATAAATGGAAGATATAAATATTGGCTTTATTTGATTTCGTTACTTCATCTCATGTATGTAATAGCATAAATTAGATATCAAAGATCACTTACCTAGGCAAGGAAAGAGAGACAGATAGAAGAGAAGTAACTTGGGGGATGCCCCCACCAACTATTTCCAACTTATCTGAATTAGATAAGTGGATAATAAAAATATATGCAATAATGTGAGTGAATAATAACTAATACATGTGGCATACCCAGAGAATATTCTGTGGTAGTATTCCCATCATGATCTGAGCTGAAATGAGAGCTCAAGTAACTGTCTTAGGCACAGCAGGTCTGGGCCTGACTGGTGGACTAGAACAAATGAATTACTGGGCCACCTGAGACAGGTAAGGGATTAGCCCTGAGCTCGTGGATCTGTCATGACACAAATATGGCACCCAGTAGTTTACTCTCATCATACTTACTCTTGGTTTGAGATTCATAGAGTCGAGGCAAGATGCCATGTGAGACCTTCCAAATGCAGTGAACACGAAATCAGAGCAAAACCTTTTCCATCACTCACTCACCAAAATGACCATCAGTTCTCCTGAAGGCTGATTTTTCTCCTGAGCAAGCCTCAAGTGGAATTTCCCAGTGTTGTTTTCACACTTCTAATTTAAATTGTAACACTTCTCCACTTACCTACTCTGCATGTTCCAGCAGAGGGTAGCATCATGGTTGTCTGGGGACAGTGGTATTAAAATGTCACTTAGAAAAGGAGCACTGGTTTCAGGAGTAAAATAAACAAGAAGCCCCAGAAAGTAGACAAGGGAAAGACCATGAAGTTGAACAGGAACATGGTCTAGTAGGCAGTCCCAGACTTGGGCTCTTTCTGAGCTCTGCAGTATTGCTTGTGAGCTTCTCACTGGTGTTTCCCTGGTTGGGCTCCTCTGATGGAACATTATTGTGGCTCCAAGGTGAAAATGCTGTGAAGAGCCAAACTGTTAAAGACACTCAAATAGTAGCTGCTATTGATGCCCTGCTCATAGTGCTTTGGCCTTCACGGTTCCCTTACATGACCATGGTTTTCTATCAGCAGCTCCTGCAGCTCTCTGCCAAGAGCATTGTCAGGATGGGAGCATGCTCAGTTCATCCAGAGCAGGCCAGAAGGTAACGCCCCAGAAGCAGCCCTCACCAATGAGGGGGGAGATTTCGTAGGTAAGTACTCCAATCTCCTTACCCTCTGATAGGACAACTCTGAGGCATGTTCTCTAGTCTCGCAGAGCTCCCCAGTGGGGCTGATCCCTGTTGCTCACGATGATAATCTGCTCATGGACACACCTGCCTTGGCTTTCTTCCCTTTCCCATCTCACTTCCACCCTTACTGGTGCTTCCTGGATCACCTCAGGTGAAGCACTTGCACCTAAATCCTTGTCTCAGAGTGTGATTCTGGGAGAATCTAACCTAAAACACTAGGTTAGTTGGGAGACAGGAAATATTAAAGAACAAAACTCCAACTTATTAACTCACAGCATTTTAGAGATGGAAGTTTTAGAGTTTTCTGGCTTAGGAAGAAAAGTGATTCATCAAAGACCATGTATTTTTCTCAGGTCCCTGACTTTGGCTAATACTACCACCATTGTTTTAGTTACTGTGGCCAGAAACCCGGAATATGAATCTTGAGCACATTGACAAAATTACTGACAGTGGACTAGAGTCATCCCTGTGGCAGGGTCCTCAAGAAACTGACTCTCATTTCCTACAACCTAGACCTGAGGTCCACATGAGTTTTCTGCTTTTCCTTAGGTTCTCTGAGATACCCATATCCTTTCATTATTGTGTTTGTTTGTATTTGTTTGCTTTTTTGTCTTTTGCCAGCCAGAGTCAGTTTCTGTGGCTTACAAAGATCCAATACATCCTCCTCTTCATACCATGAGTCCAATTGCCAAGTCTTTTTGATTCTTTCTTCAAAATGCCTTGGATCTATTTATTCCTTACCATATCCTAATGCAGATGCTGGCTTTTGTCTTAATGCATGCTTTTCTTGAGCCTCCTGCCATCATCCCAGACTCACCCCTCAAATCCACTGGGGCCAACAGTCCTGAACCAGGTCCTGGCTCCCACACTCCTGCACCCCTGGGTTTGTTTTAAATCTTTTAGAGGTCTTGGCAAGGCTAGATCTGGTCCTCACTTCTCTTGTTTCCAAAATAAGGAGTTTCACCTAAATTATTGATTCCCGATCAGGGGCCATTTATTATATTTCAGAAACATAAGCTGTATTATTCTTTGGGGAACATAGGCTTACTAAAGCATGCAGTTGATTTATTTTGATATTTATTTTTGATTATATCACCTTGATGCAAATAAACTGGTCAGCTCATGTTTATCAGAAGCCCTAACAGACAACTCCGTGTTACTGGCAAGTGAAAATGGGGAAATAAGTGAATTTTACTAAATGAATACACATTGTTTCAAATCATGGGCTCCATGTTGGCTGGCAGTGGGGGGCTGAGAGGGCAGGTAAGGAGGGAGTGGATGTGTCAAGGAACTGGCTAAAATAGGGGACTTGGGGCTTGGAAGTCCAGAAATTCCTTGATACGAGACCTATAAGGTCCTTTTCAGCTGTGTGACTCCTCATTATTCAAATTTTTATGACCTTATATAACTTCCAGGTTGGTCACACAAAAAGTTTCTCTGACCTTCATTGTCCTCCGCTGTTCTATTGGTCCAGCCTTAGGGTAACCCGCTTCTTTAACTTTCCCGCAGTCACCTGTCCTATGTTCATCATGCTCACTCCTGCCTCAGTTGGAATGTCATCCCTACTGTTCTTTGCCCTGAAAAATCTGTCCATCTTTTAAGACCCAAGTCAAGTCCAACTTCTTCTTGGAGGTCTTCCGTGGCTGCTCCGGCCCTCTTTGAGCTTCTCTGTTGGGACCCTGCAACCTGTGAGTATCCATGCCACACAGTTTAACACTGAATTTCGCCCTATTTTGCTTGATTTCCTTCATCACAAGCATATTGATCTTGTATCCTCAATTAGACGTTAAGCTTTTGAGGGCAGGGATCCTGCCTTATTCTTCCAGATCTTCCATAGCAGCAGGTATTGAAAGATGACCTATAAATTGGTGGAATGTCAGGATCAGGGATGTGCAAGGCTTGATGAAGTCACACAGAGTTAGTGACAGTACTGAGACTGGAAGGTAGGTTTTCTGACTTTGTACAGTTTTCCTTCTGCTGTACCTCAGTATTCTTTGTAACTTACAGCTGGTTAAACAGTTTTACGTCACCCTCTGGAAATCACAAATGATCAGAATCTGGAATATATCCATAGTCTAATAGTTCCAAGCAGTGTCTGCAGCATAACATACATGCAAGTTATATAAGTGCAGACAATAGGTAACCAGAAATCTCAAGGAGCTGTTAAATGGGAGCTCCTAAACAGGGTGGGAGAAGAAATGCCTTAAGGATGCCTAAGGGCAGGACCCCATGCAGAACAGAACAGATGTGAGCTCCTGAGACATCTGAGGAACAGGCAGGCACAGCTACCTGACTTGACTGCAGCTTTCATAAATGACGAGTAGCTCAGTAAGGCAGGCAGGCTGGTTAGTGAGCAAAGAGATATGGTGCCTGATGTCATGCCCTTCAAGTTGTGGGATAGTTGAGATGTTATGTGCATAGCCTCGCTAAAGAATTATTGGTCACGTGTTGGCTTTCCAGCTTCTCTCAAGTGACCTCTTCAAATGAGAGACATTGATCTACACATTTTGTTTTGTATTGCTACCAATGAGTGCAGTGGTCCACCCTACTGGCTGTAGGTAAGGGTGTTGCTGAGGCAAGCTTTCTATCTGTAGCTTTAACTGGGGGAACCAGCTCTCTTTTGCGAGGAGGGGTAGCCAGGAGACCTTCTTCTCTCCTTGTTGTTGGGTGAAGCCTTTTTAAACCTCCTGAAGATCTGGGCCAGAAGAACTGTGCTGAAGAGGGAGAAGCCATTGTGTGGGGCTGACTAATATATAGTCTTTTAGAGAGCAAAGTAATGCCCAAGGGTCCTTGTCAATAGGATTTGGGAAGAGATTTGAGCTCTGCTGAGTCCCCTGTTGATCTCTAAGAGATAACTGAGCTTCAGGGGCCAGGGCCACCTCTACACAATGACTCTGCACAATAATAAAATTAGCTACCACTTAGTGAGTGCCTGCCATGTGCCAACTTGTTAGGTATACTTTATCTAATTTACCTTATTCAGTCTTTACAAAATCCTGCAGAGTGTGCATTAGTGCTCCCATTTTATAGATGCAGAAACTGAGAGTCAGTAACTTGCTCAAGACTACACATTGGCTGGGACTCAAACACAGGTTACCAAAATCAGTAGCTCTACCAGAACTTTACTATAAAAGTTGCCCCCCAGGACAATTTCAAGGTAATTTCTCTGTATATAAATCTATTGAATTAAACAAACAAATTTTGAAGCAAAAATAACACAGAATTAGTGGGGGGAAAAAAAAAAGACCAATTGTAACCCAGCTGAATACAAACTCTTCTCACTGCCCAGCGCAGTTTCATGAGAAAAGGCCTGGGGCTGGGCATGCTGGAAGGTGGTAAGTGCTATGGAGAAAACTAAAGCAGAGCAGGAGGATAGAGAATGTCAGGGTTGGTGTGGGATGATGGCAGTTTTACAGAGGTGATCCAGGAAAGGCTCCAGGAGAGGATGACATTAAAACAAGACCCTTTGGAAGGAGGTGAGGGCAATAACCATGTTGATATCTGGGAAGAGTGCTCCAGGCAGGGGAACAGCAAGAGCAAAGGCTCTGAGGCAGGAGTGTGCCAGGCATATTCCAGGAATAGCAAAGAAGACAGAGATGCTAGAATGCAGCCATCCAAGTGGAGAGTAGTAGGAGGTAAGGTCAAGAGGTATTGGAGGACCACATTGTGTTAGGCTTTGTGGTTTTTGCAAAGAACATAGATCCTTCTCTTTTCTCTGGAAAATATAAGGCAAGTCTTCTGGGCATCTGGAATTTGCTTGGTCCTCCTTCCCCTGGTGTGTCAAGATGTCGTGAAGTACACTGAGGAAACTACTGACCTTGGCCACACCTGGCCAAGTAAGCAGGTTTTTGTTGTTGTTGTTGTTAGAGTCTAAGACTGGGTCTCCCAGAAACAGACCCTGACTCAAATATTTGAGTACAGGTAATTTACTGGAGAGGTGAAGGAGGAACCAGTAGGAGAGTGGGGAAGGAAATTGGGAAGGGAAAGCAGCCAGTGAAAGGTATATTACCAAACCAGTTACCATCCAGGGAAGCAGAAACCTAACCCTGGGAGCCAATGTAGAACATCTGCCTCGGAGTTATCCCACCCAAGGAGTGAGGAAGTTGGGGTATTTATACACCAATCCTTGCTAGTCAGTGGTTAACACTGCTTCTGAGGGTCCTTAATTCCCCAGCATTTCCAGTCTGCTACATCAGTGGACAACGTGGCTCAGTGCCATTGTGCCAGGGAAACCCTCAGGCAAAGAGATGCCAGTCCTGGTAGCTGAAAGTCAGTTTCATGCCCTAAATTGGTAAGGGTGGGACTATGGACAAGCAAGCACCAACAGAGTTGCTGGCCTCTCTTAAGAATTTTGAATCTTATCTCTATGTCACTTACTAGGAGAGGAGGAATAGAACTGCCGCCCCGCACTGCCCCGCCCCAACTACAATAACAAAACTTCGGCTGGAATTCTCAGAGGCAATAAATGAAAACTTGGGATCAGCATATAGATCACCCTCAGCCCTCTTTGTTTCTTTTAGCAAAAAATAGCTAATCTATAAAACACACATCGATTTCAAACACCAGTCTTTTAAAAGGAAAGAGAGAGAACATTTATTGCTAATTACTATTGTCAGAGTGAAGATTATTTCTTGGCAAACAGTACAGGGAGCTTTTGCAAAGATGCTCATTAATATCATCCACAATTCATGGAAACCTATTCTGACAGATGAGCAACCCTGTGACAGTATTCATACTGTCAGGGATACTGACTACAAGAATTGGGGGAGGGAGCATTTCTTCCTACCAGGAGCTCTAACCTGCTCACCTCAGCCCAGGTTGCTCCCTCTGTAATGAGATGCTTATTGTAGCACAATAAGAAGAGGGATCAGTAAAATCTCCCTCCTCCAGCAAGCCTGACACGCCAAACGTTGTGTCCCGGGGGAAGTTATATGGCCTTTGGGAGAGCTGGGTAGACTTTGTCCCAGTCAGTTGCTGGTATTCTGGTAGCTTGGGATAGTTTTGTAGAGCCAGTGCACTAAAAATGGTTTCCACATTTTTTTAATAGTTGAAAAAAACATCAAAAGAAGAATAATAACTCAGGACACCTGAAAACTCTATGATAACCAAATTTCAGTACTCATAAATACATTTTTACTATAACCCAGCTATGCTCGTTTGCTTTCGTCTTGCCTGTGGCTGCTTTTGCTCTATGATGGCAGAGTTGAGAAGTTGTGACAGAGACCACATGGCCCACAAAGCCTAAAATATTTACTACCTGGCTTTTTACAGAAAAGTTTGTTGACCCTTGCAATAAAGAATGGTTTTGGTGAGAGTCTGCTCCCCTGACTAAATACCTAGCGCTGAGATGAGATACCTGTTCAAAGCCAACAACCACAGGTGGGTAAATCCGCTCCCAAGGATTATTGATATGCAACTGAACGCAGACCAGATCTTGATCCTGAAACTGACCCATACTTGCGGCTAATTGGAAAGAGTTTTATACTTGTCATCTTCATCCCTGTGGTTCTTAAGCTGAGAGACTTCTCCTGAAGTAAACAGAAGCAGACGGAGAGGGAGGCCTGGGTAGACAGGTGCTTGCTGAGGACAGTTTGTAGGACTTAACATAGTCATATCTTCTGATATTCCTACTTCTTCTGAAGCTACCACGTTGAATATGTGAGATTATTGGAATTCAGCTTTTCACCAGTCCTATAACTCATCATTCAATAATGCCAGTTTTATCAAAATCAAAATAAAAAGCCTGGTGAAATCAAAAGCCTGATGAAAACATTGCTAGAATATTCTGGGATGTTGCAGAGCTGTAGAGGAGGACCTCTTAGTAGCATGAGCATATGGATACTGGAGTCTCTAAATTTAATTCCAGCTCAGCTATTGGCAAGTTATGCAACTCTGGGCATGTTACACAATCTCCCTATTCTCTAATTCCCCATTTATAAAGTGAAAATAGTAATAGTGTCCGCCTCCTAGGGACTCTTTGGGGATTAGTGACATGTACACCCAAAGCAGCCTAGCAAGGTGTCTGGCACGTAGAAACAGCTCAAAGAACGTTAGCTATTGTTATTGTTTACAAACTGGAATTTGGGAACTTTCAGTTGGCATATTATTTGTGCAAATGATATTAATGAAAAAGTACTTCACCAGTGCTTCCTGACTCACCCAAATGACATTATGTGTCCTAAAAGGCTAAGTGTCCCTTCTTTATGCTCCTCGTAATTCCTGTACCTATATCTCGATACTTAATACAAAGTTCATGGAATTGATCTGATAAGAATTGAATTGTAGAGCTTTTGGACCAGAGTGAATTTTAGTCTTATACCCAGGTTCTGACACAAAAATTTGAGTGTACTAAATGTTGAATTAAAACTGACATGATAATATATTGCTACATGTCACAGAAATCAAAGCTTCTAACATTTCTGCTAGCCATAACACCCACATATAAAACTCTTGCCAAGAGGGTCAACATTTAATTTGTACAAATATTTATTGAGCATCTACTACATACCAAATACTGCAGTAGTGCCTGAATACAAAGATGAATAAGGCACAGTCCTTGAACTCAAGGAACTCACAGTCTAATGAACAATTAGCAAAGCACAGGAAATATCTGTGGATGAGTTCATACCATGTTCCTGCTCTGGTCTGGCCGGACTGTGGAAGACTACAGATATATGGGTGTAAGGTGTTGGGTAAGTTAGAAGGGCCACCTTGGAAAAGCAGTCTTTTCACAACCCATTAGAATGGAGTTCAGGCTCTGTTATAACAATATGTCACCTGGTATGAAGAAACTTGATCATTTACAAATCAATAATTCCTATGTTTCTGGTGCTATGGCTCTCTCAGCAGTCAGGCAGGGTGCCTTGGGGCTGGGTGGCACTTGCAGGGATTCTCAGCTTTAGCCATGGGTGCTGGGTGGGAGTTGCCTCTGAGCATCCTGTCTCAGTAACCAGTAAGTATAGTTTTCACAGTACTTCTTTCAAGCTCCACCCCTGCTGTCTCACTGGTGTCACAGTGGTGTTGCTGGGCTGTGTGGTCCACATGCAGTGTGGCTCCATCATGAATCTCTCTGTAAGGCAGCACAAGGACCCAGCAGTCCGCAAGACCTGGAGTCCAGCTCAAGGAAGCATAACGTTTGAATCGCTGGTCTGCAGGAAGTTGTTAATTGTATTATTCACAATAATACAATGTCACGTTCTGACAATTGCACCAATTTGTTTGATAACTGGAAATCTAAGTTTAAGAAAAAAAAAAGCGGGGGAGAGTAAAAAGAAGGCAAGCTTGTGTGTTTGATTAAACACAAGAGTTTATCCTCAAACCACTTATAAATCTGGTATTATAAACAATGTATAGATGTCTCCGTGACAAAGACAATGGTAAAATATGGAGATCAAGTCAAAGCATTCTGTATAGGGAGTTATCATTTGTGAGTGTGTGTGTGTGTGTGTATGTGTGTGTGTGTGAGAGAGAGAGAGAGAGAGAGAGCAACACTGATATTGATCAGAACACTGAGAAAAAGCCAGCCTCTCCTAAAGAAATATTCACTTATAGCAAAGCAAGCATATACATTCCAAAGACAAAGATAAAGGCATGCATGGGGCCTGTGGAATTTCTAAGGGCTTGGCTCCTGTTTTTAGATGTGCAGACCCTCTATTTGGAGCTCCAGGTGGCCCAGCTCTAATGTCAAGTCCAAGCCACAGGCATCAGCATGAGATGCACCCATGTACCATCACCTGTCAGGTGTTGGAGGTAATGTGCATGAGAGGTTGAGAGCAGGAAAGGTGGAAAGCGTTATGGATAACCCCCAATAGCAGCTAAACAAATCTAGGCAGAACTTTGTCTGTAATGGAATTAATGAACAACAATTTACTTAAAATGACATCAAATATTTAGGGACACATTTCGTGTTCTACAGATGTTACCTAAGTATAAACATAATGCAAGAATAGTACTTAGGGGACTCAAAACATCACAAATTGCTTGATGTAAAGTGGTAAAATAGTCTGTTATTATTGTCTGCTTCTTGGCGGAGTTCTTCTTTTGTTAAACATTAGAATAAAGTGACATCACTTTGTCACTTAGCAAATGGTCCTCTGCCTTCTAAGCTGTCCAGAAGATGGTCTAGGTGATAAAGTGCAGCACCAGCTTGATCTTGCTTTGGCTAGCCGCTTCTATCCCGCACTACTGCTATCATTCAGCACCTGTCTGGTCGGCAACCTCACCATGTGTCATTGCTCAATGTCTCATACCCCAGACCCCATGCATCACAGTCAAGCCACACAGCTCTGAAGGTAAATTACCCACCTTCTTAATGTCAGCTGCTTCAGTGGCTTTGCCTCGCCATCTACTCTCTGCAAATTTGGTTCTAGCATTAAATGAAAACTCCAGATCCTGGGTTTTTGCAACAAAATTCAAATTGTGCTCTGCAGAGCACACTTCTCTTTTTCTCTAATCTCAGATTAAAAGCACATAAAATGTGAGGAGCAGGCAGAGTTAAGCATCCCCTTGTTGACCAAAAAAATCAAAAGAAAGGGACTGTGCACTGACATGAGTTTACAATTGGCCAGAGCTCCCAAGATTCTGCTGGTTGGACCTTGTACTGCTTCCTTCCCTTTGCATGGATGGAAACATGGGCTTTCCAGCAGATGAGTGTTTTCAATTGGTTGAGGTGGCAGTGGCCCTGCATCTTAGGTATATAGTTTCAAACAGTTGACCTCTTCTAAGAAGTAGATTTTTTGTTGATTTATTTCATTACATTTTTTTCATTAATCTACTAACTAATTTTTTTTCCCCTATGGTGAATACACAAGCTAGTAAATCCTGAATAAGAACCAAGAGTTGACTACACTCTAGAGGCCAGGAAAGGCAGTACTCACCTGAGGAAGGGGAAGAAGCAATGATCCCTGAAAGATGAAGCTGCCCAGATCTGTGGAAGTTCTACCCATTTCCTCATAGAAGGGAATGGTACCTGTACATTTAGGTGCAGAATCATCATATCTGATGTGTGCCTTTCAGTTCTGGGTGTCTATGAGTAACTTCTGAATAGGGATGTGTAGTTTATTGGTGTTAATAGATATTTAAACTGTGCTGATACATAGAAGTAAGATGTGATTTTATTATAGTCTGTTTCAGAATTTTACAAGGTCCAGAGTGGAGTGCTAATATAAATGTAACCAACATAGTATATTCATTAACAGTACCCATAACCAGGACCTAGTGATTTACTTCTTTGCATTTCATTAGGAGAGGCATGTTGGGAGTGGCGGTGGTGGTGTGTTAGTTTGTTTGGCTGACGTAACAAAATAACACAGACTGAGTGGTTTACACAATAGAAATTAATTTTCTCCTAGCTTTGGAGGCTGGAAATCTAGATCAGGGTTTGGTTTCTTCTGAGGCATATCTCTTTGGCTTATAGATGGCCACCTTCTCACTGTGTCCTCACATGGTCTTTCCTCTGGTGTCTCTCTGTGACCGAACTTCCTCTTCTTATAAAGACATCAGATTGGATTAGAGCCCACCCTAATGGTTTCATTTTACCTTAACTACCTCTTCAAAGGCCCTAGTCCCAAATACAATCACATTCTGAGGTACTAGGGGTTAAGGCTTCAACATATGAATTTTGGGGAATACAGTTCAGCCCATAGCAAGGGGATATAGGGAAGGCTGTAGGATAGATATTTTTAAAAGTTAAAATTTGTATAGGATTTGGTAGTTTCAAATGCTTCATGTAAAACTTAATTTCTAGGATTCCAGGGACTATATTTTAATGATTTCTGGATCATGTCAGAACACTTTAGAAGTTTGTTTTTTTTTTCTTTGCCAGAGATGAGAATTAACAAAAAGGATAAAAAGGAATTTATATTTTCACTTTACGGACATAAACAGCATAAAGTTTTACTCCACATGTTGAACTGTGTAAGAAACATATCTCTAGGTCTTCAGTTTCTAATTCTGAATCTGAGCCCTCATCTTACTCATCTGGCATAAAATTCCACCCCAGTTGGAGTTCCTTCCTTGCTCTACTGTGGCCATTCAAGATCCCATAGGCCTCAGGCAGAGCAGAACTTCAGGAAGGATTTCTGACCCTAGGTCTACACTGGCTACCTAAGCGCTCCATGAATATTTGTTGTCTGGCTAATATGTTCCTTGCCCAAGCCTCATGGTCTCTTAGAAGCAAGTAGTGGCTGCAGCACCCCAGAGTGGCCTGGGAGGTCTAGGCATCTCTAATTTTTTTCTAGCCTGGGTCATTTAGGGTGGCCATAGCTTCACTCTCTGGGGGTAGCTGCAAAAATCTCTAGGATGTGCAGTCTCTCTGCTCAGCCCCTTTTCCTATGGACTGCACTCTCCTGGCAGTTGTGCAATGAGAATGTGAGGGGCGAGGAAGGCAGCTGGCTGTGCAGTCTGAATTCCGCCGTTCTAGGAAAATGCAGACACAATTTAGGGATGGCTGCCCAGACCTCAGTGTATTGTACCATATCATGTGTGTGCGGCACTGCTCCAGAACCATAGATTTAATTCCAAACTTGACAGTTGTGCCACAGGCTATGAAATATTTACATTGTTTTTCTAAATATATATTATTTACTTTACAGTCTATAAAATATTTACGTGGAAACATTTTCTAAAGATACTATATTCCAAATATTATTTCTACACCACTGAATATTGGACTGGGAGTCAGGAGACCTGGGTTCTGGTTCTGGCTTTTGGTTACTAGCCTGTGTGACTTTGGGTGGGTCAATTCACTTCTCTGATTTTCTCATGTATAAAGCAAGGGGAAGGAACTGTGAAATATCCAAGATCCTTTTCAACTGTAACACTTTCTGGTTCATTTCCTCTAGGCAGGTACAGACAGGCAGCCCTCAGCCCATAGCAATCCCTGAGCATTCTGCCAGAGATACCCTTGTGAGTTTTCATCATAGCACAGAAAGGAGTACCCTGTCAAATGGAAGAAGAGCATCCCAGTGTGGATGGGAGCAGAGTCTGATGTCTAAATTGCAACAAGAAAAAGAAGTCAGCACTACAAATAGTCTTAGAGGCAAACAATGGCAAAGAATATAGGCTTTGGAGCAGGGCATATCTGGTGGTGAGCCCAGCTTTGGGGCTCTCTATTTTGTGATCTTGGGCAATTTGTTTCAATCTCGGAACCCCAGTCGTCTTATGTGTAAAATAAGGAGATTAATACTAAGTACTCCCTGGTGTCGTTTTGAGGATTCCTTTAGTTGGAAATGTGAAGTGCATTTTATATTTGATATGGGATATAGTAAGGGTTCAGTAAACATTAACTATTAATCTTGTTATTGGTTTATCAAAAAGTCATCCATCAAGAGACTGCAAATCTCCTTCAAATATCTCCTCAATTATGCCTATCAAATTCTCCCCAAAGAAACGCTTCTGGATTCCCTCATATTTATAAATGGGTTCCTTTACCTGCTAATTTGTTGTCATACAAAATAGATCATAATTGTGAAGATAAAGTTAAGAATTTTGTGGAGTAGGCTATTAGTCCATATCATTTGAATATGATTTTATGATTAACCATTACATTAACTTGTTTACTTGCAAGCTCTGGGAAGATTTGAACCACACAGTGAATGAGGATGTCTTTTAATGTTAGGGCATCTTTTCCAGGTTTGCCTGGGACAGTCCTAATTTATGCTCCTTGTCCTTCAGTTATTATTTAAAATGTAACTTTTTACTCTCAGAAGTATCCTGGTGTAGACAATAATTTATAAAATTACCCTATTTAAGTTAATACTTGTTGGGTTGATTGGTTATTGCTATAAAAAGCTATTTGGGAATACTGTTTTCACAAAGAAGTCAAATTAGACATACATCATGTCAACTTCAGTCATTTTCTGGAGGATCTAATTCTTGAACATGTGAGTGTGGCCTGCAAAGGGCTGGAAGCTACCAAAGATGGCTATTTAGGAGTTTCCACAGGGATAGATGTCTCAAGTGTGTCCAAAGTCTTAAAATCAAGCTGGAACTATAATTTGAGGAAAAGGATTATGAAAACTCTTGATAATATTATTAAGATTTTAATTTTTCCTTCCCTCCTTCCCTCCCTCCCTCCTCCCTCCCTCCTTCCCTCCTTCCTTCCTTCCCTCCTTCCTTCCCTCCTTCCTTCCCTCCTTCCTTCCCTCCTTCCTTCCCTCCTTCCTTCCTTCCTTCCTTCCTTCCTTCCTTCCTTCCTTCCCTCCCTCCTTCCTTCCTTCCTTCCTTCCTTCCTTCCCTCCTTCCTTCCTTCCTTCCTTCCTTCCCTCCTTCCCTCCTTCCCTCCTTCCTTCCCTCCTTCCCTCCTTCCCTCCTTCCTTCCTTCCTTCCTTCCTTCCCTCCTTCCCTCCTTCCCTCCTTCCTTCCTTCCTTCCTTCCCTCCTTCCTTCCCTCCTTCCTTCCTTCCCTCCTTCCTTCCTTCCTTCCTTCCCTCCTTCCTTCCTTCCCTCCTTCCTTCCTTCCCTCCTTCCTTCCTTCCTTCCTTCCTTCCTTCCTTCCTTCCTTCCCTCCTTCCTTCCTTCCTTCCTTCCCTCCTTCCTTCCTTCCCTCCTTCCTTCCTTCCCTCCTTCCTTCCTTCCTTCCTTCCTTCCTTCCTTCCTTCCTTCCTTCCCTCCTTCCTTCCTTCCTTCCTTCCCTCCTTCCTTCCTTCCCTCCTTCCCTCCTTCCTTCCTTCCCTCCTTCCTTCCTTCCTTCCTTCCCTCCTTCCTTCCTTCCCTCCTTCCTTCCTTCCTTCCCTCCTTCCTTCCTTCCTTCCTTCCTTCCCTCCTTCCTTCCCTCCTTCCCTCCTTCCCTCCTTCCCTCCTTCCCTCCTTCCTTCCTTCCTTCCTTCCTTCCTTCCTTCCTTCCCTCCTTCCTTCCTTCCTTCCTTCCCTCCTTCCTTCCTTCCCTCCTTCCTTCCTTCCCTCCTTCCTTCCTTCCTTCCTTCCTTCCTTCCTTCCTTCCTTCCTTCCCTCCTTCCTTCCTTCCTTCCTTCCCTCCTTCCTTCCTTCCCTCCTTCCCTCCTTCCTTCCTTCCCTCCTTCCTTCCTTCCTTCCTTCCCTCCTTCCTTCCCTCCTTCCTTCCTTCCCTCCTTCCTTCCTTCCTTCCTTCCCTCCTTCCTTCCTTCCTTCCCTCCTTCCCTCCTTCCCTCCCACTGTGCTATGCAGTGAGAACACAATGGGGAACAAGTTCAGTATGGTCCATTCTCGCCTCCAGGGGCTCACATATTACAGAAGGACACAGATGAAACAGAAGTTTCACCAGAAACTTTTTCAACAGAAAAAAATTAAGTATTGTGACAAGTTTAATAAAGGAAAAAAGAAAGAGCTAAGGTAGACCATAACGGAAGCGTGCGGGAGAAATCTGTTTTTAAATTGGATTGTTGGAGAAGGTCTCTTGAGGACATGGCATTAAACAAGTGCAAAAGAGTAAAAGAGAGAAGTGCCACAGTATGTAGGAAAAACTACTGCATTTGAAGGCCCTGAATCAAGAAAGAATTGGGTATGTTTGGGTAACTAAGAGATCAGTGTGGCTAGAAATCGCTGAGCATGAGCAGAGCCTGACATGAGATGAGGTGGGAAAGATGGACAGTGACCAGGTCATGCAGGGCCCAAGAGTCTATATAAAGAAACTAAATTTTGTTCCAGGTGAAATAGAAAGCCATTAAGGAGTTTTAAGTGGGGGAATGGCATGATCCAATTTTTGCATAATGTTGATCTGATTTATGTTATAATTTACTTTCCTGCTGTGTGGAGAATGGATTGAGTAGAAGGAAGAACAAAAGTTGGCACTAGAGAGGGAGGTGTTGGAGTGGATCAGATGAGAGACGATGGTGGTCTGGCCTGGGATGGTGGTCGGTATAGATGGACATGTTCATGACACATTTTTCAGGTTGGCTCTATAGGATTTGGTGGTAGGTTGGATACTGACAGTGTAGGAAGTAGAGAATCAAGAATGAATGCATGGGGCTTCCCTGGTGGCGCAGTGGTTAAGAGTCCGCCTGCAGATGCAGGGAACACAGGTTCGTGCCCCGGTCCGGGAAGATCCCACATGCCACGGAGTGGCTAGGCCAGTGAGCCATGGCCGCTGAGCCTGCGCGTCCGGAGCCTGTGCTCCGCAACAGGAGAGGCCACAACAGTGAGAGGCCCGCTTACCGCAAAAAAAAAGAATGAATGCATGGTTTTTCCTCTAGGTGCTGGGTACTTATATGGGGAGGCGGAAAGGCAAGTTTGGGGGCTAGAAATAAAGATTTTTGTTTCAAAAATGTTCAAAACATTAAAATTGAGAGGTTTCTGATACATTCAAGTGAAGAGCATCAGATAGGCAGTTGGATAGGTAAATATGGATCTCTGAGAAGTACGGGCTGCAGTTATAAATTTGGCACTCATTAGCATATCCATAGAATTAAATATTGGGAATGACGAGATCACCAGGGGGGAGAGCATATACAGAAAAGGATGGAAGGAAGGAAGGGAGGAAGGAAGGGAGGGAGGGAGGGAGGAAAGAAAGGAAGGGTAGGACTGAGCCCTGAGTAATAGTAACATGTGAAACTGAGAGAGGAGATGAAGACAACAGTGGAGAAAAAGGAAAGATCCACTGAGATAAGAGTGATGTGACGAAAGCCAAGGTAAGAGAGAGTTCCAGGAAATAGGAAGTAGCCAAATAAGATGAGAACAGAGAAGTGTCCATTGGATTTGGTCACAAGGAAGGGGATGACCAGAGACCTGACAAGAGCAGTTGAATCATTGTTTTCAGTATTTGAAAATGATATGTTGGGACCTTAGAAGCAGGTGTATGGAGGGGATTGTTGGGGCCTGGGGAGGCCAAGAATAGGGCAGCTGGTACCTCTGTAAGTTGTAATTTACATGGTGCAGGTTGAACACACATTAGAAGGTCCAGAGTGTTCCTGGATTGACGTTAAAAAAAAGAAACAAAAAATATCCTGCAGTTGACATTCCATTTTCACTCTGTGTGAGGCAATGTAAAGTCTGAAGGACACAGTCTCATAAAAGCCCAACATAGCTTTCTCTCAAAAATAACGTATGAAATGATTTAATTCTGTTACCCTCTGAACAGGATTGTTACAATATTATTATCCCAATTTAGAGATTCAGAAATTCAGGTTAAAAGACTAAGCATCTGGCCAAGACCACATAGCCTGTTGTGGGAGAGACAGGTGTTCCCTGGGTTGGCCTGAGTCCCAGTCCTGTGGTCTTCCCACTCCTACCCAGGAAAGAAATCCATGACTCATGACCCTCAGGCCATGTTAGCTCCCAGAGCAATGGCCTGGAAGACAGTCATTCTCTTTGTGTTTTACGTTTCTTCTCAGTTCTTTCTCCCTTTCCTTGGTAAACTTTCATTTCCTCCATTTTCTTTTTTGGCAATTCCTTGTGCAGTAGCTGGAGAACCAGTGACCTACTGGGGCCCATCCCTACCTCTTCCTCTTGGCTTTTAATTCTGTGAATGTTTCAACGTCGAAGGGCAAAAGGAACATGGCAAAGGCAAATAGGTGATTTACTATGGAGAGAAGGAGGGAGGGAGTGCACATGGGCAAGGGCATTATGTGAGAAACCATGAGGGCTGTGCACACGTGATTTAATTTTCAACAGGGGTCTTATCACATTCATGTACAGGGCTGGTAAAAACCTTTTTCATAATTCTTTTGAATGATTAGGTTCAGGAGGGCGTACATACACAGTGTAGTCACTATTCCCAAAATGAAGCCTGAACAGGCACATAGACAGTTTACACAGTTGTCTGAGCCTCACTTGGGGACCAGGGAGCACTAAGCCAGGCCAGGTGGCAGCCTCACCCTGGGAGTTCTGGTGTGCAAACCACTGGGCAAGCAGGATTTCAGAGGCTCAGAGGACAGAAACCCGGAGAGGATTTCTAGGCACTGTCCCAGGTGGTTCATTTAAAAATATCCTTCCCAGAGCAGGACATTCTGCATCTCCCCTGGTCACCTGCTCTCATGTTTTCAAGCTGCTCAGTGGCCACAATAAGAAAGGGATGGCTTTATAAAAGTTCCTCACAATGGTACTTTAATTAAAACAAAATCCTAGGGATTTCCTTGGTGGCACAGTGGTTAAGAATCTGCCTGCCAATGCAGGGGACATGGGTTCGATCCCTGGTCAGGGAGGATCCCACATGCTGTGGAGCAGCTAAGCCCACGAGCCACAACTGCGAACCCGCGTGCCGCAACTACTGAAGCCCGCGCGCCACAGCTACTGAAGCCCGCGCACCTGGAGCCTGTGCTCTGCAACAAGAGAAGCCCCTGCTCGCTGCAACTAGAGAAAGTCCACGTGCAGCAATGAAGACCCGACACAGCCAAAAATAAATAAAATTAAATTTAAAAAATCCTTCTGTGTTCTGTAATACTTAAAAGCTTCATTGTAATAAATGTTTGCAGAAATAAAGCTTTTCTTTGTGTTCCTTTACAACACAGGGAAAGCTGGCCACATTTCCACAGCAGTGTGGGATGCTGAAGAGGCAGGGCCTCTTGAATGTGGGATGAAAATTTATGAAAACAACATGCAAATCAGCATAGTTCCAGTGATTCATAACAAACAAACAAATGATGGTAAAGAGAACGATTGTGCCTCGTGGAGGATTCCTGACTCTGCTTATAGGGTTGCCCAGGTGTGAGAGTGTGTGTGTGTGTGTGTGTGTGTGTGTGTCTCAGTGCATGTGTGTGTGTGTGTATGCCTGTGTTTGTAAGGGTGACAGAGGAGAAGCAGTGAGATCTGAATGCTCCAAGGAAATTAGCACTTCAACTCTTTTTCGCTATGTCCTGAGACCTAGGAATGCCTTCCCTTGTCAGGAATAATAATTATTATTGAGATAAAACAGGGTTATATGTCCATTCAGTTGTGCAGAAGGACGTGTTGTAACATGGACACAACATGCAAGACTATGAGTCAGGCTGGGAGGAATCCCCTTAAATGCTGGCAGGGGGTGCCCTGCCCAGCCGTCCTTTAGAAGACCCAGCTCTGGAATTCTTCCCGGCTATGTCTCTGCCCTGGGAAAGGAATCTGCAGGTTCAATGGCACATGCCCCTCTGGAGCTGGCAATTTTCTTCCAGGTCACATTCTGGGGAACCAGAGAAATCCCAGAATTCTAGCATGGAACCTGGCCCACTGGATTGTTAGAAAGGTATGCTTGGCTAGTGAAGGGAATAGATTGTATTTCACAGTTTGCTAGCTTGACTTGTGACTTTTAGATGCCCAGCCCTATAGTATGTGAGTCTCCTTTAGTTCTCGAGCCCTGGTACCACCACTGTGAGGAGTAGGCCTGGCCAGAGGATGTTTTCTAGTCCTGCGTCAGCCTCTAGTGGTTATGTCATCCAGACAAATTCATTTTCTCTCTGGTCCTTGGATCCCTCATTGGTCAATCACAGTCATGGTGACGTTGGACCAGATAGCACTGAGTGCTTTGAGAGATAAACATCTCTACGAAAGGTAGGGCATTTAAAAATAGTCTCATGGGACTTCCCTGGTGGCGTAGTGGTTAAGAACCTGCCTGCCAAAGCAGCGGACACGGGTTCGAGCCCTGGTCCGGGAAGATCCCATGTACCACGGAGCAGCTAAACCTGTGCGCCACAACTACTGAGCCTGCACTCTAGAGCCCGTGAGCCACAACTATTGAGCCTGCGTGCCACAAATACTGAAGCCTGTGCACCTAGAGCCCATGCTCCGCAACAGGAGAAGCCACCGCAATGAGAAGCCTGCTCACTGCAACTAGAGAAAGCCCATGTGCAGCAACGAACACAGCGCAGCCAAAAATAAATAAATAAATTTATAAATGAGTCTCCTGTGCCTGATGATTCACAGGGGTTGTGATGCCAAAAGGAGAATGCATATTGCCAGTTCCATGCAAGTTGTATATTCATGATTTCTGAATTGGAATGGGATTCAGTGTTTTAAAAATCTGTTAGATTCGTCAAATGAGTGAATCTTGAAATATTAGACTTGCACACAATTGTAGGGTGCTACACTAATGAATTTAATTGTGCATACTTGGATTTACAGTCTTCTGAACTTAATATGCAATCTTATGCAAATAACATGCAAATAAGAATTCAAGTGCTTTATATAACCCACCCAAAGACTGTAGCACCATAACCTAGAGCTCATGATTATCAACATTTATCCAAATTAAACACTGTACCAAGTGATATAGTTTATGAATGAACTCTTGCAAGTCCTCTTCATTCAGGGCAAACAGGTGGCCTGCAAGCCCAATATATGGTGATTTTGGTGTAACTAATGCAGAAGTTACACCAAAAATGTATTTCCTTTTCTCACTTTCAAGTCAGTCCCCCTAACATCTGCCCCTACCCCCTTCTCACCTCATGAATAATAGCTGGCAGATCTGGCAGTCAGACAGGTGCCTGTCAAAATGGGGACATGATAAACTCGTGCTTTGCTTCCTCTTCATTTTGCAGATAAGCAGCCCAAATATCCCAGCCTGCCTCAGACCCCTTTATTTTGATAAGTGTCTGATGCCAGAAAAGGTGGTCATTCTGGGGTGATGAGGGTTGCCTGCCCACTTGGTTTACCACTATCCTTCACAAATTGGAGATGCCCTGGTTTATCCTCCTTTGTATTCCATAGGCAGGAGAGTTACAACAGCAGACTATGGCCCAGGGAGCCCTGGTGGTACCTTCTGTGTCTCTGGCTTCCTTGAAGCACCTGCAAACAGGTTTAATAGTCCAGAGCAACGCTGTCCAATGAAAGTGTACTTCAGACCACAAATGTGAGCCACAGATATAATTTTCCATTTTCTAGTGGCATATTAAAAAAGTAAAGAGAAACAGGTAAAATTAATTTTAATAATATATTTTGTTTAACCCAAGATCCAAAATAGTATCATTTCCATTTGGGATCAATACAAAATTATTAATGAAACATTCTACCTTCTTTTCTCTCTTCAAACTAGGCCTTCAAAATATGGTATCTCTTTACCCTTGCATTACATCTCATTTGGGACTAGCCACACTCGAAGTGCTCGATAGCCCTGTGCGGCTGGCAGGTTGGACAGTGGAGGCACAGGGACCCCACCTTCCCTGACAGGGGCTTACCATTGCAGGAGGCTGGAGATGGGAGGAGGGAGAAACCTGGTTTTCAAATGAACGCACTGCCTGTTGATCTTTGCAGTAATATGAATAACCATCCTATCTTGTATGCCTACTTATGTAATTAATTAGCATTTATATAGCAGTTTATGTTTGCAGAGTGCTTTATTGATATAGTTGCTAGTATATTTATCTACTTATATGTAATACTTCCATGTGTGCCTACCTGTGCTAATTGCTGCTATAATCATTGAAGTTATTTAAGAACACAACTCAGTTACCTTCAAGAACCCCAGCAACCATTTTAGTAACAAACATAAATTCCATCTGCCATCTCCAAAAGTTCTGTCTGTTTCACAAAGAAATTTTTTACCTCCAACCAATATTCTCCAAGTTCTTGGCTAACCTCAGAGTGAAAAACACGTTTAAAAGTAATCTAGTAACTGTCTTTTCCCCTTTGTCAGCTTCAGTTTCGCATGAATGAGATAGAAATTTAATGACATGTCTTCCAGTAAGAACAACAGCCTCAATACACAGCATCCCAACATGAAAAGGATAATTACAAGTAATGACCACTACCATCCAATAACACCATCTATAATATCAAATGTCATTCTCACTCCCAATCCAAAACTTCTTTCTGACAAATGGCAGAGTTCCTGAGTAGGAGTGGGACGAGAGTGCAGGCAGGCAGAGACCCAGGCACTGTGCCCTGGTCTCCCAGGTGACGTGGTACCCTCTTGAGCTATGCCGTGGTTTCTCAGAAGAGAATCTGCCAGGGCTTGTTGAAGAGACAGGCAGAAGACGGACAACTGGGGAGACGAGGGAGCTTGAATAAGCAGTCCTGAGCTATAAGAAACATGGGATTGTGCTGCGGTTGGGAGATTTGAAAGAACATTCCACCTTATCCATTTCCCTCCCCATCTCGTCTTTCCCTCCCCCCAAATCAATGAGGGGGAAAAATTACAGCGCTCCAATTCATTCCATGGGTCTGCTGCTCTCAGTGATTGGAAACGCCAGTGAGGGGAATGACATACATCATGTGATGAAAGGAGGGTACAGAAATATTCACCAACAGCTATGAAATGCTGCTGCTTCCATAGCAGAACCAGGCGGCTCCTGAATGGAACACAGCAACACCACCCAAGAGACTTAAGACCAGCTCTGCTCTGAAGCAATTTTGTGAGCCCAATATTGGGGATTAGAGACAAATATGAGAGATCTTATGCCACAAATCACTGCATACCCAATGCTTCTGCTACCTACTCTGGTGTCCCCTAGGGAAAAATCATTAAGCCTCTTTCTGTCTCTCTTTAAAATGGGAGCTAAATTAGTAACTTACCACAAAGGAGTGTTTTCTTAATTACTCATGTACAAATTGCTGGGTATTATTGAATGAAAGGTATCAAGGAGAATGCAGGCTATTACCATGATTATTTTTGCTCTAATATAAAGTAGCAGCCAAAGCCTTTCTATCTTTTGGATTATGTTTCAGTTCAGTGATACTTCAGGGAATGGCCTCTTAGGGCTCTGACCGCCATTAGCACAAGCAGCATTTCAAAGGCAAAGCCTGAGTGGCTGGCGTCCCCAGGCCTAGCTTGATTGATATGATTGGAAGAAAAGAGCAGATTTGGGAAAGGGAATGAGGGCTCGAGTAATGGCCTCGTCCTGAGCAGTCATATCGTGAAAGTATTCGTCTTTTTAACCCACTGCTTCCTCTCTCCAAGTGTGTCTGTTTCCCAGACTTGGTTTGAGGGCTGGCCTGGTGAGGCCAGGGCACCCAGACTGATTGCTGCCGGAATCACACTCTGACTTGTTCTGAGGCATCAGACCTGATCACAGGCATCATAAATAAACATGGGTTGACACAGTATTTCCTTGCTAGAGAAGATGAGAGACAAGCTTTCCTCCATGTTGTCTCTAAGGGCATGGGGAAGGAGGGATGTGGGAGGCAACTTTTCAGACAAATGCCAGAACTGCAGTTTCCTTGAAATCTTCCCAGAGCCAGGGTCTTGTCCTTCCACCAATGGTCTTGCCCCAGGACCAATACCAAAATGAGCACCACTCATTTAAAAGGGCAATGGTCCTGTCCAGGGAGGGTTTGGGAGTCACACCCTCTGCCTGGGGAATTCAGATTGATAGTAATTGGCCCTGATGTACTGTTGCATCTTTGAATCATACTGTGATTGTATCTTCAGTGGGAATGTGGGCTAAAGAGAAAGTGACACATATAGTAATTATGCTAGAAAATTGGTGGCGTTAGCATAAGGCCTTGGAATAGTTTCTATGGAATTCTTTTGATCAAAACATTTGCTCTGTTGGAGAGGATACTATAGGATGCTTTTGAGTAATTAGACAAGTTCCATAGTCCAGTGGGACAGAAGGGAGGGGAAGATTATCACTTGCTAGATCTCTCTGTTATACGTAGAGTTGTTTACGCATTTTGCTAAAAAAAAAATCTTCCTCATGAATTTCAGCATATTATTTTTACTGTTAATGTCCTAATGATAGTGACAGGAGAGTGTTTAAACCCTATTTAGCTTCTGACTCTCTATATAGAAAAATTATTTCTCCTCCCATATACAATTTTTTGACCATTCATTAGTTGTACTGCTGCTTTTGTAAGTTTATTTACCGCCTTCTAAATATGTATCTTAATTTACACTTCTAGTCCCACGGGGAGCCTATAAAATGTAAAATCTTGTATAATAGCAGAGACAGCCACAAATATTTTAATATACAGGGCTGCTTCTGAATTCTAATTTTGCAGATGGCGTGAAGTTCATTTTGTAGCAGCTATTGAAAACTAATAAATGCCATCCACATCACTCAGCATTGTCAATAACCCAGCAGACTGTGTGCCCAGAGATGTGGGGAAGCAGGAGCAGCTCCCAGTTCTTCCCTAACCAGCCTCCAGCTGCAAGCCTCATAGCTGCCTTGCCTTATCAGCTGCCACAATACAATTCAGGTCAGCGATGAGGCGAGTCTTTTTGTATTTCTAATCTTCCAGTGGAGAGATACTCGCAGGAGGGTAACTGCTGCACAGAGCACACAGGGGAGAAAGGTGAGCTAGCCCCTCCCGTGCTTGTTCTCTTTACTTTCCTCAAATGCAAGAGATGAGCTGAAGAGGAGGAGCAGCAGGGAAATGGCAGAGAGGGCGCCGCCAAACCTGGTCAGAAGCTCGGGCAAGTGGCAGAGAGGATGCCGCCAAATCTGGTCAGAAGCTCGGTGAGAAGTTGTTGTGGACTGAATGTTTGTGTCTCCCCCACAGTCACATGTTGAAGCCCTAACTCACCATGTGATGGTGTCAGGAGGGGGCCTTGAGAGGTAATTAGGTTGAGATGAGGTCTTGGGGGTGGGGCCGCCATGATGGGACTGGTGCTCTTATAAGAAGAGGAAGAGACACTCGAGTGCTCTCCCTCTTCACATCATGCACTGAGGAAAGGCCATGTGAGCACACAGCAAGAAGGTGGCCTTCTTCCAAGTCAGGAAGAGGGTTCTCATCAGAGCCCAGCCATGCTAGCACCCTGATCTCAGACTTCCACCCTCCGGAACTATGAGAAAATTAGCATCTGTGTTTAAGCCACCCAGTCTATGGTATTTTGTTATAGCAGCCTGAGCCAACAAAGACAGAAGTCATGTAGCCCTTCTTTCAGGTTCCTTTTTGTTCCTTTTTGGTAAATTATCCCTTTAAGAAAAAAACAAAAGCTCATAGGATGAGGGAACAGTAAGGGGGGGGGTCAGAAACAGACTCAGAGAATGTATCATTTATCCTCCTGTTCTTTATTTTGCCAAATAGTTATCAAATCCTTACTGTGTTCCAGGCACTGTGCAAGATTTTATTTATATGCAGACAAAGTTTTTAATTTGCATATTATATTTATATTAATTTATATTATTTACAGGTTATATAAAGATTCCCAAGTAATCCTTCCTCTTAAGAACTTATAGTCTAGAAGGGGATATTATAATGATAGCAAGTCTACCAGTAGGCAGTGCCCTGAGACAATAAGAGCTGGGAAAGAGAAAAAGAATTTCTAGCCTCCAGGAGTTTGGGGAAGAAGGTGGGAATCTGGAGAGACCTTGTGGGAGATATGCCAGTGGGACTGGATATTGTGTGCAGAAGGTGGTCATTTGGCCTTATTGTTCTGAGAAGTTACTTAATGTCAACAAAAGTAGTAACCAATTCCCTCTTCTTTTTCTCCTTTCGCTCCTCACATAGCTAGCTGGTTGCCCTTTTGCGAAATCTTTACTTCTCCCTTTAAAGACTGCCTTTGCAATCTTCTTGAACTGGATTTCATCTGGATGCAAATTCAAAAGGAGCATGAGGGTAATTTGCTTTCAGGAAGTCCCAGGAGATGGTCTGCTAAAGGCCGGGCACAGCAGTATATCAAGTCAGTTTGATGAGATGTGTTAGTTCAGAGAAGTCAGAGAACATCTGGTCCCAAAGCAGCCTGGACACAGGAGCAAGAAAATTGTCCAATGAAGTTTTGTCTTCAGATTCATCCAAGTTACTTGCGTCACAGTTACAGAGAGAGGAAGCCTGGATGTAGGAGCTCTCTGCTGTGCTCCTGACCTTCAATAGTCTGAGACTTTTAAAGATGAAATATTGTACACATCTATCATAATTTTTCCATTGTGAAGCTGCCTTTTATCCAGAAGCAAATTCAAACTCATTTTCTATAAGATTTCATCTTTCTATGGCCTGCTTCTCCTCTCTCACCACCTTTTCTCTTTCAGCTTTGTGCAAAGAGATGTGAAATAAAAGAATCAAAATATATGAAGAAGCATACCATTGCCCCTTGACAGGAAAGAGATAAACCTTTCCAATGACACCCGCCATGGCTTTCATTCCAGACAGGGTCTCCCATGGTGTGGGAGCCCCTGATCTCACGAGGATCACATCAAATAATGCCATCAGGATGTGATGTGGAGGGACCACCAAGGTTGGGCTGGAAGACTTCCCATCAAGCTGTGAGCTAGAGCTCTCAGCTTGATGGGAAATTTTGGGCCCTGTCATAGGGCAACAACAGGAGTGAGGCGCACGGTGGGAAAAATCTTTTTTTTTTTTTTGTGGAAAGAACTATAGGATGTTAGAGCTGGAAGGGACAAGATAGATCATCTGGTTTAACCACCTCATTTTGCAGATAAGGAAACTGAGGCCCAGAGGGTTAGGTGATTTGCTCAAACTCATGGCAATTAGCCATCGGTCTAGCTAGGATGAGAATCCAGAAAGGAGTAGTCATTAATATTCTGGATCTCCCAGTAAGGTGTTCAAATGGTTAGCTGCAAAATGCTGACCATTTCCCTCTTCCCAGGGCCATTAGGAATAAGTGGTATCCAAACAAATGGATCTAAGTGCTTCACTGCTTCACTCAGTGTATCAAATAAGATGATACCATTCATTGCTGGTACATTGTCAACTGGCAACTCAGCCATCATGCATCCTTGCTATTATGGATTTGGTAGGAAGGCACTGGAACAAAGACTTGGGAACAGTTGTCAGTGGCCCAGGCTAAGTAAGATGGGGTTCTGACACGCCTGAGCAGATGGTCCAGAGGCAATGCCTGGTAGCTTGGATGTCATTCAGCAATGATTGGCCCTGTGCCTAGGGTTTTTATTATTTCATAATATATGTTTATAAATGTACACTATAGAAAGTAAATTAAAATATGGAGAGTAAATATATAGAGTATGTAAGAAATGTCATTTTATATATTTTAATTTTTGAGAGAGAATATATACTTGAGTTAGCCTAAATTAAGTACATACATGACACTACTTGACTGCAATATCACAGTTTTTAAGAAAGTTGGAGCAAAGATTAGAGCCAGTGTGTGTGGGACCCTCTGCCACTAATACCACAGTTGCTAGCACAGGACCTGGTATGTGCATTCAACAAATAGAGACTATCTGTATTCATCTTCTCATGACAATTGAGATTCAGTAACCAACAGGGTGGGCCATTGATCTCTGGGGAATCTGTATGTAAGTGGCAGAACTCCAGCTCTGGAAGATTGGCAGGAAGGAGATGGCATTCTGGTATTCTGTCAAGGGAGGGTTCCGTTATGCTTCTGTCTTACAGAGGATCTGGGGCTAGGTTGAAGAAATGTTAAAACTAAGCAGATGGCCTGAAGCTGGTTCCTCGGGCTGGGCCACAGTGGAATGGAAGGTAGGTCTGGAAGATGAGGAATCAGGAGTCTGGAGAAAGAATACCCAGAGATTCTTGGGAGCACCATGTCATCTTGGGTCATTCTGCAAGAGAAGGCCTTATTCGAGGCAATGGTGGAGACCAGCAGCCATGCTGGGCCTAGGTCCAGCATGGGAGGAAGGAGCCTTAATTCCCAGACCATCTGGAAGAAGTAGGGGTGCAGGGGAGAGTTGGGGAGGGACTGAGGCATCAGGAGTCCAGATATGATCTCGAAGCACATAATCTCTACAGCTCTGTATAGATAGGTTCTTGTTAGCATCATTATTCCTGGAGGAAGATGGAACAATGGGCTTCCCAGTGTGTTTGTAACTCAGGAAAGAGAATGAGCCAAAGGAGTCCAGTGCTGAAAGGATAAGCAGGGGTGGTTCGTCTGTAACACATTAGAAACAAATGATATCTATGCTCTAGAATGAGAAAGACAGGGCTGGTGAAAAGCACTTATTTCTGCTGGGAGGCTGAGTTATATTCTCAGATATAACCTTATTCAGACAAAACTGAATCCAGTGGAAGAACAGTCCACTGTTTTTTTTTAAGGTAGCAAATTTTACTGTATTTAAAATAATCAACCTAGATAAGTGAAGAGTTGATAAATGAGCTCAATCTGCATACTGGCTGGTAAGAGCAGAGCTGTATATTAATTACAAGATTGCCCTGGGGGCTGTTGCTTTACTCTTCTGGGTGGGAAAGACAGTGCTTTGTGAAATGGCAGGCCAGGGCTCTTGGCGGTTAAGCATAAAAGGAGTAATTTCGTCTCACGCATTGCTCCTCTGTTTTGTCACTGGGGCTGCATGAGAAATTCCCCAAAGAGAAACATAGTATTCTTGACTCTGATTGAATGAATTCAGTCCTTCCCTTTTGAGATGCCGTAGGATTTTCTTTTCATACGTGTACATATGCAAAGTTGCTATGAAAGGGCTACCGATACAGACTTATTTAAAAGATGAAAGGTAAGATTATTCAAAATCCACAGAAAAAATCGAAATCACAATAGGAGGGAGAGTGAATGTAAGTGGACCTGAGAGAAACAGAAATCCAAAAGAAAGGTGAAAGCCGCCAGGAAAAAAATGTTAGCTGTCATGTATCATCTTTAGCTGTTCATGTCCTCCTTGTACTCAGTTTTTCTATGAAATAGATTCTATCCTCTGTTTCTACCTTTCTCTGTCCTTCATTATTCATTAGGCTTTCTTTTTTGGCTATTGCATTTCTCTTTTGAAACTGTCCTACCGATGGAAGAATGTTGACTGTCCTGTGATACACCTTATTTCACACTGGGAGCCAAGACCAAGGGCTTCAAACAAATCCTTTTGGGGAAATGTGAGATTAGAGGTATGAAAAAAAACACTGGAGAGCTAAGGCTCTTTAATTATTTTATTCTGGAAGGGGCTTTACCACAACACCCACAGCAACTCCTTCTCATGTACCCGCCTCTCCCACTTTAACGTGAGCCTGCTCCTGTTTCAGGAAAGAAATTGCTTGGTGACCTTCTGGGAGTCATTTATAAGTGCCCAAGTCAACCCCCAAAAACATTGCTTTTAAAATTGTATCACACCAAATAAGACTCACCATGGGGCCATTTCTGCTTGGAGTTCTTTTTAGATACCATGTGGCAGACACTTAATTGTCTCCCCAAATTTATTCTTTTCCTCTTCTTTTAGTAATAGATTCCCCTGAATTTTAGCAAGACACATGGTTGTCCAGAAAAGGACCACACATTACTGGTTATGTAACTGCTGTATATGGCAGTGTGGCTAAATTTTAACCAATGAAGGGAAGCAGATATCTTTTTTGTCTTTTTCTTTTTTATTAAATAAATTTATTTGTTTGTTTTTATTTTTGGCTGTGTTGGGTCCTCGTTGCTGCGCGTGGGCTTTCTCTATTTGCGGCGAGTGGGGGTTACTCTTCGTTGCGGTGCGCGGGCTTCTCATTGCAGTGGCTTCTCTTGTTGCGGAGCACGGGCTCTAGGTTCACGGGCTTCAGTAGTTGTAGCATGCGGGCTCTAGAGCGCAGGCTCAGTAGTTGTAGCACACGGACTTAGTTGCTCTGTGACATGTGGGATCTTCCCAGGCCAGGGGTCAAACCGGTGTCCCCTGCATTGGCAGGCGGATTCTTAACCACTGTGCCACCAGGAAAGCCTGGGAAACGGATATCTTATATCTTTTGTGACTGAGGTCAAATGAGAAGGCAGGAGCTGGGGCAGCCATTCTGGACCAAGAGAATAAGTATTAGATGAGATTTGGTCAGTGTAAGAGAAAATGCACTACTGTGGTGAAGTGTCAGGAGTCAGAACACCTGGAAGGTTCTAGTCACTTTGCTCACTAGCAAGTCATATGACTTTGAGAAAATCATATAATTTCTCAAGCCTTTCAATATCCTCGTATACTGAATGATAGCAAAAAGAAGTGCTCTATCTCATAGAGCTCACAGTGCTCTATCTCATAGGGTTATTGTGGGGACTCAATGATATCATTCATGTAAGAACTATATGTAAAGCATGAGTCATTTTAAACTTCAATAGCTTATGCTTGATACATTTATAGGCAAAATAAATTTTATCCTTTTGAGTAAAAGCAGGTATTTTGATGAACATATCTTATAGGAGAAAATCTAAATTCACAGTCTTTTAGAGACATGCCTATTCAAGAATAATAGTATTAGCAGGAGAAATAATTTGTTTCCAAAGCCCTAAACTTGCCCGAATTATTAGTGGTCTTCTGATGACCCTTTACTTTTTCCTATAATTTTCTGCTGTCATCAGCAACAGATGGGTTTCGTATTTTGACAAATTAAGTGAGAAAAATTATTCTGCCAAGAATCAGACAGATGTATAACAGCTGTACCAATATGTGACAAGTTGATGGGCATGGTGTATGTCTGTTCACCTGTGCTTGTGAAGTTGAAATTGGAGACCCTAATATTATAAAGGGCAGCTGTCTGTAATTCTGCTCACTCAGTGTGGTCTAATATCATTTCAAAATTACCCAGTACATTCTCCACATGCCCAACAAGCTGTTCACACTACTGATGCTTAAAGAGGCTTCTCCTGAGTATAACATCCAAAGGCTGAACATGTTACCTGACCTTCTGCATACTTCTGAATGTAAAATTGAGCATCGCCCAATTTTGACCCATTATTTGTATCAGTACCACTGAAGTGTCACAAGGTAGCTTTTGAGCCATTCTTTAAGATATCATATAAAATTTCTGGAGCAAGAAGGCATTGGGAAAGATTTTATAAGCCCAGGGAAGACCCCTTAAAATGGGCGATACCAATGGCAAATACAAAATCATTGGTGAAGTCTTGTTATATCTGGTACCTATTTTGTTACCAAAGGATTAAATATATCAAATGGCATTTATATGGGTTTTTCCACAAAGTAACCCTGTTGAGAGTCATATAAAGATACATAAACCTAAGGATAAGACCTGACAAAAAACATTTGCCAGAGGATAAGAGAAAGGAGAAACCAAAGTCATATCATGATTGTCATACACCATAGTCTCAAAACTAGGCACAGACTTGTAGGATCTCAGACTACAATATGGATGATGTTTTCCTGAAATTTGGCACAGAAACCAGATTTCTGAAATACCTCATTACTCTAGTTGGACATATGCTGAAAGTGTCATTCTGCTAAAAGCAGAGCATCTGGTAAATTTTTGACTTGTTGACAATTTCATAGTTTAGAAGTTAGAGGAAGCAATGAGGAAAATTTTACTTGATTCCCAATTCTGACCAACAAAGAACAGGCTAGTGATGTGAAAATGATAGGAATTTTGGCAGAAATTGACACCATCATCTTGAAATTGGTGATAGCAAAGGAAGATTTAGTGGTCAGGGACATATTAAAGTTCGTCAAAGCAAGTTTGTATAAATTCAGAGAAATAAAATACAGAGTAGTAGATGTGTTTTGGGGTGTCCACCTCAACAATGGTCTATTTTTCTAGGACCTTTATCCATCAATGACCCCATCACTGACTGCATCCATCAATGGCTTGAGACCAAGAGATCACCCTGGGATACTATGTTTACAGCCCATAACCTGGAGCAGGGATGACCTCTGACCCAAAGCCAGCTAATCCATGGAATAGCTCACTGTGAGCTTTTAGTTGGTATACTAGAGCTGAAAGGTCATGGAGAATTAGAGGCAGATTCTGTAATATAGTGAGCCAAAGTCAATCCTTGCCGAAGTTATAGGGGAACTGAGATTGAGAGTAAGCCAGGAAAATTCATTTGTAAAGAGAAGAAGGGAACAGATGGCACATGGCAGTGAGGTGTAGAAATGTGAGAGAGAAAGACGTGAGCTAGAATGCAAGATTCTACAAGGATAGAATCTTTGTATGTTTGGTTTACTGATACAGATTTCAATAAATATGTATTGACTGGGAAGGAGGGCGAGAGAGAGAGATATTTGAACCTTAGTTTCTGACTCTTAACTTCCAAGTTTCAGGCTCTATGAGGCCCAGCTGGGCTTTGCTTTATGCCGATGGGTGTCTGTGTTTGTGAGATGAGGTCTTATCAATAATGACCTTTTTGGTTTTTGTTTGTTTTTGTTTTTTACTTTGAGCTGGTTAGAGTGGGTATTTGTCCTTTGTAATCAAAGAGACTGATGTGTCTAGACATGTCCAAAGACTGTAAAAGCGAATACACAGTCTAGATTGTCCCTTTAAGGCCCCTCCTCTCAGTCTTAGCTAACCAGAATCTTTCTGTCTCATGGCTGAAGCTTCAGGAAGCCGTTTACCAATAGGGAATCATCTGCACTCTGCTAAGCAAGACATTCTTGGCGGTCAGTAGCCTAATCTTGGTTCTTTTAAATAGTTTTTCCCATGTCTCTTCCCAGTTGAGGTTCTCTTCCCAGTTGAGGAAAGCATTCATATAATATTATTTTGCCAAGTCTTTGATCAAAAACTGTGTATTTACTGAACTTATTTTTTAATCCTTTCTCCATTTTTAATGGAATAATACAGAAAACCACAATTTTACCATTGCAAGTCTTCAAAGTCCAAGTGAGTCAGTCTATGTTAGTGACACCAGAGCTAGGCAACCCGGAATCCCAGGTTTCAGAGCACAGTTGGGAGTATCATCCCATTTATCACTGAAGAATCCATATCCTCTCTTGGAATGTAGCAAGAGGGGAAGCCAATGTAATTATACTATTCTCCAACCTTTTCAGTCAACTCTTAGATTGTGTTACTCGGTGATACCAGGTTTGGGGACATTTCTTTATTGTGAAAAATGTGAAAGTAATTGACCCTTTTCCTAATATGTCTTCTTACTATAGGCCAAAAGATTGTACTCACCGAGAAAATGCAAACTGGGAAATGGGCCTCAATTTCCACATCTGCAAAATGGGGATATCAGCCTAGTTGATGATATCTAAAATTTCTTCATTTCTGATTATTTTATACAATGTATTGAAACCAAATAAGATGAAATAGCAAATGGAAAATGGAGGGTTTAGCCCCAGTGGGTATGGTCTACCCAGGTCTATCATGATTTGAACCAGAAGGATTTAATTTATTTGGGAAGGAAGCAGCCTGCTGATCAGAGCAGCTGATGTTTTCTTCATGGGATCTCTTTAAAAAGCCGAAGAAGTAACAAACTGAAATGTCTAAATCTGGTCTGACAGGCTCAGAGATTTTGAGGCTGAACCATATTACAGGTCTCTGTCAAGATACACTGGGAAAACCAATGGGAAAAGAATCAACCTATTTGTAGTGATCTGCAGTTCCCCTTCAGATTCTTGTTTCCCCAGTGCGAACTCTGACCTCTTCAGAGCCAACCTGGTGGGGGTGTATAAAAGAGTGCTCAGTTTTTTTTATTTGTCCAGCTTCGTGCTTTGTCACAAGCATTTCATAGCTACTATCTGAAAAGGAATCCATCTCTTTATGGTAATATACAGCTGCTGCTGTCACCATATGATCTGTTTTCCTTTCAAAACCCCGTTTGCTCTACAGTTTATAGAAACTGACATTAGAAGAGGTGGTATCATCTTGACCCTCCAGTTGTCTGAATAGAACAGAATCAAGTCTGTTTTCTCTGTCCTTTTTCTCTTCCTCTTTCCTGAATTCACTTTCTACCTTCCTTCCTCTTTACCTACTTGTTATCAGCATATATGGCCCAGGACTTCTTGTAAGAGTTCTTGAAAGAGAAATCCCATTTCTTTAAAAAGACATTTTAAGGGAGAAATTGGGCAAGCAGGGAATTAAAAGACTGACTGTTTACCAAGTGGAAGTATTGATAAAATGAAGTAGGTTGCCATACTCTGGCTGGCCCAATCCTCTTAACGTTAGGAAGCCTAGGGACTGAACACAAAGATCTAGGTGTGTTTGGTAGGTTTCTCTTGGCATTGGGATGTTCACTAGTTGGAAAATCCTACAGGCGACTCCCATTTCCACTCAGTATACCATAGATGTGTCCTTGACATCCAAACCTTGACACCAGCTCTCCTCCAACCCAGCTCATTTTAAATGGATACACTGCCCCTTACCAAATCTCAAAAGCTCTGGGTTCCAAAGGAGCCAATGTCAAGGCAAGGGTAGTCAGCTCGGATCCAAATCCTAAGAGACAATTGGAGCCCTGCACACTTGTGACCGACATGAGGAACCACTGGATGGCACTGTGGGTCCATGCAAATGTGTATGGAAGGACATTTGTCTTTCTTTTAAAAAGGCTGTGTAAAAAAAAAAAAAAAAGGCTGTGTAGCCTTGACAGGTAATTTGGCACATTTTGAGTTGAAATGTGCCAAATGATTTGGCAAATACTTCACTTACTTCTGAAAATAGGCACACCTGCTGTTCTGGTTGTAAGGCAAGGGAGGAGGGTAGCTTTGCCCCTATCCCCATGTTGTTGCTAGTTTCAGAACCTGAAACAAGATTTTGGTCAAGGATACATGGCCCAACCTCATTGGTTGGTACTATCAGCGTGGTACCACGTTTTAAAGGAATAGAAAAAGTTTAGCATTTCTTATGAAACCAATCTCTTCAGTCTAAAGGGGGCATCTTTTCATCTCATCAGTGTTGTTCATCCTGCTGGTCACTGGCTCATCTGGTTCATGACCAGATGGAATGGGATTTGGTTCAAGAGCTATGTCTCCTACTGGTTCACCAACCAAGAGCATCTAGGAAAATTTGTTTCCAAACTTTCTGAAGAATTCTTTGCCCAAGTTTTAGTTTGTTGAATAACAAGAAAAGCTAAGCAACATGAGAACGTCTCACAAGGGACATCCGAGCTGCCTCTTGGCCGTCGTGAAACCACTGCTTTGCAGGACATCATGATGACATTCACAGTGGACATTCCCATTTCCACTGGAGAACACAGATGACAGGTGAGGCATCACTAAGACAAGCTGAATGTTAGGCCAAGTTCTTGGTGCGCTAGCTTTTAACTCCACCTCCCATTTATTTGCTAGCTACTCAAGAGAGCATACCAGGATGCATCTGAGTAAAAATGGTGTTACTAATGGTATAACCTTGACTTGATCTAATTTTTAAATGGTTAAACATTTGCAAACCTAATTATCGTAGCTAACATATCTGAAAACGACTTGGGACCACTTTCCAAGCAGTCAAAACATACACTGAGTTTAGAACAGGTGCATTAGAGAGGAGAGATTCACAATTCTCCCTCTTGAATAATGTCTTGTTATCACTTATTGACTAATAAAAGGCATATCTAATTGTGTCAAGTCCACTCCGGTGTGGAAGTACATCAAAGGCCTGTGGTATTAGGGACTCTTTCTGAATTCACAGACTTGCCTTCTAGTCCCAGGTCTTTCAACACCAGCTATGTGACATTAGGTGAATCATTAACCCTCTAACCTGTTTTCCTACCTGAGCATGAGGAAGGAAGGCACTTTAGATGAGCTTGTATGGCTACAAAATAGTGAAATTTTATTTAGCATAGGCAGCCCCAACAAATAGCATAAAATTTCAGTATATGATAGACTGATATGTGGCAATAGTAAAAAAGGAGGGTGCATAAAATTTAAACTACTTACCAGTTTTCTTGAACAAAATAAATAGCAGTGTAGCAAGACGAAGAAACTCTTGTAGTAATAAGATAGTCTATGGAAAATAATGTATTTCTGTTTAATAATATGTTGTTGCCTTTTGCACTTATCTTAAGAGTTTCAGTAAAGATAGTTCATAAATTGTTGCTTTGATCTATAGATTTCTGTTTCTTACCCATTCTTCTGTATCATGGTGCTACAGTTTGTTTCCAGGCCTGGCTGGATGAAGAACATCGTGGAGGTTGTGGGTGACCTTGACAAGACAGATTTCTGTGACTGGATGGGGCAAAAGCCCAATTTGAGTAGGTTGAGGAAGAATGGGAGACAAAGAGGGGTGACATCAAGTATAGACACTCATATGAAGAGTTTGCTATAAGATGGGCAAAGAAAAGGCTTGTAGCTGATGCATGGAATCCAGGGAGGGTTGGGTTTTTTTTTTTTAAATAGGAGGACAGACATTCTAAGATTCATCACATACAGGAAGAATTCTTGGATACACTCATTCCCAAACATATCTGGAGTTCACACTGAAAGATTGAGATCTGGTTGTAGATCTTGAACTCTTACTTATTGAATGGAGATCAAAGCTGTCTGCTGCTATTCTATCCCTTGAAGCAGAGTTTTCAGGGTTGCCAGCGAGCTGATAGAAAAGGGCTCAGGAGTACTCCTTTATCCTGCCAAATTAGCAGGGGTTTGTTTAACAGATTATTTCAGAACTGGGAGATAGTATCATCCAATCTCCTCATTAAACTGATTGAGGAATCTGAGGCTCAGATGAATTAGATCTTGAGATTTGCCTTCAGAATGGTTGCTCCCTAAGGATTAAGAAAATGGCTTTGGGGCCAGAAATCCTAGGTTTGAGTCCCAACTCGGCCACCACTTATTGGCTGTGTAACCTCGAGCAAGTTATTCTCAGTTTTCTCATCAGTTAAATGAGAGGATTGTGTGGTATTTCACAAATAAACATACTAAGGGGACCTTTTCTTGTAGGGTTGCTGTGAAAATAAACTGAGATAAGTCAAGTAAAGTGCTTAGTACAATACCAAGTATGTGGTCACAATAAACATTAATATTATTCTTGCCATTATATGAGCATTTGTATGCATGGGAATGATACAATATAAACTTGCATGCAAAAATGTTTTTTTAAATGTTACGGGGATTTCTACAAAAATAACGTAGTAAACACTAAAGAAGACCCACAGGCTACATTGTTTAGTCTATTCCTTGTTAAAGCATATGCCTTGCTGTAGTCACCGTTTTCAAAGATTATTGCTCATGATTGACTCAAGTCTAGGTTCCCTTTAAAAAGTGCCTGTTTGGCTAGCTGATGTAGAACCAGTATCTCCTGGGTAAAAACTCCTGAGTTGCCTACCTATTGTCTTCATGCTCTCTAATTTCTTTTTTCTCTTTTTTTATTTCCCTTTTCCTGCTGGCTTTCTCTTTTGAAGCCAGCCACTGGTTTAAATAAAGCTGGATGTGGTTGAGGGCTGCCAGGTGGCTGACGGGAGCAATAGCCAATCCTCTTTCAACAGCTTCAGAGTTGGCTCAATAGGAATGAAACAAGAGAGATGTGAATGCGAGGCAGAAAACGGGAAGTGGGCAGCCCTTCCCATCCCTCCCCAGTTCCTGGATGTGTGCTGAACAGAACTGTTTGTCTCTAGCAGGCCTGCCAAGCACAGTCCAGCTTCTGTCAGAGCCATTGGGTAGGCATCTACCTTTGTCGTCACCCCTTAGACCAGCCACTGTGAGGTTATCAGAGATTCTGTTTGTAATAGTCAAAGTAGCTTAGAATGTTTGTTCCCTCTTTTGGGGATCAAGTTTTTTCTTCTTCTTTTTTTTTTTTTTAACAAGTTCCCAGCCACCACTTTGCTTAACCTCATTTCCTATGTTGGTTTTCTTCTCACTGGAGATGAGCAGCACAAGCCTGAATGAAAACCGACATAAGAGCACAGGGTTTGGAAATGAGTCTGATGGGAACCAAAAAAAAAAAAAAAAAAAAAAAATCTGGTTTCCATTGCCCCAGGGGTCTATTTACCAACTTTCTGTACTAATCCCTGAACTATAACTGAATGCTTAGTTTTAAAGAAACAATATGTTTATGCCTCCACTTTACATAATATTATTGTAAGAAGCGTAACTACATGAAGAAATGCAAAAGAAAAAATGTAGTCTTTCTAGCTACTGATGTAAGCTGTAATATAGTAGGAAAAAGTAAGAAGGTTGTTTTGGTTTTCCTTGCTTGAACTGACATATATTTATGTTTTTCTTTTTCTCATTTAAATATATTGAAAAGTGTTATACCATCTTTTAGCCTTGTCTGCTGCATGCTTCCTATTTTTTTTAACATTTCTAAAACTTATTTTCCTGAAAAAAATGTTGTTTCCCAGTAAAAAGAAAGTATTCTAAGCTTCAAGCAATAAGAAATTTGATGAGAAACTTATTGGAGGCTATCACAACATGAACAGGAGCTGTTGGGTAATGGGAAATAGAACCTTTAGTCTCTCAGCTGAATTTTGGCTCTGAATATAATGACACAAAGTCATTACCCCCTGAAGGTCCATGGTCTTCAGGGAAATGAGTGTATAGTGGTTTCAGCTCCGTCCCTAACAGCTCAAAGCTTCTGTCAGTCTGGATGCCATTACAGTTAGAGTTAATTGTCACGAATGCAGCCAAGAACCAGGATTGAATGAGATGGGAGAGTGAACTACTTTGCCTGTACTGCTAAAGGTGGTCCCTGAGCACCTAAGGACTGTTCTTCTCCTAGGCTGTTGCAAACCTGTGTTGGAAATTTAGAGAAAATGAATGGAAGGCGTGAAAATATCTATTCATATGTTCAGTTACAAAGCCTTGCTTTTCACACAGAATAACGTTTTAATAGCAGGTGTCATTTCAAATTATGTTTGATTAAAGTCCCATCTGTGTTAAATCCACAGAAGAGGGAATCAGCTACTCCACTTCCAGTGAGAATCAAGTATCTCCTTTGGAGGGTACCATTAAGTCTGAGTTCTTTCAAATGGTAGATTTATTTTTAAAATGGCTATCCAGGCAACAAGAAGTCAACGCTGTCTCTTCAGAAGGGCCTCCTTTGGAGAGTTTTTAAAATTGACTTTAGTTGGACATTTTAGAGGCATAGTTTGTTCATTTCCTTGTTTATTGTAGGTTGTATTTAAGCCTCAAATAGCAACAATGGTGTAGTTTTAGAATAAAAGGGGCAACTAAATATAAACAGTAGATAGAAATAACCCTAGCCTCTTTTCTTCACATATTTATAAAAGATATTTCCTTCTCTTTAACCTTATCCTAAATATCATGAGGGATCTTGGATAACTTCTTTTCCGATTGAAGTTTCTAAATTGGTGACATGCAATTACCTTCTCCATATTCACACTGCTGAATAAGCTGAATTTTAAAATTATACACTTGTAGCTGGTTGAAATCTTCTCTAAGTATAAAATGGATGTCAAGTGTCTTGAGAGTTGATTTTAAGATGTTTAAATCTTTGCTCTTCTGACAGGCAAAACTAGTCTTACTGGAAAACTCTTAAGAAAGATTACTGCTATGTGGACCATTTTCTGATCTTTGGAACTTTCCCCTGATTGTATTGAATGTTCTTGTTCCAGTGTCATTGAGTGAACTCTAACCATTGGGGAAATCTGGCTATGTTCATAGTCTGAGAACCTGAGACTTAGAGTTTGAAAGTAGCCAGGTAATGGGGAGAGTGAGTCGGGCAGGTGAGGCTGGAGGGAAGCCTTGGATTTGGAAGTTAGAAAGATGCAGGAAATAGAGACGCCATAGATTTGGGTAAGTTCATCCATAAAGCCACACAGAAAGGAAGAAGATCAGATGGGTGACAGTGGAGTCCTGGGGCACAGCAGCATTTTAGGGGAGTGCGAAAGAACCAGTGTACGAAACTGAGAAGGAACAGCCATGTGAGGGTAAAGAATTAAGAGAGTATAGTGTCCCTGAAGCAAAAAAACTGAAACGAAAACAAAACAGTTTCAAATAGGAAGATGCAGTGTATAGTGTCAACACTGCAGAGAAACAAGATAAGGATGGAAGCATGTCCATTAGATATTCCAACAACGAGGCCATTAGTGACCTTAGGGCTGGGAAAGCAGGTTTTGTGGTATAATGGGGCAGAAGCCACACTACAAAGTGTTAGAAATTAGTGGGAGGAGAAGAGGTTTGGCTGTGAATGGATATAAGAAACAAGGAGGTAATTTGAGTGGTATTTAGGATTTAAAATGTTTAGACATTTGTTGATTGTTGTATTTCAAGGAATTGAGAGGCCTGAGATTTGTGTTTATACTAAAGGGTCCACAGCTTTAGTAGCAAAAGTGGAGGTTGAGTGTATAAGAAGGTGAGTCAGGGAGTGAGGTCCTGGAGGGAGGTGAGTGGTTGGGATTGTGACCAGATGGACTAAGGAGCCCCAGAGGTAAGAAGGAACACCTAACCCATTGACTGGATTGGTTGGAGGGAAGAGAAGATATAAACTTAGACACATTTGTGGGAGAAGGTAGAAGAGGGTCCTATGCTGACTTTGTTTGTTTGTTTGCTTTTCCTGCAAAGAGAAGTTATGGTTTCTGAAGAGAATAGCGAGAAACTGGAAAGGAAGGAGATTTTAAAGGAGGTTAAACTCTGCAATTGCTATCATAGGGAATGGGAGAGGAACTAACTAAATAGATGAAGGTAAGGACTTTTACTTGAGTAGTGTATCTGTGGCTAAATCAGCTAATTTGATTGGAGATACCGATGTCAATTAACTTTATTTTGTTTCCCAAACACAGAATGCACAATGTCACACATGTGTGTTGTTGAATAAAAGAGAGAAGAAAATGAGAGACTAAAGAAAGCTCTAGAGCATTCGGGAGGGGGAGGGGAGCAGGTAGAAGACAAAAAATAGCTTAAGAAGTTATTTTGCATCCTAATGATATTCAGCATGCATATCTTCCTCCGGCAAGTCATTAGTTTCATCTAGTATTTGAAGCAGAGTTTATGGTCATCACTACAGTTGAACTTTCTGCAAAAATGTAATATTACCCCAAACTGTATAGTTTTCCATTATTTTGAGTATACCTCCCTACCCCCCATCACCCCTGCCAAATCCCACATAAAAAAATCACTCTTACCATTTTGACTTAGGTGACAAGATGAGCTTGATTATTACATGATTCTTCAAAATGACTTAGCCACTTTGGTACTTGTAGTATTAAGAGGATATCTTTACATATTTGGTTAAATTTGAACCTTTGTTAGAATTTTTGTGTATTTTCAACTGTTAGGGCTTTTTTTTTTTTAATGTTATTGTGATGGAGGGACTTCAGTTTTCTTCACTTAGGATAAGGAGTGACTCATGATGAGAACTTCTCTTTCCTTCTAAAGGCCTTCGTCATGTGGCTAATACTACTTACTTATATTTTCAATCACTTTTTGCATGTTCTCTTTAAAATTTCTGGAAGACCAAAGTGACTTTAAAAACAAAAGCAAAAGCAAAGGCAAATCACTTTTCCTACTTTCTTTTCTTTATACAATCTTGATGCTAGAAGTGCATTCACACCAACGCTGAGTGAAGCTTTCTGTTTAAGTTCTTATTCTCAAGATAAAGTAGGGAACGTGGCATTGAACTAATCCATTCTTCAAAACATCTTAACATTATAAGCAGCGCAAAGTGGTACAAAATTTATTCAGCCTCACGGATTTCTCTAGATTGTAACCAGAATAGAAAATGGCAGAATGTATTAATTCCTAAGATAAAATTATAATGAGAACAGAAAATGGTGCGAGATGAATTAATGTAGTGGCAGGTTTCTGTCTGCAGAGCACGGCGCTCTCTAAATACCACATTGCAGCACTTTGTCGTCAGCTTCACTCTTGTAATCTATATTTTAAAGATGCTCTAAAGATAAAGCTAGACCATTATTCATCTCTGGGAGCACTGCCACAGCGCTCTGGACAGGAAATGGCCCCAGGGAAGCAGTGAATGGACTTACCTTGCAGGAACAAAGGAGATTTAAGTTAGATAGCAGTGAGATTTTTATTACTGCAAACTTATACTGACATGCTTCCTTCGATAGCAGGTCATCTTTAAGTCTGTCACTCCAAGGAAAACGTAGTTGAAGAGGTTGTGGTTATAAGAGAAGAATTTGCTCCTTGTCCAAAAAAAAAAACAATAAAAACCTTCACATTTTACAATGTATAAAGAATTACTTAGTGTTTTCTCTCACAGCTGCCTACTGCTTGGGGGTCCAGGCTTTAAACAGGAATGACCACCTTTTGTCTGGGGTGATTTCTCAAATGGATACTGCTCAAAGTATGTGTCTGAAGCTAGATTATTTTTTCCAGTATCTCTTATCCATATTATAAATATCCTTATTAATAGATCCAGTGTGTATTTGAGGAGAGAGTAATGCAGGTGAATATTGTTGTAATGTACCTGTGGTGTCATTCAGATGCGTATTTTTAGAAGCTTTGTACTGTTCAATGAAGGCAAATGTGTCTCAATAATAAGCATCTGAGACTCACAGCTTCAAACACTTCAAAGGTGACTCTGACTCCAGAAGCCACAGTGGAAAACCTCGAGTGGCTATACTAGAACTCTGAAAGGTTTAATAATGCTTGTCCCACATAGCTTTGCATCCTCCAAAACCTGATCTGATTGCAAATTTTTAATCAGGAAATCTGGTCTTTGAATCAAAACAGCTTTGCCAATTTGAGTGGCAGCAATATTGCTTTTGTTTTGAATTTTCATGATGCAGGAAATTTGAATCCACATTTTCCCCTCTGTGCATTCATACTGCTGCACAGGGCATGGCTAGGTTATCCAAACTATGAATTAGAGTTTTTAATAACATTGGAGTAAGGCATTAGCTGTACTGTCTTATCATGGCTTGTTGTGATTTCAGAGGAAATCTGCTAACTCTTTGATAATAAGCAAGAGTGAATTGTGAATTACCAGAATGTGCTAACCCCAAATGATATTGTAACCCAGGATTAAGCACTTTTTATTTTCTCTTTTCACAAATTAGCTTCCAAGACGTACCTGTGACATAACCTGGTGACAGTGACTGTACCTTTCTGGGAAAAATTCTTATATTGCCCCTACCCACTTTTGGCCCTGCCCCTGAACAGCCAGGCGTCCTTACCTTAGAAGTAGCTTGGAAATAAAGCTGTTTATTTCTTCTTAGCCCTCTGACCTGTCTCTAGAGATTCAGCCAATGGTATGGTAGCTCTTTTAATATTTCATTAAAAGGGAGAGAGACTCAGAGAATAAAAACCTGAGATTGCCTTACTGCTTTAAGTTTTGAGAAATTAAAACCTTTAAGCAAATAGTTCTTTTGAGCTTGCCTTTTGGAAACCAGAGTAAATCTAGCAGCCTCTTTTTCTGGAAAAATTTAACCTTAAATATCTTCTCCCCACTGTTTGTATAGCCAGTACATGTAACATTTGCACTTTCTTTTAAAACCATAATAAGGAGAATTAAAACCCTATGATTAAGCATTTAACACAAAATTAAAGGGCCATGGTTACCCATTAGGAAAGTATCATGTACCTAAAATTCAGTCAGATGTCAAATAGACTTCTTTCTTTCTATACAAAATTGCATTTCATAGATTCGACATTTCTGCTTATCCTCTTCTTTTTTCAGGCATGGTATATATTTTATTTATATCTGCAGCATTTTAGGGTGGGATGACAAATTTTGGCAAGTTTAGCATGGTCTGGGCTTTCCATTCCCTGCAGAAATTCCAATTCTCCTCTGCTCACCTGAGTTTCTTTAGGCTGAACAGAGAGTGGTATATAATAGGCATGAGGTGACTGCAATAAACTGGCCTGCCTGCATGAAGCTTACAGCCTAGAAGGGAAGGCACAATTCAGAAACAAACCTTTGCACATATAAGGACTTTATATACGCTGAAAGAACTGTAAAATTTTAACAGGAAAGGTTGAATATTTGGAAACAGAACTCAGGGTAGATCTTAATCTCCTGGTATTTTCCATGATTAATCCAGGTGGATTAAAATAAAAATCATAAAGAGAAAACAAAAGGTGAATATTTACCTGTACTATGTATGGGGAAGGACTGTTTACATTTGAAAACAGGAGAAAAGTTAATACAAGGAAAGAAATAAATTTAAATAGTTTTTTAAAACAATTAAAAATAAATACAATTAAGAAACAAGGAAGAGCATTTGCCACAATAGTGAACAAGGTCCAAACTACTTATTATATCAAGAGTCCATACGAATCAATATGCAAACAAGACTACAACAAGTAAATGGGCAAAGGGAACAGATAAATACAAAAGATGCAAGTTCAAGGTCCAAAGCAAAAACAGCATTTAACTTCACAAATGTGCAAATAAATACAATGTAAAGCTGTAGTAAGTTACCACTAAATAGCAAAAATTACAACAGAGGCAATATTTGGTGATGGCATGAGTAGAATGAGGTGGGCACTTCATATCTTGTTGATGAGAGTGGCCACTGATGGGACCCTTCTGGACATCAATTTGACACATTGAAAAATACTGTATTCTTTGTGTCCACAGTATACTGCTAGGTGAAAAAAGCAAATTACAAAACAGTTTTTAATAATATCCCATTGTTTTAGAAAGAAGGGAAAAAAGGAATAATGTAAGAAGAGAAGAAAGGGATAATGTAAGAAAGAAAGAAGGAAGGAAGGAAGGAAAGAAGGGAGGGAGGAAGGAAGGAAAGAAAGAAAGAAAGAAGGAATTGTATGTGTATGCAGAGACAAATAGTGGTAATTTTGTTTTCTTTTTTAAATGTCAGCGGTCTTTTTGGTTTGTTTTTGCCATGAGTCTGTATTGCAATCAGAAAAGAGAATGAAAATATCTTTAAAAAGAGGAACAAATTTGTAAAAAATGTTCATATCCTTTGACTCACAAGCTCCCCATTTAGGAAATCATCCAAAAGAAAAGGCAAAAATGTAGACAAAGATTTATGTACAAATATGTGGTTAAATATGAAAACAACATCAGGAGACTGTTTAAATAAATTCTGGAACATCCAAAGATAGACCATTATGCAGCTGTTATAAATTATATGTCAGAAGGATTTTCAGTGAAATGGTAAAATACATTTGACAAATTTTAAGCAAACAGAATAAAACAAAACAGGATATAAAATTATATAAGAAGAATGATTCCGACCTCAAAAAATGTGAAAAAGACTAGGGAAAAAAATACACCAAAATGTTAATGGTCGTTGCGCCTGGGTACATTAATTGTGGAGGACTTTTGTTTTCTTCTTTGTCTTTTGCTATGCTTAAAAAATTTACTACCGGGAATTCCCTGGTGGCACAGTGGTTAAGAATCCTCCTGCTAATGCAGGGGACACGGGTTTGATCCCTGGTTCGGAAAGATCCCACATGCTGCAGAGCAACTAAGCCCGCATGCCACAACTACTGAAGCCCGCCCGCCTACAGCTGGTGCTCCACCACAAGAGAAGCCACCGCAATGAGAAGCCTGCACACCACAATGAAGAGTAGCCCCCGCTTGCCACAACTGGAGAAAGCCCGCGCACAGCAATGAAGACCCAACACAACCAAAAAAAAAAAAGTTACTACCTTTTTTTCTTGGACATTCTCATGGGTTTATTCTTCCAGATGAACTGGAACAAAAGTCATGTTCACAACCCATTTTATAGATCAAAAGAGATCACCCTCTAGGTCCCAATTTAATAATTTATTTTGTCTGTGAATAACTCTTCACTCACAAAATCAAATTCATCTTCAAGGGATAGAGTATATTTTTATTTTCAAGGGCTATCAGACTAAAAAGATTGTTCCAGAAGAAGTTGTTATCACATGGAATTAAACTATAGTATCAGAATAAATACATACATTATAACCTTACAAGGTAACTGATTGAAGGGCAGTTCATGTGTTAAGTTCTGATTTGCTTCCTAAAAACAAAACGAATTATATATTCAGCTACGTGGCAAGTCATTCTTCCTTTCTGAGCCTCAGTTGTTTGTTTGTAATCTGTATTATGGGGACTGTAACACCCATGTCTTGGAATCATGAGTATCTACTTGCTTTGCCTCCATTCTCCCTCTTTAGGGCCACACTAACCCTAAAACACAAAGAGCATGTGCAGAACAGGTACTTTTAATTATGGCTACTGTTTATTAATCGCTTTCAGGTGCCAGAAGCACTTAATCTTCACAATGACCAGGTGTGGCAAGTATTGTAATCATCTCACTTTATGTGTATTCATTCAAGGTGGGCACATATTTATTGATGACCTACGTTGGGTGAGCACTGGCCTCCCACGGGTAAACTTGAAGCCAAAGAGACAATGGTTCCAGTGCGTGGTAGCGTGGTAGAGACACACTGCAAAGCAGGAAACAAACTGTGAATGGGTAATACCAAGTTGAGAAGGCTGCCAAAAAGGCAGCCAACCAGGGTTGCAATGGAGAATAGCAGGAAAAGCCTCTTTCAATCAGATCTTCAGGGAAGGTTGGCCTGAGAAGAAACTTCAATCTCAGACTTAAAAAATGAAAAAGAGCCAGCATCTTGCAGAGCTGGGAGACAAACATTCCAGGCAAAGGAAACTGAGACTCAGAGAGGTACAGGAAGGGCACAAAGTCACACAGCAACTGCAGAGTAAGCCAAGGTTTGAAACACTAATGCCAGATGCCAAACTTCCCCCATGACATTCTAATAGCTGTCATTAACCAGGCCGGTGTGGGGCTTACACACAGCAGGTCCTAAGAAAAATCAAGGCCTTGTTTGATCCTGAGTGGACGGGTGGCTGCTCAAGGCTGGGGCTCAACTTACAGCAATGCTTGTGAGTATGGGGAGAAGAGTTTATCGTCTTGGGTCCCCAGTGTGGAAGGGATGGGAATTTTACCCCATTGTCCTCCCCTTCCTTCCAGTTCTCCAACTCCAGCTCTGACAAAGCTGTTTTAATGAGTTCATTAAGGCTCCTTTGTCTTAGTCCACCTTCGAGCTGGGGCCTTTATGGGTGGGGGTGGGTTGGTGCCTAGGCTGGGCTGAAGCAAAGGCCGAGGGGCAGAAAAAGGGCAGGGCAGCAGGGATTTTGGGGGCCTGGAGGGATTGAATTTACCTTTCAAATGTCACCTCCTCCTAGAGGCCTTCCTTGTCCGCCCTGGATAAAATAGTTGTTCCCAGATGCACCCTTATCTTTCTCTGTTCCCTTCCCCTGCTTTGTTTTTCCTCTAGGTTTTGGCTCATAGTAGGCATTCAATTAATCTTTGTTGAATAAAACAGTTATTTGTGCTCTTCCATGTGAAAGGCATGGGGTTGGGCCTTTTATCACTACTTCCTTCCCACCCCACCCTCCGTCTCCCTAGTGGTGACCACCTCCTCATAATGACCCTAGGCTGCTTCCAAGCACTTTTCACCCTATTATTACTTATGTGTCAAGGCTCAGAGAGTAAATTCCAAGAGAGCAGGACTGCTTGGTGATGCCGGCTGCTCCAGTGCACAGTGTCTTACATGAAGGGGGTGTAGGATAATCATTTGCTGAGTGCATGAATGAGTAAATGAGTGAGTGAATGAATGAGTGAGGCCCTTACCTGGGCTGGTAAAGGCCTCCCAGGGCTAAGCTGGGAAGCCTGCCTATGTGACTTTGAGATAATGCCTACTGCCCAGAAGGCCATAGGATTTTCCTTTTCTAAGCAGCTCTTATTTCACTCATACAGCTTTACTCTAAATTGTTCTGGAATTCCTCTTGAGTAAGTGGGTCTTAAACTTCAGAGCACAAAAGAATGACCAGGTAAATCCCAGAGCCCACCTTAGAGATAATGAATTAGTGGGGCTGTCCCGGGCTAAGGGAATCTAGTTGTTCATAATCCCCCGAATTACTACTTTTATAACAAAAAGAACCTACATCTTCCAACCCCCCAAATTAAGCTCTTTCTACTATACCAGAGAATATAACAGTTTTCTTCAATAAAGGACTTTGCCTTACCAGAAATGATGCAGTATCTGAAAGGGATCATAAAAATCTGCCTGCCATTGGAGAAATGAAATTTTTTCCCAATAAGCAGCAGGCATCAGTGTCCTCCACATACTTTGTCCAATGACACACTAGCTAGTTAATGTCCATTATTTAGAATGACATACTATACTACTAAACACAAGCGGCCAATAATCCATACTTGGGGCAGGGGAGGACATCATTTCTAGAAACACAGACTCCAGAAAGTCTGCCTTCCATAAATGATGTGCTAGCTCTCAGAAGCAAGGATCGGTGGGCATCGCCATGTGCAGTACCTTGGATGGCTGCATCGCTAGGTGCATTGAGTAATCACTAGATAAACATCTGAGCACCAGTTGCAAAAAGATACTCCTGTGGGTAGTAAAAAATGTTCTCTGTTTGCAAGTTGACTTACCCCTGTGCTTTGGAGATACCTGAATTGGCTTGGCTCTTTTCCAATTACAATCTGTTCGTAATCACCCAGGGTCTGTATCATCAAGCACTGTTATGAGGGAATTAATTCTTTCTATGTGACAGTTGTTAGTGTAATTCATGTCCTTGTTTTTAATTGCTGGATCAAATTACTTTGTAGATTATTTCATATTTCATCCCAAGAGAAAGGAATAGGAAAAATGCACAGTGCCTGTGGTGACTTATTTGTTTAGTCTAGCCAAAAAAAAAAAAAAAGAAGCAGAATTAAAAAGATCGACTTTCTAAACAAAATGGCTCTTCTCTATCCTTAGAGTATATTTTGGATGATTTTAGATGGAAAGTTAGCCTGAGTACATTCTTTCTGTCTAAACACTCTAGGAACTAAGTTTATTTTTATAACGGTTCTGCCAAAATAATGGCCATAAAGGTCACAAAGCAATATCTCCTAATAAATACCTTGGAAGGATTTACAATTCAATGCTCTTTCGTTAAAATAAGCACCTTGAAGATAAGAAATTAATGAGATTTAGAATAATTTATTAAGGAACACCTAATAGACTCTCGTGAGATTCAAATGTCAAGATGTTAAACACACACACACACACACACACACAAAAGAAACTTAGCAAATGCAAATTATATTGGGGGGAAAAAAGACAAAGAGTATTTGAAAAATCTTATAAATGTTTGTTTTTGCAGCACTGAAATTTAATTCTTGTATTTGAATACATACCCAGTAGACATTTCATCCATTTTTGAGCCATAGCCACTAAATGTTTTTCACTCTAATGTTTAGAATCTCAGAAGGAATCAGTAACTATTTCTTAGGTGTCTTATGAGTTGAGAATTTACTTGTAGGTTTAAAGAGAGGAGAAAGCCCAGACAGGACAAGCTCACATAACTGAAAAGCTATAGAGAAAATTCATTGTTCTATTTATTCCTGCTTTGTGATGAGTTGAGTTGAGAGCAAAATGTATTTATAACAATGGGACACTTGAAATGAACTGTTGCTGTAACTGTCCAAGGCCAGACAACATTCACATTGCCCCGTAAATAGTCATAAAGCAGACCTAAGTGATAACCTAAAGAGGAATTATAGATCAGTGATCACTTAAAAGCAAGCAGCAGGGAAATTGATAAATACTGCCTGGCTGCCTGGCAAATAAAAAACCCAGTCATGATTAGAGAGGGAGCTGGAACTTGCTGATTGCTGGGAAATTATGGCAACAGACAAATGAACAGTCCCACACACTTAGGGCAAAGGTACCTTGTAGTTCAGGTAACAATGTACTGTCAACATGGAAAGGTCCTTGAAAACGGAGCTGAACCTGCTACTCTGAAAACAGAAGGCATATATACAGACACAGTGCTGAAAAGCTGGCAGCCCTAAATCAGTTTTCTCCACCAGAGTGCTGAATGTATTATCGTCGCTGTCATCTTTGAAAAGGGAAAAGAGATATCCATAAAAATAGATGTCTTTTCCACCACCGGTAGTAAAAAATGATTACAAAGAATTCCTGTGGTCACATATCTTTCATTATAAACTCAGTCCTTTCTGGTCTATTATAGAAAACCAAGATGGTTATATTGGTTTAAACATGGGTTCTTATTTAAAATGTTTTTTGTTTGCCTTTGTGTTGATCCAAAGAAGCAGGTTACCTGTTACAGACTTAGTTAATTGATGGCTGTGGGTTTTCTAGCTATACTTGGGCCTCTGTAAAGCATGTCTCAATTGTTGAATTGGCTCAAATGCATGTAAATAAGTCTCTTCAGGAAGACAAGGGGTAGGCAATGAGTTGCAAGGACTGAATGTGGGGAGGATGCCACATCACCTTTGTGCTTCATACCAAGTTCATTTTGAGTCAAACAGAAAACCGTCTGAGGACTTAAGGGCTGCTTATTTGTAATAATAACTTACCTGTTTGCAATGTGTTAACATTTGCAAGGCTAACTGACATACTGAGAACAGCTCTGTGAGGTATGTGTTATTATCCCCCATTACGAAAGGAGATTGAGGCTCAGAGAGGTTTGGGACTTGTCCACAGTACCAGAAATGGAGTTTCAGTTCCACCAGTTACCAACTCAGATTTTCTGATTCTAGCTTCCAGTTCCTTTCCCCACTTTAGCTATAGTTAAAACATTATTTCCCCCAGTTTGATCTAAATGAAGACCTGTAGAAGAAAGTCAAGACCAGACATGTTATTCTTTTTATGGCTGTCTTTATCACAGACATTCATGGTTCAAATAAACAAGATAATTAATTAATAATGATTAAGTGACAACATTAGGAAGAGAATACCTGCATACTTATAGGTGGGTCAACTTGCATACCTGATGAAACAATTGTGAACTCAGAACTAGAAGAGTTGCAGGTATCAAGAGGATGATAATACTCCCTAGAACATCAAAACATGATAAAATATAAAATTACCAGTAAAAGGAGAGTCAGTGTGAGAGGTGGCCACCATATACAGATTTCAGTTTATTTTTGTATACTTGCTCCAAAAGGAGAGTCTTCTTTCAATTTTTAAAATATAAAAATTTTTTTAAAAATTTATTCTATTTAAGTATAGTTTATTTACAGTGTGATGTTAATTTCTGCTGTCCAGCAAAGTAATTTATATATATATATATGTATATGTTATATATATATATATATTCTTCTTCATATTCTTTTCCATTATGGTTTATCACAGGATATTCAGTATAGTTCCCTGTGCTATACAGTAAGACCTGTTGTTTACCCATTCTGTATATAATAGTTTGCATCTGCTAATCCCAAACTCCCAGTCCTTCCTTCCCCTCCCCACCCCCTTTGGCAACCACAAGACTATTCTCTATGTCTGTGAGTCTGTTTCTCTTTCATAGCTAAGTTTATTTGTGTCATATTTTAGATTCCACCTATAAGTGATATCATATGGTATTTGTCTTTCTATTTCTGACTTCCTTTGCCTAATAGGATAATCTCTAGGTCCATCCATATTGCTGCAAATGGCATTATTTCATTCTTTTTTATGGCTGAGTAATCTTCCATTGTATATATGTACCACATCTTCTTTATCCATTCATCTGTTGATGGACATGTAGGTTGTTTCCATGTCTTGACTACTGTAAGTAGTGCCACTATGAACATAGGGGTGCATGTATCTTTTTGAATTATCATCTTCTCTGGATATATGCCCAGGAGTGGGATTGCAGGATCATATGGTCACTCTATTTTTAGTTTTTTGAGGAACCTCCACACTATTTTCCATAGTGGCTACACCAATTTACATTCCCACCCACAGTGTAGGAGAGTTCCCTTTTCTCCACACCCTGTCCAGCATTTGTTATTTGTAGACTTTTTAAAAATTTTTAAATTGTTTGGCTGTGTCAGGTCTTAGTTGTGGCACGCGGGATCTTTCATTGTGGCAAGCGGGCTCTTCGTTGTGGCGTGCGGACTCCAGAGCACATGGGCTCAGTAGCTGCGGTGTGTGGGCCCTCTGTTGTGGTGCGCGGGCTCCAGAGCATGTGGCCTTAGTAGTTGCGGCACTCTGGCTCTCTAGTTGTGGCACACAAGCTCCAGAGCACATGGTCTCTGTAGTTGTGGTGCATGGGCTTTCAGAGCATGTGGGCTTTGTAGTTGTGGCACACAGGCTCTCTAGTTGTGGTGAGTGGGCTCAGTAGTTGCGGCACACGGGCTTAGTTGACCCACTGCATGTGGGATCCTAATTCCCTGACCAGGGATTTAACCCAAATCCCCTGCATTGGAAGGCAGATTCTTAACCACTGGACCACCAGGGAAGTCCTTTTGTAGATGTTTTAATGATGGCCAGTCTGACTGGCGTAAAGTGGTACCTCATTGTAGTTTTGATTTGCACTTCTCTAATAATTAGTGATGATGAGCATCTTTTCATGTTCCTGTTGGCTGTCCATATGTCTTCTTTGGAGAAATGTCTATTTTGATCTTCTGCCCATTTTTGGATTGGATTGTTTGGTTTTTTGATATTGAGTTGTATGATCTGTTTGTATATTTCGGAAATTAAGCCTTTGTCGGTCACATCCTTTGCAAATATTTTCTCACAGTCCATAGGTTGTCTTTTCATTTTATTTATGGTTTCCTTTGCTATGCGAAAGCTTGTAGGTTTGTTTAGGTCCCATTTTTTTAATTTTTGCTTTTATTTCTATTGCCTTGGGAGACTGACCTAAGAAAACATTGGTACAATTTACGTCAGAGAATGTTTTGCCTGTGTTTTCTTCTAGGAGTTTTATGGTGTCAGGTCTTATATTTAAGTCAAAAGGAGAGTCTTTATTTCAAAGTACTGTTATAATGATGAGTTATTTGTAGATATTTACGATAAGATTTCACATAAAGATGGACTTTGTGTTGATTATCTTTTGCTAAGTTACCAATCATCCAATGCTTAGTAGTTTAGAACAACTTCTATTTAACTTATGGAACAATTTCATGGGTTGGCTGGGATAACTGGGATACCTGAAGTGACTCTTTTGGTTAGGATCAGCTTGGTTGGAGCTGGATGGTATAGGATGGCCTTATGTGTCCCATTTTTGACAGATTGGTCTATGAGGGGCTCAGATGGCTTGTCTCAGCTCCATGTAATCTCTTGTCCTTTAGCAGGCCAGCATAGATTTCTCCTCATATTAGTCTCAAAGTTTCAAAATGCAAGGAAGAGAGAGGGCAAGCCCTAATACGGAAATGCTTTCCAAGACTACACTTGTATTGTGCTTGCTAGGGGACTGGGGAGGTTTGTTTGGGAATAACATGCTGAAACCTGAAGGATGAGTAGGAATTAGACAGACTGAAGCAGAGTTTGGGTCCAGGGTGGAGGAAAGAGATTATTAGGTATGAAACCGAGAGGAATCTGAGGAGAGAGTATCTGGTCTATTTCAGGAACTGAAACACTTTTCCTAGAGTTGAAACATGAGGAAAATGATAGGAAGTTGCAAGAGGTGAAGCTGGAGAGGAAGGCACATGATATATGATGGAGAGGATTGAGGTTATATTTTAGGGACAATGGGAAACCATTGAAGGAATTTAAATATGGATATAGTAAAGTCAGGCCAATGCTCTAGAACAGGGGTCCCCAGCCCCAGGGCCACGGACTGGTACTGGTCCGTGGCCTGTTAGGAACTGGGCCATGCAGCAGGAGGTGAGCAGCAGGTGAGTAAACGAAGCTTCATCTGTATTTACAGCCTCTCCCCATTGCTCGCATTACTGCCTGAGCTCTACCTCCTGTCAGATCAGTGGCGCCTTTAGATTATCATAGGAACACGAACCCTACTGTGAACTGCACATACGAGGGATCTAGGTTGCACGCTCCTTATGAGAATCTAACGCCTGATGATCTGAGGCAGGGCTGAGGCAGTGGTGCTAGTGCTAGGGAGCGGCTGCAAATACAGATTATCATTAGCAGAAAGGTTTGACTGCACAGAGACCATAATAAATCAATTACTTGCAGACTCAGATCAAAACCCTATCAGTGAGTGGCAAGTGACAATTAAGTTGCATCTAGTGGCAGGCTTTATAGTGGCAAGTGAGTTGATGTACTTCATTTGTACAGATGCAGCTAGCGGCAGGCTTTAAGTCAGAATCCGACACTTATTTTAGTCTGCGCACGGCCCACCCATTATTTTATTTACCACTTCTATCTGTACCTCTTTCCCGCACTGTGCACTTGTCTCAGTCACAGTTTTGCTAAGCCCACAAGCTAACCCTAGCCAAAATGAGTAAAAAACAAATGTCGCTAGAGAGCTTCTTTGAAAAGGGGGAAAGACCCAATGATGAGACAGCAAAAGAGTCTAAGACTGCCAACAAAAAGAAAGCTGCATTTAAAAGAAAATACCAAGAGTGCTACTTAAATTACAGGTTCATTCCAACAGGTGATTCACATTCTCCAAGCCTGCTTTGTATAATACGTGGTGACTGCCTATCCAACGAAGCCATGAAACCTTCAAAACTGCTTCACCACATGGAGACCAAGCACCCTGCATTAAAAGACAAGCCTTTGGAGTTTTTCAAAAGAAAACAAATGAACACGAAGAACAGAAGCAATTATTGAAGGCCACAACTTCATCAGATGTGTGTGCACTGAGAGCATCATTCTTAGTGGCTAACCGCATTGCTAAAGCTAAGAAGCCCTTTACTATTGGTGAAGAGCTGATCCTGCCTGCTGCTAAGGACGTTTGTCATGAACTTTTAGGAGAGGCTGCAGTTCAAAAGGTGGCATGTGTTCCTCTTTCGGCTAGCACCATAACTAGATAAATTGATGAAATAGCAGAGGATATTGAGGCACAATTGTTAGGATTAATGAGTCGCCGTGGTATGCAATCCAGGTTGACGAGTCTACAGATGTTGACAACGAGGCAACAATGCTTGTTTTTGTGCGATATATTTTTCAGGAGGATGTGCATGAGGATATGTTATGTGCACTTTTGTTGCCAGCTAACACCACAGCTGCAGAACTATTCAAGTCTTTGAATGATTACATATCAGGAAAACTGAATTTGTCATTTTGCGTCGGTATATGCACGGGTGGAATGACTGCCACAACTGGACGGCTTTCTGGTTTCACTGCTCAGGTGAAAGAGGTCATTTCTGAATGTGAGTCTACGCACTGTGTCATCCATAGAGAAATGCTGGCTAGCTGAAAAATGTCACCTGAATTTAACAGCATTTTGCGGGATGTGATTAAAATTATCAACCAGATTAAAGTACATGCCCTTAACTCACACATCTGTTTGCGCAGCTCTGTGAGGAGATGGACACAGAGCACACACATCTTCTCTTATACACAGCAGTGAGATGGCTTTCTAAAGGTAGATCACTGGCCAGAGTTTCTGAGTTACAAGAGCTGCTCCAGAGATTTCTTTTAGAAAAAGAATCACCACTGACAGCACATTTCAGTGACACAGAATGGGTTGCAAAACTTGCTTACTTGTGTGACATATTCAACCTGCTCAGCGAACTCAATCCGTCTCTTCAGGGGAGAATGACAACTGTGTTCAAGTCAACAGATAAATTGACTGCATTCAAAGCCAAACTGGAATTATGGGGGCGACGAGTGAACATTGGGATTTTTGACATGTTTCAAACATTAGCAGAGATTTTGAAAGAGACTGAGCAAGGGCCTTCTTCCTCCCAGTTGGTGCATGATCACCTGTCTCAGCTTTGAAAAGAGTTTGAGCATTACTTCCCAACCACGAAAGACCCCTGAACTGGGAAGGAATGGATCCGCGACCCATTTGTGAATAAGCCAGGTGAATCGACTTTGTCCATGCTAGAAGAGGATCAACTGTTTGAGATCGCAAATGATGGTGGCCTTAAAGTGTGTTTGAGACAACTTCAAATCTCCATACGTTCTGGATTAAAGTGAAGGTGGAATATCCTGAGATTGCCACAAAAGCACTGAAAAGGCTGCTTCCATTTCCAACATCCTGTCTTTGTGAAGCAGGGTTTTCTGCAGTGACAGCAACCAAAACGAGATTACGGAGTAGACGTAAGCAGATGTAAGCAACACACTTTGGGTCACTGTCTCCCACCACCCCCAGGTGGGACCACCTAGTTGCAGGAAAACAAGCTCAGGGCTCCCACTGATTCTGCATTATGGTGAGCTGCATAATTATTTCTTTATATATTACAATGTAATAATAGAAATAAAGTGCACAATAAACATAATGTGCTTGAATCATCCTGAAACCATCCCCCCACCACCCCTGTCTGTGGAAAAATTGTCTTCCATGAAACCAGTCCCTGGTGCCAAAAATTTGGGGGACCGCTACTCTAGAAGACCCACTTCAGCTATAATTGAAGTTTTGATGAGAGGGAGGAAAACTGTAGTAAAAGAGACTAGTTTAGTTAGAAGGCTGTTGCAGCAACTTCTTGCCTTAATGTCTACTTTTATCCTGTTAGTTTAGCTGTTCAAGCCTTTTTTCCCCCTCACTTTCAGTTATTGTTTTCACAGTCTGTCTTTTTTTCATCCTTTTCCTTCCAATCTATGTATATCTTTGTAATTATGGCAAATCAGATAAGCAGCATGTAATTGGGTTTAATATTTTATCAAGTTTGACAGTATTTTTTTAATCAGAATACTTAATCTATTCACCTTTAATGTAATTTAATGATATTTGGTTTAAATTTACCATCTTACTGTTTTTGTCCCATCTGTTCTTTGCTTCTTTTATTCTCCTTTCTTGCACATTTTGGATTAAGTAGTTTTTATTCTGTCTTCCTCTTTAATATCTTGTTAATTATATAGTTTATTATTCCTTTAATGGTTACCTAGAGATTACAGCATACATCCGTGACTTATTAGAATCCCTTTTTTTTTTTTTTTTTTTTTTGTTACGCGGGCCTCTCACTATTGTGGCCTCTCCCGTTGCAGAGCACAAGCTCCGGACGTGTAGCCCCAGTGGCCACAACCCACGGGCCCAGCCGCTCTGCGGCATGCGGGATCCTCCCGGACCGGGGCACGAACCCGCGCCCCCCGCATCGGCAGGCAGACTCCCAACCACTGTGCCACCAGGGAAGCCCTAGAATCCCTTTTAAATTAGTACTTCTCCAAGAAATCAGACTATGAAAGGATTTTATAAAACTTTAACTTGTACACATTTTTTAATCACAGAAGATGTTTTTGTTATTATTCAGTCAATATTATCTAGATTTATCCAGTTTTTAACCTTTTACGTTGCTTGTTATTCCTTCCTGTATTCTGTATTTCCATCTGGGATCATGAAGAATCCCCTTAGTATTTCTTTTCCTATATGTCTGATGGTGATAAATTCTGTCAGTTTTGTTTTTCTGAATATACATTACTTGGCCTTTATTTTTCAAGGATACTTTTGTTGGGTATAGAATTTTAGACTGTTTGTTACTTTATTTTAAAGATCCACTTTCTGCTGGAGATGCCATCCAAAGCAGAAAGAGGGAGTGAAACATCTTGGCATCTCAGTTCCTTCCTCTCTCTTATCTTTTGCAGTGCCTCTGATTGTCTGAACCCAGCCAGAAGGCAGTATGCATAGGAGCCCTGGAAACAGCCTGATGGCTTCAGTCCTCTTGTGATAGGCCTCAGAACGTAGGGAAGGCAAGGAACGGGTCTGAAGGCAAACAGGACACAGACTTGCATAATAGCTAACATTTGTGAAGTGTTTACTTTGTACCATGCACTGTGCTAATCATATTAAATGAATACTAGTGTGTTCATGAAGATAGACTACGTTATGCTACAATTTGAAAGAACAAATAGACAAAAATCTCAGTGGCTTAGTGAACACAGAAGTTTATTTCTCACTCATATCATATGCTTAATAGAGGCTGGTGGTAGGCTCTGCTCTACACGCAGGGACCTACATTGATGGCAGCTCTTGAATCTTATAGCTATGCCATCTGGAACATGTTACCTTTTTGGTTGTCCCCGAGGAGAAGAGAACCTGGAGAACTGTGCCGAGGTTCTTACCTTTTCGTCACAACCCGCTGAACAGTACTAGCTACATGGCCCCACCTAACTGTACAGGTGCTAAGAAATGTTGAGAAGCACCTGGAATACTTGGTGAGAGTTACTATCTTCGCTATTCATGGATTATCTCATTTAAGACCCGGGTAACAAAGTCTGAGGACTTACTCCACAGGCCATTGGAATTTCACTCTGCTACTGGGTTCTCCGGGCCAAGTAACCCCTGGGAATTCCTCAGTTATGCTTACATTTTACACCGGTCTCTCCTGGAGGTCACTTGTCACCTTAACAAGACATCTTTTCTCTAGCTGCTACATCCCACCCAGGAGGTGAGTCAGCTCTTACAGCTTATATTTGGCTTCTCTGAGCTATATCAGCTCTCTCCATTGTACTCTGCTTTTATTCCAGGTTGGACACATAAAGCTCTATTAACCTTACAGAGCACACATAGACCAAACAGTGGTATCTAACAAAATCCTACAGACAGCTTGGTGATACTAGAAGGGAATTACAACACAGAAGAGGAAAACTTTGATGCTAACTATACTGCTTCTAGACCATGCCCTTTAGTAAGTGGTTTCCTTCTGGCTATGACACTTTTCTTGGACTCCTCAGCCTGCTGTAACATTTACAGTGGCCAGCCCAGAATGGCAGTGCTTTTCCACATCCCTCCCACTCAAGAGGACAGATTTGCTCCTGGCATTCAAGAAAGGAGAACTGCTTCCCTCCCTCAGCTTTACATCCTTTTTCTTTAGGGGAAAATTCAACTCTTGCTCAGAGTGTGTGGTCTTGTCCTAAGAGCTCAGACAGGGCAGTCACAAAATTTGACATTCGATTTCCCAGAATCTAGATTATACCACCTGAAATAAAACTACATGTGGACTTTCAGTCCAGAGTAGACTTTGGCATTTCCCATCTGGTTCCTTTTAGGTCTCTACCCCCGGCTTAAGGTAAAGATACGTCTCTCTGCCTATTCTGTCATCATCTGGTTTCTGCTCTTGATCTCCTACAAGTAACTTTAAGATGGAACCCACATGTGTATGTGTGCACACACACACACACACACACACACACACACACCTCCGAAGAACAAAGAATAATGTACAAAGATAATTAAGTTAAAAAATCACATTTAGGAAGAAAATGTCTTTTAAGGGCACAATCCTGCTAATAATACACCAATTTGCATTTCTAAACAAAATATTTTACAACTCTATTTGAGACATTTACATCTAGGTTTATTGGTGACAGTCTTCTTCAAAAATGGTGTGTACTCATTTGCTTTACCTTTGGGTCAAAAAAGCATCCTTTCCAATTATTTTCTTGAAGTTTTTTCCAAAGATAAATTGATGTCTTTACCTGTAGAGATAGAAAATTGCTAGCAACTTTTAAAGGACACCTCACTAGTTTTAAAATAAATGTCTGTCCCTCCAGTTGTCTTGCTGCATTTGGGACTGGGGTATAGGAGAAGGAACTGAGATGGAGATATATTTGGTTGTTGTATCATAAGGAGTCACAGAATTTTACATTCACTGCTTTCTTTTCAATCATGAAGCTGAAAAGTCTAGAGCATTGTAGTCCAAGAGAAATATAATCTGAGCCAATATGTAATTTAAAATTTTCTAGTAGCTACATTAAATGAGAAGAAAAAAGGGAAAAATTAATTTTAGTAATAATACATTTTATTTAATCTGATATATCCAAAATATATTAAAATGAATTTAATATGTTTATATTCTATATAAACATAAGACATATTAAAATATATAAAGTATTCAATAGCCACAGGTGGCTTGTGGCTACCGGATTGGAACCTGTAGGTCTAGAGGCATGGCTGGATACAGAGATTCAAATGAGGCATCAGGATCCATTTCTCTCCCCAGTTTCTCTATTCTGCTCCTCCTCTGTCGGCTTCATTCTAAAAGATGCTCTCTCCTCATGGTAGCAAAATGGCTGTAGCAGCAACAAGTTACACCTTTTCAGGTTCAGGTCCCATATCAAAAGGAACTTCTGTCCCCTCAATAGTGAGAACAGAAGTCCTGAACCAGTTGGTCGTGTGTCCATTCCTAAAGCAATTCCTGGAGTGAGGAGAGGAGAATGAAGGCCCAGGTCACATGACCACCCCTGTAGTCCCATCAAACCATACACTCTGAGAATAAGGACAGGGGAAGGTCCTCAGAGGAAAAACGGATGCTGTCACCAGAAATGTGGCTGGTGCTGGACAGAAAATACTGAAACAGAAGCAAACAGAAGTCCCCTTTAGGAATAGCAGAGTGCAGAATGTAACTGAAGCCCAGGTGATGATGAAACCTCTCAGGGGTATGTGGAGAGAGGGTGAAGAGAGCAGAGCCCTGAAGGACTTCCATATTCCAGGGATGAGCAGAGAAGGAGGAGACTGAGAAGGGGGACGAGGGGGAGCCATAAGACTGATGAAAGGAAGGTGAGGAGGCTGCTAACCCACAGAAGCCAAAGTGAGAAATTGTCCTGAGTTGTCAATGACATTTAAGGCAGCCAAGAATCAAGCAAGATAAATACCAAGAAGTGTTCAATAGATTGAATGAAACATGGGCCTCACTGACCTTGGCAAGAGCAGTTTTGGTGCAGCAGTGGGGCAGAGGTAGATAGCAATAGGTTGAGGGTAGGTCCAGTGGGAGGTAAGGAAATGCAGTCAAAGCGTGAGAACTCTTAAGAAGTTTGGGTGCAAATAGGAGGAGACATCTAAGATGGTCACTTGAAGAGGTTGTCATGTTGAGGAAGGGCTTATTAATACACTATGTATGATTTATTTTAGCACAAATAATTTTACAGTAAACAAATAATATGTAGTACAGTGTAGAACTGGGTTTGAATTGTAGCTCAGTGATTGGTAAGTATACTACCTTTAGCAAGTTATTTGGCATTCTTGCCTTGGTTTTCTCATTAGTAGAATGGAAGCAATTATGCTGATTTCATAGGTATCTTAAAAGGATTAAATGAGATAATGAATGTAAAAAGGTATTTAGTAAATGTAATTATTATTATTGTTCCTCTTCACTAGCCACTGGTGAATGAACCATACTGTTTCTTATTTCAGTGCTTTTGCATTTGGCTTAGAATGTTTCTTCTCTTCTACCGTTAGCCCAGTGAACTCCTGCTCACCCTGCAACACCCGAACAAGAGTGACTTTCTTCTTTCTGTTGCTTGTCTGCCCCCATTCCCACAGATGCCCTTACCACAGGTGAAGCAGGACTTTGCTGTCCTCATTCTCCATTGCCTTTGAATCCACTTTTGCATGTTGACCCACATTGCCCATCTCCAATGCAGATCCATGCTGGTCCCCACCCACAAGGCCACTTTATTTTACTAAAGTGGATATACTATCCTAGGTATCCCAGACAGGTATCAAGTCTTCCTGCCTGTAACTCTAGAAATTCAGTCTTCACAATTAAGGGATTTTCCCCTCTGAACTATTCAGACTTCATTGTTTGCACTTCTCTTTCTAGCTTTTTCTGTTCTTGGTGACAGCACAATTCTGTGCAACACTGAAAAGCTGGAGGTACAATTCTCCATGTGCTGCCTTCAGATGACAAATGTATTCTGCTGATGCCTTGGGCAAAACGCCTTTTCCAAAATACCACTATCTGTGAATACTTCCTCCTACAAAACTCTAGCTTCGGTTACAGGGTGAGAGATTTTATGGACAGAAAGAAAACTGCATCTCTTTTCCAGATTACTGAGAAGTTCACTCCTCTGTGGTTGCTTTCTGTAATCCACTCTGTAATGTTGCTTCTGGGTCCTTGCTGTTCCTTTTACCCCTCACTCAGCTTCTGCAGCTGGAGTTAGATCTGCTCAGTGCCTTCTCAGCAGCTTTTGTTACTTAACTCTTTTCTATCCTACCATCTTATATGTGATGACAGTGATTTGTCTGTGGCACAGAGGAGGTGTAACGGGCTCAAGGAGGATTCTATGTATTTTGTATAATGTCTTCATGTCCTCCTTCTTTCAACACATTCTACTTTTTAAATTCATTTACTACAAGAATAAAAGCCTGGGATATTTTTTCCAACTCTGATTTTCTTTGTACATCTCTCCCACTTGAGGAAAAATTAAGCGTAAATTTTTTTCTGCATTTCTGACTCCCCAGAAGCTGGAGTGCAGCTGTGCAATGGGGGCAGAGGGTTAAATCCTGGGGATTAATAATCCTCACCTTTTAAATGATGGCAGCTCTTGAGTGACTTTGTTGGAAGCTTTGGTACAGAAAAGAAGTTCAATAAGAGTGGGTTTTAGATGTTGCCATTTTGTTGATTATTTCAAAATACCGCTGTTGAAATATCATTGCTTAGAAACTGTTTAGAGAGATGGATGGATGGATCAATGGGTTGAAAGAGAGATAGAAAGAGATAGATAGGGACTTCCCTGGTGGCACAGTGGTTAAGAATCTGCCTGCCAATGCAGGGGACAAGGGTTCGAGCCCTGGTCCGGGAAGATCCCACATGCTGCAGAGCAACTAAGCCTGTGTGCCACAACTACTGAGCCTGCACTGTAGAGCCTGCAAGCCACAACTACTGAGCCCACACGCCGCAACTACTGAAGCCTGCACACCTAGAGCCCGTGCTCTGCAACAAGAGAAGCCACTGCAATGAGAAGCCTGTGCACTGCAACGAAGAGTACCCCCGCTCACCACAACTAGAGAAAGCCATGTGCAGCAACGAAGACCCAACACAGCCAGAAATAAATTAATGAATTTTAAAAAAAAGAGTTAGATAATAGAAAATTTTTGGACACACCAAATTAGCTATATTTATGAGACTAAATATTTTGCTATTTAGATGTGTTTTATCTCCTGATAGGAATTTCTTTATATTCTGGGAACCCAGACAATTCAGAAAGACTCTTTGCTGCTGATGAGGCATAGTCCAGAATGCACAGCACAGTGTCTGGAACGTAGCAGAGGCACAGTAAATGTTTATTGGGGGACCTAATGCTCCCTTTGGTCTGCTTAAGTTAGAACCAGCTCCTCTGTGCTCTGTCCTTGTTAACAGACTCTCCCAACCATGGAGGTAAACCGTGGCAGACTGATGGATTTCACCCAAAGTTGTTAATCCGTTAACAATTGGCTGTAAAAGTATGCTTATGGAAACAAAACGGGAAAACTAAAAACCAGATTTGCAATTGCAGTGTAAAGATATAATTGCCATGTGTTAGAAGAAAGAAGGGCCCCTTGCAGATTGCAAGTGTTATTTTAATACATAAGGAAAATGTCCTGGATTTAGTGAATTTGTTTTGGTCATCAGCAAAATGGAATTTCTGATTTGAAGTGCGAAACTTTGATTTTGTTGTTGCTGCTTTTCATTATTTTCATTCAAGCATTTGAAAAAAGAATGGGCTCCTGACAAATTGATCAGGAAGTTCTGACACTTACTAGGTATGTGGCCTTGGGTAATTCACTTAACTTCCTGAGTCTTGATTTCCTCATTTGTAAAATGGGTGTAAAAATCTGTATTTGTGGGATGATTGGATGAGATGATGTGTATAAAACATCTAGCAGGGGCCTAGAACACAGAATAGGTATTCAAAAATAGCAGAATTTGCTGCCACAGCTGCTACTGCTCAATATTGGGTGCGCTTAAGCTCCTTGTTAGTCCTGACCGTAGAGAAACAGAACGAAATAGTATATGTGTGTGTGCCTATATATATATGGGGGGGAGAGAGAGAGAGTTAAGAATTGGCTCACAATTATGGAGGCTGGCAAGTCCAAAATCTGCAGGGTGGGCTAGCAGGCTGGAGACCTAGGAGAGAGAGCTGGTGTTGCAGTTCAAGTCCAAAGGCCATCTGCTGCAGAATTCACTCTTGCTTGGGGAATGTCAGGCTTTCAGCTGATTGAATCCTACCCACAAGATGGAGGGCAATCTGCTTTACTCAAAGTCCACTGATTTAAATGTTCATTTCATCCCAAAACAGCCTCACATAAATATCCAGAATAACATTTGAACACATATCTAGGCACCGTGACCCACCCAAGTTGATACATAAAATTAACCATCACACCCCCTTTCTTTATTACCCAAGAATGCATCAGATGAAAACAGACTCCTGATGGGTCTCTCTGCTTCCACTCTTGTTTCCTTCCAGTGCATTTATAAACAGTAGTAAGACACAACACTTGGATTCCTTCTCTATCATGCTTAAATCCAACGGCCTCCCATTGCACTTATAATAAAAGCCAGTTTCTTCTCAGTGTTTATAAGGCATTGCATGACCTGGTCTGCTCTAACCTTGCTTTACTAGAACCATCTGCTGCTGCTTTCCTCCTATGTCACTTAAGGTAAGACCAGCCATTGTAACTGATAAAACCTGGAATCTCAGTGGCTTAACATAGCAGAGGTTTATATCTTACAGTGGTAGGCAGCTTCTGACACAGGTCCCAAAGATCCCTGACGCCTGGTATTCATGCCCTAGTGTCATCCCTTCCCCCTTAGCGTGGGCTGGATCTAGTGACCTGCTTCTAACAAACGGAATATGGTAAAAGTCACATGGGCTGTCACTTCCATGATTAGATTGCAAAAGACTGTGACTTCCATCTTGCTAGTGCTCTCTGGCACTTCGTGCGCATTTGTTCTAATGAAGAAAGTTGAAAGGGCCTACATAACAAGGAACTGAGGGCAGCCTCTGGCCAACTGCCAGCAAGGAGCTGAGTCTCTAAGTCCAATAGCCCCAAAGGAACTCATTCCTGTCAATAAGCACAGAAGTGAACTTGGAAGCAGATTCTTACGCCATTGAAACTTGAGATGAGACCACAGCTTTGTACAAATTCTTTTTCAAGCCTAAAGCAGGGGCTTAAACTATGCCACGACTCACAGAAATTATGATAATAAATGAGTGGTGTTGTTTTTTGCTTTTTTTGTTTTTTTTGCGGTACGCGGGCCTCTCTCTGGTGTGGCCTCTCTGTTGTGGCCTCTCCCGTTGCGGAGCACAGGCTCCGGAGGCTCAGGCTCAGCGGCCATGGCTCACGGGCCCGGCCGCTCTGCGGTATATGGGATCTTCCCGGACCGGGGCACGAACCCGTGTCCCCTGCATCGGCAGGCAGACTCTCAACCACTGCGCCACCAGGGAAGCCCCAATGAGTGTTGTTTTAAACCACTAAGTTTTCAGGTAATTTGTTGCAAAGGAATAGATAACTAACACACATAATATATTCAAGTGTCAGCTGGGAAGAGCGGATCTGCTTTGTGCTGTTATTTAGGAACCTGGACTGACAGAAACTCTACTGTCTTCATCAAATAACTTCAAGTTCTTGCTAGGTGTCAGTATCCAGCCAGTAAATGGAGGAAGAGAAACAGTGAAGGCTTGAGGGTGACGAGTCTGGCCTATACAGACAGTCCCTGACTCATGATGGTTTGACTTAACGATTTTTAGAGTTTACGATGGTGCAAAAGTGATATCCATTTTTTAGAAACAGTACTTCAAATTTTGAATTTTGATCTTTTCCTGGGCTAGGAACATGCTGTACGATACTCCCTTGTGATGCTGGGCAGTGGCAGTAGCAGCTCCCAGTCAGTCATGGGATCATGAGGGTAAACAACCAATACACTCGTAACCATTCTGTACCCATACAACCATTCTGGTTTTCACTTTCCGTATAGTATTCAATACATTACATGAGATATTCAAACTTTATTATAAAATAGGCTTTGTGTTAGATGATTTAGCCCAACTGTAGGTTAATGTAAATGTTCTAAGTGTGTGTAAGTGAGGCTTGGCTAGGCTATGATATTCAGTAGGTTAGACATACTAAAGGCATTTTTGGTCTTTTTAAATTTATTTTAAAAAATTTTTATTGAAATATAGTTGATTTACAATGTGTTAGCTTCAAGTGTACAGCTAAGTGGTTCAGTTTTATATATATATAAATACATATATAATCATTTTTAGATTCTTTTTGGTTATGTTATTACAAGATATTGATATAGTTCCCTGTGTTATACAGTAGCTCCTATTTTATATATAGTGGTGTATACATTCATCCCAAAGTTGTAATTTCCCTCCCCCCACCCCTTTCCCTTTGGTCATGGTAAACTTGTTTTGTCTGTGAGTCTATTTCTGTTTTGTAAATAAGTTCATTTGTATGTTTTTTTTAAGATTCCACATATAAGCAATAGCATATGATATTTGTCTTTGTCTGGCTTACTTCACTTAGTATGATAATCACTAAGTTCATCCATGTTGCTACAAATGGCATTATTTCATTCTTTTTTATGGTTAGGTAATATTCCATTGTGTGTGTGTATATGTGTGTATATGTATATATATGTGCGTATGTATATCTATATCATAACTTCTTTATCCATTCATCAGTCGAGGGACACTTAGGTTGCTTCCATGTCTTGGCTATTGTAAATAGTGCTGCTATGAACATTGGGGTGCATGTATCTTTTCGAATTTTTGTTGTTGTTAGTGTATAGAAATGCAACAGATTTCTCTATATTAATTTTGTATCCTGCAACTTTACTGAATTCATTGATGAGCTCTGGTAATTTTCTGGTAGCATCTTTAGGATTTTCTATGTATAGTATCATGTCATTTGCAAACAGTGACAGTTTTACTTCTTCTTTTCTAAATTGGATCCCTTTTATTTCTTTTTCTTCTCTGATTGCCATGGCTAGGACTTCCAAAACTATGTTGAATAAAAGTGGTGAGAGTGGATATCCTTGTCTTGTTCCTGATCTTAGAGGAAATGCTTTCAGCTTTTCACCATTGAGAATGATATAAGCTGTGGGTTTGTCATATATGGCCTTTATTATGTTGAGGAAGGTTCCCTCTATGCCCACTTCCTGGAGAGTTTTTATCATAAATGGATATTGAATTTTATTAAAAGCTTTTTCTGCATCTATTGAGATGATCGTATGGTTTTTGTTCTTCAGTTTGTTAATGTGCTGTATCACAGTTTGATTTGTGTATATTAAAAAAGCCTTGCATCCCTAGGATAAATCCCACTTGATCATGATGCATGATCCTTTTAATGTATTGTTGGATTCAGTTTGCTAGTATTTTGTTGAGTATTTTTGTTCATCAGTGATATCGGCCTGTAGTTTTCTTTTTTGTGGTATCTTGTCCGGTTTTGGGATCAGGGAGATTGTGGCCTCGTAGAATGAGTATGGAAGTGTTCCTTCCTCTGCAGTTTTTTAGAATAGTTTCAGAAGGATAGGTGTTAACTCTTCTGTAAATATTTGCTAGAATTCACCAGATGAAGCCATCTGGTCCTGGACTTTTGTTTGTTGGGAGGTTTTTTCGTGTGTGTGTGGTATGCGGGCCTCTCACTGTTGTGGCCTCTCCTGTTACGGAGCACAGGCTCCGGACGCGCAGGCTCAGCGGCCATGGCTCACGGGCCCAGCCGCTCCACGGCATGTGGGATCTTCCCGGACTGGGGCACGAATCCGCATCCCCTGCATCGGCAGGCAGACTCTCAACCACTGTGCCACCAGGGAAGCCCTGTTGGGAGTTTTTAAATCACATATTCAATTTCAGTACTTGTGATTGGTCTGCTCATGTTTTCTATTTCTTCCTGGTTCAGTCTTGGGAGATTGTATCTTTTTAAGAATCTTTTTGTCCATTTCTCCTAGGTTGTTCATTTTATTGCCATGTAGTTGCTTGTAGTAGTCTCTAATGGTCCTTTGTATTTCTGTGGTGTCAATTGTAACTTCTCTTTTTTCATTTCTAATTTTATTGATTTGGGTGCTCTCCCTTTTTTTTTCTTGATGAGTCTGGCTAGAGTTTTACCAAGTTTGTTTATCTTTTCAAAGAACCAGCTTTTAGTTTCATTCATCTTTTCTACTGTTTTCTTCATCTCTATTTCATTTACTTCTGCCCTGATCTTTATAATTTCTTTCCTTCTACTAACTTTGGGTTTTGTTTGTTCTTCTTTCTCTAGTTGCTTTAGGTGTAAGGTTAGGTTGTTTATTTGAGATTTTTCTTGTTTCCTGAGGTAAACTTGTATCGCTATAAACTTCCCTCTTAGAACTGCTTTTGTTGCATCCCACAGGTTTGGGATCATTGTGTTTTCATTTTCATTTGTCTCTAGGTTTATTTTTGATTTCCTCTTTGATTTCTTCTGTCATCCATTGGTTGTTTGGTAGCATACTGTTTACCCTCTACATGTTTGTATTTTTTGCAGTTTTTATCTTGAAGTTGATTTCTATTCTCATAGCATTGTGGTCAGAAAAGATGCTTGATATTATTTTAAAAAATTTTTTAAATTATTTACTTTTTATTTATTTTTGGCTGTGTTGGGACTTTGTTGCTGTTTGCAGGCTTTCTCTTGTGGGGGGGGCTACTCTTCACTGCAGTACACGGGATCCTCATTGTGGTGGCTTCTTTTGTGGAGCACGGGCTCTAGGTGTGCGGGCTTCAGTAGTTGTGGCACGTGGGCTCAGTAGTTGTGGCGTGCAGGCTCTAGAGTGCAGGCTCAGTAGTTGTGGTGTACAGGCTTAGTTGCTCTGCGACATATGGGACCTTCCTGGACCGGGGATTGAACCCATGTCCCTTGCACTGGCAGGCAGATTCTTAACCACTGCACCACCAGGGAAGTCCCTGATTTTAATTTTCTTAAATTTACCGAGGCATGCTTTGTGGCCCAGCATGTGATCTGTCCTGGAGAATGTTCCATGTGTACTGAAAAGAATGTGTATTCTGCTGCTTTCAGATAGAACACTCTATAGATATCAGTTAAGTCCAGCTGGTTTAATATATCATTTAAGGCTGGGTCTTGGCCCTCTGGTAGGCAAGGCCATATCAATGGGTGTGTCTAGAGGTGGCTGTGGGCTCAGGAAATCTTTAGGCAGCCTGCCTGTTGATTGGTGGGGCTGTGTTCCCACCCTGTTGGTTGTTTGGCCTGAGGCATGCCAGCACTGGAGCCTACAGGCTGTTGGGTGGGGCCAGGTCTTGGTGCTAATTACCCAAGTGAGATGTCTGCTTCCGTCAAGAGTTCAGGTAGGATCTTCCCACTTAAGGAGGGAAATGAGCTGCCAACTAGAGCAGTGACAAGCCTTGCTGAGCGTCAGAAGAGTAACCTAATAGAGCCAATCTGCAAGACTGGAAAGTGAATTACAACAGGAGAAAATCAGACTTCCATGCAGTAGATGCTTGATGCATTTTTAGAAGCCTAAGGTTGTCACCCAGAATTTAATGAGAAACCAGCAATTAATGGAAGGGCCAACTGTAATGCAAGATAGCTGAACCTGAATCTTTTACAAAGGGTCTCGGTGCTCTGGCCGGGTGTCAGGCCTGTGCCTCTGAGGTGGGAGAGCCGAGTTCAGGACATTGGTCCACCAGAGACCTCCTGGCTCAACATAATATCAAATGGCGAAAGCTCGTCCAGAGATCTCCATCACAACGCTAAGACCCAGCTCCACTCAAAGACCAGCAAGCTACAGTGCTGGACACCCTATGCCAAACAACTAGCAGGACAAGAACACAACCCCACCCATTAGCAGAGAGGCTGCCTAAAATCATAAGAAGGTCACAGAAACCCCAAAACACACACTGGATGTGGTCCTACCCACCAGAAAGACAAGTTCCAGTCTCATCCACCAGAACCCAGGCACCAGTCTCCTCCACCAGGAAGCCTACACAACCCATGGAACCAACCATAGCCACTGGGGGCAGACACCAAAAACAACAGGAACTACAAACCTGCAGCCTGCAAAAAGGAGACCCCAAACACAGTAAGTTAAGCAAAATGAGAAGACAGAGAAACACACAGCAGATGAAGGAGCAAGATAAAAACCCACCAGACCAAACAAATGAAGAGCAAATAGGCAGTCTACCTGAAAAAGAATTCAGAGTAATGATGGTAAAGATGATCCAAAATCTTGGAAATAGAATGGAGAAAATACAAGAAACATTTAACAAGGACCTAGAAGAACTAAAGAGTAAACAAACAATGATGAACAACACAATAAATGAAATTAAAAATTCTCTAGAAGGAATTGATAGCAGAATAACTGAGGCAGAAGAACGGATAAGTGACCTAGAAGATAAAATAGTGGAAATAAATACTGCAGAGCAGAATGAAGAAAAAAGAATGAAAAGAATTGAGGACAGTCTCAGAGACCTCTGGGACAACATTAAACGCACCAACATTTGAATTATAGGGGTCCCAGAAGAAGAAGAAGAAAAAAAAAGGGACTCAGAAAATATTTGAAGAGATTATAGATGAGAACTACCCTAATATTGGAAAGGAAATAGTCAATCAAGTCCAGGAAGCACAGAGTCCCATACAGGATAAATCCAAGGAGAAATACGCCAAGACACATATTAATCAAACTATCAGAAATACAAAGAAAATACAAAGAAAAAATATTAAAAGCAGCAAGGGAATAAAAACAGAAAACATACAAGGGAATCCTCATAAGGTTAACAGCTGATCTTTCAGCAGAAACTCTGGAAGCCAGAAGGGAGTGGCAGGGCATATTTAAAGTGAAGAAAGGGAAAAACCAACAACCAAGATTACTGTACCCAGCAAGGATCTCATTCAGATTCAAAGGAGAAATTAAAACGTTTAGAGACAAGCAAAAGCTAAGAGAATTCAGCACCACCAAATCAGCTTTACAACAAATGCTAAAGGAACTCCTCTAGGCAGGAAACACAAAAGAAGGAAAAGACTTACAATAAAACCCCAAAACAATTAACAAAATGGTAATAGAAACTACCCTGGTTTCAATAACTACCTTAAATGTAAATGGATTAAATGCTCCAACCAAAAGACATAGACTGGCTGAGTGGATACAAAAACAAGACCCGTATATATTGCTGTCTACAAGGGACCCACTTCAGACCTAGGGACACAAACAGACTGAAAGTGAGGGGATGGAAAAAGATATTCCATGCAAATGGAAATCAAAAGAATGCTGGAGTAGCAGTTCTCATGTCAGACAAAAGAGACTTTAAAATAAAGACTATTACAAGAGACAAAGAAGGACACTACATAATGATCAAGGAGTCAATCCAAGAAGAAGATATAACAATTGCAAATATTTATGCACCCAACATAGAGCACCTCAATACATAAGACAAATGCTAAGAGACATAAAAGGGGAAATCGACAGTAACACAATCATAGTAGGGGACCGTAACACCCCACTTTCACCAATGGACAGATCATCCAAAATGAAAATAAATACAGAAACGCAAGCTTTGATGATACATTAAACAAGATGGGCTTACTTGATATTTATAGGACATTCCATCCAAAACCAACAGAATACACTTTCTTCTCAAGTGCTCATTGAACGTTCTCCAGGATAGATCATATCTTGGGTCAAAAATCAAGCCTTGGTAAATTTAAGAAAATTGAAATCATATCAAGTATCTTTTCTGACCACAATGCTATGAGACTAGATATCAATTACAGGAAAAAATCTGTAAAAAATACAAACACATGGAGGCTAAAGAGTACACTACTAAATAACCAAGAGATCACTGAAGAAAACAGAGGAAATCAAAAAATACCTAGAAACAAATGACAGTGAAAACACGACAACCCAAAACCTATGGGATGCAGCAAAAGCAGTTCTAAGAGGGAAGTTTATAGCAATACAATGCTACCTCAAGAAACAAGAAACATCTCAAATAAACAACCTAACCTTACATCTAAAGCAATTAGAGAAAGAACAAAAAAACCCCAAAGTTAGCAGAAGGAAAGAAATCATAAAGATCAGATCAGAAATAAATGGAAAAGAAATGAAGGAAACAATAGCAAAGATCAATAAAACTAAAAGCTGGTTCTTTGAGAAGATAAACAAAATGGATAAACCATTAGCCAGGCTCATCAAGAAAAAAAGGGAGAAGACTCAAATCACTAGAATTAGATATGAAAAAGGAGAAGTAACAACTGACACTGCTGAAATACAAAGGATCTTGAGAGATTACTACAAGCAACTCTATGCCAATAAAATGGACAACCTGGAAGAAATGCACAAATTCTTAGAAAAGCACAACCTTCCGAGACTGAACCAGGAAGAAAGAGAAAATATAAACAGACCAGTCACAAGCACTGAAATTGAGACTGTGATTAAAAATCTTCCAACAAACAAAAGTCCAGGACCAGATGGCTTCACAGGTGAATTCTATCAAACATTTAGAGAAGAGCTAACACCTGTCCTTCTCAAACTCTTCCGAAATATAGCAGAGGGTGGAACACTCCCAAACTCTTTCTACAAGGCCACTATCACCCTGATACCAAAACCAGACAAGGATGTCAGAAAGAAAGAAAACTACAGGCCAATATCACTGATGAACACAGATGCAAAAATCCTCAACAAAATACTAGCAAACAGAATCCAACAGCACATGAAAAGGATCATACACCATGATCAAGTGGGGTTTATGCTAGGAATGCAAGGATTCTCAGTATACTCAAATTAATTTCTCTCAAAGTAATAGATTTCCATTAAAATAGTTTTCATGAATTACCGATGGACCTTGAGTCTGTCATACAGAGTGAAGTCAGAAAGAGAATAACAAATACCATATGCTAACACATATATATGAATCTAAAAAAAAAATGGTTGTGATGAACCTAGGGGCAGGATAGGAATAAAGACACAGACGTAGAGAATGGACTTGAGGACACGGGGAGGGGGAAGGGTAAGCTGGGACGAAGTAAGAGAGTAGCATGGACATATATACACTACCAAATGTAAAATAGCTAGCTAGTGGGAAGCAGCTGCATGGCACAGGGCAATCAGCACTGTGCTTTGTGACCACCTAGAGGGGTGGGATAGGGAGGGTGGGAGGGAGACGCAAGAGGGAAGGGATATGAGGATATATGTATGCATATAGCTGATTCACTTTGTTATACAGCAGAAACTAACACACCATTGTAAAGCAATTATACTCCAATAAAGATGTTAAAATTAAAAAGAGTTCAAGTATATGAACACTCTCCAATATTTTCTGCCACCTGCTTTTCTGACCCCAGAGAAAGCCACAGGTGCCCCCCACCTCCCTACAAGACCCTCAAAGACCAGCAGGCGGGTCTGGATCAGGTTCCTATGAAGTCACTGCTTTGCTCTGTGTCCCAGTGTGCATGAGACCTTGGTGTGCCCTCCAAGAGTGGAGTCTCTGTTTCACCTTGTCCTGTGGAGCTCCTGTGATCAAGCCCTGCTGGCCTTCAAAGTCAAATGCTCTGGGGGCTCCTCCTTGTCATGCCAGATGGGGAGCCTCACATGGGGCTCAGAAATCTCACTCCTGTGGGAGAAATTCTGAAATATAATTATTCTCCACTTTGTGTGTCGCTGTCCCAGGGAGTATGGGATTTGATTATATCGTGAGTGTGCCCCTCCTACTGTCTCTTTTTGGTTTCTTCTTTGTCTTTGGATGCAGAGTATCTTTTTTGGTAGGTTGAAGTCTTTTTTGTTTTTTCAGTGGTCATTCAGCAGTTGTGATTTTGGTGCTCTCATCAGAGGAGGTGGGCTCACTGTCCTTCTACTCTGCCATCTTGTCCCAGATCCTTTTAAAGGCATTTTTGTCTTAAGCTATTTTCAACTTGCAACGGATTTATTGGGATGTAACCCCATAGTAAGTTGAGGAAGATCTGTATTTTTCTTCGGTTACCACGGAGTCACATGGCCTCACCTATCTAGGTGAGCTGGGAAATGTAGCCACTTCCTAGTTACAAATCAACATTGGAAGGAGAGGTTCCCAACCATGTCCTTAAACCTGCTTTTTCTCAGTTATATGACGTGACAAGCTTTGTCCTCCCCTTAGGGTCTCTTCTCTTCTTTTTGCATGAAATGTGTTCCCCACATTGGTTAGCTCCTTTTCATCTTGGTTTAAATGACACTTCTTGACAAACTGCTAGGGGTTGAAGTTAGGGGCTCAAGCAAACCAAGAGAATCAGTGTGCTCTGTATGAGGCAAGCAGAGGAATTTGGAATTTTACTGCTGGGATGAGGAGAGAAGAGGAGTACGGCAGGTTAAAAGAGAGATGAAGACCAGTAGGTGAGTGAGGCATGAAGAACACTTGGACGTTTGGGGGGAATGATGCAGATGCTGAGACATTCTCAGTTGCAGGACTAATATGAATGGGAAGTTGTTTACTATGTGGATTGCAATGTGATCCATAAATCCCCGTGACCTATTTTTAGTAGGATCTGCCATCTTCACATACACTTTATGTGAGTGGATTGTTTATGTGTGTATGTGTGTGTGTGTGCACATGCACAGGGTCATTCAAAACTAGGAATAGGTTACCTTGTGCACTTTCAGTGACCCACTGCAGGATAGAGACAGCAGGTACAGGAGTGGGAGTTCAAAGTCAGAGGTCCTCTTGCAAATTTAAATCTGAAGAATTCACCAAGATCTTTGTAAAAATTTCAGAATTCCTATGGGGTGTGAAATAGTTTGTTTTCCACACTGAGTTTTATGGGTCTCAGGGATGCCAGCCGACAAGTTTCTCACCAGCGTTCTGATTTTCTACTGTTGTAGTCTTCATCACCATCGTGCTGATGCCCAACTGGGAGGATGCCTGCCAGCCCCACCTGAATATAGGTAGGATCCTGTAACTAGTTCTGGCCAGTGGAACATGCATGGAAGTGATATATTCCACATCGAGTTTGATATGTGAAAAATCTCCCTACGTTCTTCCACTTTTCTCTTTTCCATTTGCCATCCAGGTATTCATGTCCAGGGTGACCTCAGAAGCTGTATATTGAAGATGGCACAGTCTCTGTGAGCCCCAGCTCCTTTAAGTCTCCATGTTCCAGAGAATTTCAGGTGTAGGTGAGAAAAACCTCTCCATGAAAAGTAAGAAAAGCAAATACTAAATTATCACCTATATATGCCGTATGTCCTATATACACCTTATGTACTTACAGGAGATAAAGGACACAGTCATATAAAAACATAGACAAGTCAAGCTTTTGGCCAGTAGTGCCCTAAGAGCCTTTGGAACCTAAGGGGCCCACTTACTTACTATCTTATCCCCAAATGGATCAGCTCATTATAAGTGAACTATTTCCAATGGTCTGTTAAAAATGACTCAGTTGGTGGGAACTCCTCCCTACATGGGTTTACCATCCCAGCTCTGGGAGGTTGTTAGAGTCTCCCCAGCGTCTTTTACAGAGAGCAATGAGGTAAGGAAATGAAGTGGGTTTTGTGCCGCCAGAGTAAACTTCTTGCAAAGTTCTGGAATGGGGAAAGGATGGTGGCAATTGTTAGCCATTGTCTTTCCCCTTATGCAGAGGTGTTGGGAGTCTTTGCAGAGGGCAGTGAAGTCAGCAAGGTTTTCTCAGTCCTGATTCATCTAGGGCCAGGATAGAGAAATGCCATACCATTCCAGGATGGAGTAAGAGTATATCTTCAGTACAGAAGCAATGGCTTCTGGTGGGTTGATGGTCCCATATAAACCTTAAGGTGAACAACACAGGAGTAACTTCCTGAGAGTCCTAGGACCCAATAGACTTTGTCTTTTCCATAGAAAATCTTCATGCCTCTGGAGAAGGGATCCTATTTAATTTCTTCTCTTGAAATGTACACCTTGTGGAGACATCTATGCCATATCCTCTGCTTGTTAAATAAAGCACCTTGGAGGAAGCTTGACAGAATCCTGGTTCGAGAATATCTTTTTGGAAGCCAGAATTGTGATTTGAAGTCCAAGGAAAGGAATAGTTCTTCACCAACTTCAGTTCCAGGAAAGCATTTATCTTCATCACTCTCATTTAGACTCTCAGTTTGTGCTTAGGAAAGACAGATGTGTCCATCAGGTCTTTCCCCCCTTATGTGAAAAAGGGAGCAGTGCATCATATTTGGCTTGTGAACAAACAGAGAATATCAGCTTCCATTTCACAAATACATCCATTCACTTGCAGGAGTTTTTTTCCTCTGGATGAGGGAGCAGAATGCCCATTACATTGTATTCTGCATGTCCCCAGGCTTTAATATATCTCGGAGCAGCTCTCCTCAGCATTCCACATTATAAAATCAATCTCTATTTAAGTAAGAGAAGGATATTTATTTCTTAATTTTTTAATAATGTATTTTGTGATTTGTTATAGCTTCAGTGCTGTATTATTTATTTATTGTGCCTATAGGGTGCGTTGCCACTTGGTAATAGAGGAGATATGGAAACTTGAAAGCTAAGCAGAAATGAGTTCAATAATATTGCTACACTCTAGGACTTTATCCAAAATTAACAAAAGAACAAAAGTGCAAGGCAGTGATAACCCATTTGACAGCATTTGGGGAGTGTTTGTGAAAGCAACAGTGATGGAGATTTTAAAGGAATGGCAGACAAGGGGAAATGACATATGGGTGGATTTTTTTAAAAAATTCAGAACCATTTCATAAACTTCATAAAACTGGATTTACTATGTTCTTGGTGTGGTGTGTGTATATATATATGTCTGTATGTGTGTTTTTATTTAATGTTTTACTCAGGAAAAAGCTGTCCGAGGACCTGACTGAACTTAAATGTTTCCCCCCATCCTCTTGCAAATCATATAGGCAAGAATGGTGATGAATGTAGCTTGGGACAAAGATGCCTTCTCTTTGATTCCAGGGCCTGCTAACAATGTATTGAAAAGGGAGATCTTCAAATGGAAAAAAAAGGAATATGGTTTTGTTTATTCTTATCATTTGTTCAACAGCATAAAATGTGTTTCTTACTTGATTTTTGTCTCCCAAACTTAAAGTAATAGGAAGTAATTCTCTATTCTCTTGAAAACTTCCTTGCAAATTCTCTAATGTACATAGAAATGATGTCATAAAAATTGGGAACATTTAGATAAAAATCAGGGTTAAATTGACATGTTTAACTCAAAAGATTTCTATACCTGTAAGACATTACTCAAATTCTGTTACTAATGATATGATACTAATTAGGGCCAATACCCTCTAACAATGTAGATTTCTTTAATTCTTATTAATTCTGATGTGTGTTTCAGGAAAATTATATCATGCTGAGGACACCATTCGACATTAAGCAATAAATAAAGGCAACGAAGGACACTTGCCCTTGGTGGAAAGATGCCATCTTTAGTCAGCCAGGCAGTCAGCCAGTCTGTCAACAACATTTATTGAGTGCCTAATGAGAGAGGGAGCCATGAGACAGAGAGGAGACAGGGGTTCTGGCCTTGAGGGGCAGCCAGGACAACGATGGAGTCAGAGAAGAGGCAGAGACATACCCACAGAAAGCAGGAGAAGCAGCGTCTCAGCAAGGGCTTATCCAGAGGATGGGCACCTTGCCTTTGCTGAGCCCCTACGGCACAGCAGCCACGCCACTCTCTGGGCCTTTTGATCAGTGAGCTCATTAGATACTCAAACAATCCTGTGAGGGAAGTAGTTTTAATTTCTACAAGTCTCAGTTTCCTCACCTGTAAGATAAACTCAAGTGAGCAGTCAAGGTGTGGCAAAGCCAGAGTGGGTGCAGTTTGTCCCACTGTGCAGGAGGTCAGGGGGCACTGAAATCTGGCAGGGGAGGCAGTTGAGCAGAGGAGAGCTTTAGCTACAGCTGTTTGAGGTTCCTCACACTTTCAGGCCCATTTTTTAAAAAGTCAGGTTTCTAATGAAGGGCAGAACTATGAAATTCCTGTTTTAGGATTTGGTTGTGGAGATGATAAAAGAATCACAAGATGCACATTTGGCTCCAGCACATGTTCAGTCCTGTCATATTTGTGTGATTTGTGCTCGTGGAAGCAAATTTATGGCTGGATGCCTGTGTAATCTAGTAACTTCTCAGTAGCACTGTGGGCCAGAGCCTGCTGACTCCCCCTTCTGTTTTCCTTCAAGGTGCTGCTTAGGGGTGCTTCTCTCTAAGGGGCTGCAAATCTTCATCCACTTCCTGTACGTCCTGGAGATAGAAACAACAAAGAGAGGGTGGAGCAAACTTAGTCTGCATTGTCTTGTTGCATAGAAGGTTCTTCCCATATACTCTCCCTAACTCCATCCTTGGGCCCCTTGGAGGTCATAGCACAGAGGGATATTGGCCTTTGGGAATAGACAAGAGCCAGAAAGACTTTGGTTGTAGCCATAAGAAGCTATAGAGACTGGTTGAAATAATATAAATCCTTCATCAGTAAGCTGGTCGTTCAATCTTGACAAAAGCACAAATGAAAATTTGATTTTTATTTCTTTTTCATTCTTTGGAAGAGGTAGAGTTGGGGCAGAATGACTGTGTTCTAATCAGACAGACTCAGCCTTAGGAAGCCAAGTCATGGTTCATGTGTATGGGAAGGGAGGCCATCAAAAGACCGGCCTGACATAGCCACATTTGCCTGCTGGAAGACTTGAATATAATTTGTTTCTAAATACAGTACTTCCAAATAAATTCCTTCCAAATCAAATAGGCCTACATCTCAGTATGATTAGGACATTCATTCACTTAACAAACACATGTGGATCATCCATCATGGGTCAAACAGAACACCAGGTCCTGGGAGTTTAAAAGGATTGTCCTGCCCCTGTTCTTAGGGAGCTCCATTGATGGGGAGGAGCAGGTGTAGGGAAGAGCATAGAACACAGCATTATACCCAGGTATCATAGATGTGTGGACGAGCTACCACGGCTGTTCAGGGGAGGGCATGTTGTGTGGCAAACATGTACACTATTACTCTAGAACGTTGTGAAACAAGGTGAGTGATTTATTTCGTGGCTTGGAGGCCTGTGGAAAGTCTCATTCCAGTTTACAAGCGTTCAGTCTCACGCATTAGAAGATAGGACAGTTGCTATGCAGTTGCTGCAGCTACTGTATGGAAGTGGGATTGGGAGGTGAAGTTGCTCAAAGACTGACTGCCCATTTTCCCCCTTTCCCACTGCAGGCCTTCCAACTGCGAGTGGAGAAACATTCCCGATTTCACAGGGCACATGGAAGCAGAGGGTCAGCCTGACAATCTCTGAATATTGAAAGTTGCCATGGCTACAGCAGGATGGGAAGGTAGGCCATCTATCAGAATCATGAGGGAGGAATGGGAAGGGAGTGGATGGGTATATTATACAAAGCACACCCAAGATTTTGAGGATGAAGTGAATTTTGATCCACTGAATCATGATTTTTATGGATTAGGAAATTTCGCTCATTATAACAGCCCTATGAATAAAATAAAGGCAAACTATTATGAAGTAAGAAATAGAACCTGAATCAAATCAAACCAGAGTTGTTTTTTTTCTTCTTAAAACAGAGCATCATCACTAGAGGCAATGATAAGCAAAACAAAAGAAGAAACAGCAGAGATCTTAAGTTTTTGTTTTTATCCTTTTTATAATGGAAAATTTCAAACATAATCAGAAATAGAGAAGCTAGTATAGTAAATATTCATGTACTCATCACCTGGCTTCAGTAATTTCATGAGCTCATGACGAAGCTTGTTTCATTTATAATACCCCATTCCCCCACTCCACACACCCCCACCAGCCCAGGGATTAGGATGGTAATGTTGAATGTGAGTTCAGGACGAGGCATATCAAGTAAAAAGAGTGGTGAGCAAGGAAGGATTTGTGCCAATTGCAAGTTTTTGCCAGGTGGCACCGAGCGAAGCAGTGACATCTGTGTCCCCACACTTGTTTGTTCCTTTGCCTGCTTCCAAGCTTTTTGATGCTTTCCAGCGCTTGAAGTTGGAGATTCCAGAAAGTAGGGTACAAGTGGTATAGGTATTTTCTGCCCTAATAAAGGACTGTATATGAAAAGAAGATGGGAGGGAAGGAGAGAGGATGGAAAGAGGAAGGTGGGACTGAGGAGCAGAGCACAAGCGATTATGCTTGCAAGTGGCCAACCCAGATTGGGAGAACTTACCGCACTCCCCAGCTCTTCCTCCAGCTTTTCTTCACTCCATCTTCTGGGTGGATGGGCTGAACCACTGCCAATTCCCCAGTAATCCTCGGCCTCTCTTGATTCCAGGTTTCTTTACATGTTTCCACTCAGCCTTGAATGCTACCCTCTCCCTTTTATACTCCCTCCTTATTCTATCATGAGGACCCCTGTGCACCAGGTCTGGGTGGAGTGCCCTTCCAGTGTCCTCCCCAGCTTCCTGTACTCACGCCTGTTGGAGCACTTCCCATGTGTGTAACTCCCTGTTCAGTCACTTGTCTTCCCCAACAGATTGTGGACTCCATAGGAATAGGACTGTGTAGGTTTTGTTGTTGTGTCCCTAAGTATACCAAGTGCTCAGCATGCAGTAGATGCTAAATGTAATTTTTACTGAATGCATGAAAAATAAGCTGAAAATGAAACATGTAGGATATGCTACAATGCATATCCAAGAATAGGGGAATGACTCAGGGCTTCCTTTGTGGGAATTAAACAAAAGGTGACTTTTTTGAGAACAAATGCCACCTCCAAATTAGGGCACACTCTGTGTGGGCTGGATTTCAGTCCTCACTGGCCGCTCCATTAGGTGTCCTCATGCAGTGAACAACCTGCCCAACCATGTCCCACAGATCTGGAGGATTCGTTATACCAGGGGTTCTCAACTCTGGCCACAGGTTAAAAAATCTGGTCACTCTTTGAAAATGTCCTTGCCCAAGCCCCAGTCTCAGAGATTCAGATTTAACTGATCCTGGGGCATCTGTTTATTTTTAATGCCCCCCAAATATTGCAGCCAGGGCCGAAAACTGTAGCTTTAGACTTAACCATTATGAATAACTTAAACTAGGCTCTATTGCAGATGTGTGTTTTCATTGTATACACATGTATCGACATACCGATGGGTCCATATTCCAGCTGAAATGCTAAAACCAACACCAACCACTGGCACTGCTAGATTAACTGACAGGAGCCATTGCCTTTACCACCCACCTCCAGATGTCCAGGTATGCACCCCGACCTGTCCTTCATCAAGGAGAAAGCTAAGAGGCAGTTAAGCCCTACTGAAATGCAACTCAAGATTGTGGGAGCAAGAGTTCCAAAGTAACTCCTGTCACACCTGGCTGTGTGACCTTGAGAAAGTTCCTTTAGAATGCCCTGCTTGAGTTACCTTGCCTATAAAATTAAACTAATGGTATGGACCTACTTGCCAGAAATGTCACAAGGTTTAATGAGCAAATAATTGTAAAGTGTTCTATAAATATAAATTGTGCAATTGTTAAATAACTTAATTGTGTAAAAATTCCATAGAAATCTGTCCTGTTCCTTTAGTTTTCTTTTAAAATCACTATTTATTTGATTTATGCATGCAAGACGGCATTTGCCTAAAAACCCTTTCTCACACGGGTATTCTCTTTGATTTATTCTCTTTCATTCTGCCAGCACACAGCCTGACATATGTATAAAGGATTTGCAAGAAAAATCACTTAATGCATAGCATTTCCTTTGTTGTGACTGTCTTTTCATGAACTGTTATAGTTGTCACTTATTCTCAGAATTGTTTGTCTAGTTTTCGCTCAGGCTTATGAATACTCACCTTGGACATGGTTTATAGACAGTGCAGGGAAAACAAATACATATGCTGGAATAGTCAACTTAGATTTATTCTTACTTAAGGAAAAAAAGGCTTAAAGTTTTAATGTGTACTTGATAAGCTATAATTCAGCCTGAAAGATGCAAGTGGTTTATATTTACTCTCCTGGGTAAGCTCGACATTTATGGTTTCAACTCTTCTCCATATCTCTTCAGTAAGTTATGTCTTTCCCAGAAGAACTGAACTCAAAGCACACTTTCCAAGAATGCTATTACCAGAGGAGTGGGGACTTTTAACCAATTATATACTGTAGAGGAATGTAACATGAGGGACTCAAGAATTTGAGTGTTTTTGAAGTACCGTGAACAGGCTTGGCTACTAGTGTACCTGACATTGCTCAGAATGCCAGCCCTTTGAAAATTTGTGAAGTAGAAAGTTTGTCCTTGGTCATGCTAATTTCTTGACATCAGCCTCCATTCCTAGAACATTACCTTTCCTATTCCAGAAAAAAGACATCGAATTTTACCAGGCAAGGGACTTGGGTGTGCTCTCCAGAGAAGGGCAGAGACTGGTAT